>NC_134575.1:67520490-67887990 GCF_050947875.1 Dermacentor variabilis | reverse complement strand
ACGCCACGCTTGTTTACTTAGCCAGCTTTTGCTTAATGCAGTTTCTATTGCTCCTAAAGCTACGAGGCTGACTTCGCGTAATATTCTAAGCTCTCGCTATGGCATTCATTGTTTCTCTCTGATTGCACAATTGCATTTTTTTAAATTAAGCAATCACTTAAGTTTTCGAACAGCCAGATATCGACCACGGCAAATCTAGCACATGAGCCTCTTACTGTAATCATTATGCCACGGACGCTTTTCGCCATAACGGCGTGCCTCATAATCGGATCACAGTGTTAGCATGGTGAATCATGGAAATTGTTTAAGGTTAATAAACACGTCACGATACATCAAAATTCTGGCCGATCCTGAAGGTATCGAGGACAATTTTTCAGTCTGATGCACCTCCTACTCCCCTCACGTGAATGGTGAGAGATAAAACACTTTTTACAATGACTCCCCCCTATGGAGGCCCCGGGCTCGCTCAAGGAAAATTTGCATTTCATTGACTTCAAGGGGAGGCTGAATCGTCTTCCAACTTTTGCTTTTAACCTTGTTTATGAGCCTTTGTAAAGTAAAATTGATCATCGTAAAGTAATATCTCCATCTAGTAGACAACAAACAATCCGAAAATTTTTATGGCAAGTAAGCATTGTTCGCAATGTCGTGTTTCGCGTCTCCACGTTGGAAGGCAGCCAGAAATTTATATGGCTGCATCTGTGAAAGCACACTGCGTAGTGCTGCAACGAACCCTGAGGCGTTAAAACCTAAAGCTATTCCAAATTTTCTATTCCAATTCTGCAATTAGCGCTCCGCGATTGGTAAAAAACTTTTTTGGACCACCCTCACTTCGCCTGTCTGTCACGCGGGGTCACGAAAACCGCCAAACTTCCCCATCTGATATCACGGGTACACACTGATTATGCTTGATTAGACCGAATAAAAGAAGAACAGTTATTTCTGATTCGACGCCTTTTCGTCATCAGACCTTGGCTATTAATCAAAAGGTCTAGGGCAGCACCCGCTTCACCTGCCTGTCACGTGTCGTCACAGCACCTCGAAAACTCACCACGTCAAAGTGATGTGTACGCGTTAAAGATACATTAATAGGCCGAACAAAACTTAATTTTTTTCTGAATAGCCGCAGGCTGCCACGTTCCGAAAGAAATAAAAAATGGCTACCGCCTATTGCTCAGGCACTGGCTACTCGCACCTGCCAGAGAACATGGGTTTATTTGCGTACAATAAAACTTTTTGCGTGGCCAAGTAATGTTTTCGAGCACTTTTGTTACCTTTACGACTCGCTCTGCCAACTCTGCCTTGCAGCGGATCCGTTTTAGTAGCATTCTTAACCTTCCGTTTCATGCCGCCGCGATTTTCAACCGGCCACCGCAAGTTAAGTGCACAGGAAAACGGACCAATCGCAGACACCGCCACCACCCTCTTCATCCGGCTATCAATTTTCGATGCACTGGCTCGTCCCAATCAAATCCTTCTCCACCTGAGTGTGCTCCTCGCCTCTTGTCACCCAATTAGCCAAGATAAGTCGCCCAGTGAAGGCAATATGTTATTTGTTTTTAAAGCAAACAAAAGTGACCTCCTATAAATGAGGAGAGCGTTTGATTGGTGTCTTCAGGCAGCCCTGCGGGTCACCGCCCGATGCTTGCGTCGGCGGTTACGCAATTTTGACGTCAGCAGATTGGCATAAAACGTATTGGAATAGTTTTACGTTATAGGGCCCATCTGCTTTTTGTGCGAGGTGGTGAGCCAGAAAACAGACCTCCAGTGTATCCGTACGAATTGAGCACACGCCTCTGCAGCTTTGCTGTCTTTCCTTCATGCGTTGTCAGATAGGCGTACATATATGACAGATTTTTTGTTTTTCTAATTTCTAATTTTCCCTTAAATTATTACTTCTCTCCACATTGCAGGCTTCCGCACAACTATTACTTCAAATTCTTGCCTTTGCTTCGAGTTGTTGACATGGATGGATGGATTCATTGATGTTATGAGCGTCCCCTTTGCAATGGGGCAGTGGGTTGCGCCACCAAGTTCTTGCTAATATACTGCATAATGTCCTACCTAGGTTACACAATAAAACAGAGGAAAGAACACTATGAACTACCCCACCCAAGTTCTCTGATCCCCTATTTCAAACTGTGATTTTCTACGTCTACGTTTTTGTCCGTTCCCTACTTTTCCTCCAACAATCCTCCAATTGCCTCTTACTATTGCCTATTGCGGAAATGTTTACTTTTCCACTGCTCTAGCTGAACCCAAGTGCTTCAAGGAGGCCAGTGGCGCCTAAATCGACCGCTGGGTAGACGTCTTCACGTTCTGATAAAACATGCTCCATAGTCTCCCTAGCTTTACGGCCACAAGCACATGCTTCTTTCCTCTTATATCTCGCTTTATAGGTGCGTGTTCTAAGGCATCCCGATCTCGCTTCGAAAGGCAATCAGCTACCCTTTGAGTTATCATAAATTGTTTCTTTCCTGATTTTATTTTTTTCCTTTTAAGTAGTTACTCATGGCAGGTGTCTTTTCCATTGCCGCCACCCATGAGATTATTTAAACCTCTCTGACTTTCTGCTTGACCTTCTTTGTTGCTGTGGTGCCTACCCTACAGGCCGCATACTTGCTTGTAAGCTTCCTAGTTCTTTTCCTCCACTGTGAATCAATGTTTTTCCTGTACAAATACCTGAACACTCTCCTGGCCCATTTACCTTCTTCCATATTCCTCCGCCATTCTTCATACTGAATTTTACTGCGAACTTCCCTCACTTCAAAACTAGTCCAGCCCATATCAGCCTGCACAGCTTCATTTGTAGTCTTCCCGTAAGCGCCCAATGCGAGGCGACCCAGTGATCTTTGGTTGGCGTCGAGTCCTGATTGTACCCCTGATTTAAAGCAAATAACTGCACTTCCAAAAGTAAGTCCTGGAACCATTACACCTTTCCACATACCTCAGATGATCTCCTAACTATTGTATCCCCATAGCGCTCTGTGCTTCATTATGGCTACATTTCTCTTCCCCTTCACTGTTATTGTTTTTTCCTGTGTTTCCATATATATATCTATATATATATATATATATATATATATATATATATATTGCCTTCGTTTATCCATATACGAAGACATTTATATTCTGTTACCCGAGCTATTTCCTGGCCCTGTATTTCCACTGTCTGTTCACTGTTTTCATTGAAAACCATAACACCTGATTTTCTAAGACTAAATTTCAAACCTAAATTGTTGCCTTCCTGCCCACAGATATTAGCGCGACATTGCAAATCACTTTGCTTGTTAGCTAGCAACACAATGTCGTCCGCATAAAATAAACCTGGGAGCTGCTGCTCTATTACTGTACCCGCCTGTTTATATGAGAGAAAACCCGATACTACTGCCTTCTAGCGCCCTCTCCATCCTCACCATGTACATAATAAACAGCAGCGGGGGTAAAGGGTACCCCTGCCTCAATCCCTTGTTGATATGAACTTTCTCCTCGCTTTTCATCCCTTCCCATTCAACGGAAACAGTATTTTCTAGGTAAATCTCTCTCGAAAGGTGTAGACAATCGTCACCTAAGCCTTCCCCTTCCAGAATATCCCACAAAATGTTGCGGTTTACGTTGTCATAGGCTCCTGTAATGTCTAAACAGACCACATATGACGGTCTGCTTTCTACTTTTGATATTTCAATACACTGAGTAAGAACAAATAAGTTATCATCTAAATGTCTACCTATTCTGAAGGCAATCTGAAGTTCTCCCAAAATATCATTATTCTCTGCCCATGCTCCAAGCTTTAATTTGATTGCCTGCACTGCTACCCTGCATATCACCGATGTAATGGTCAACGGTCTATACGAGTGAATTCTATCTTTCTCCCGCTTACCTTTATCAATGAAATTCATTCTACTTTGTCGCCAACTGTCTGGTATTCGTCTATCTTTTAAAGTTTTTTCCACGGCTTTCACCAGAGCTTCCTTAATTTTTGGTCCTAGTTCATTAATCAGCCTAACGGGAACCTCGTCTAGCCCCGTGGCTATGCGCTTAGGAATATTTTCTTTGGCTTTCTTCCAGTTGAAATTTGTCAGCACCAGCTGCTTTTCCACTTGGGTCTTTTTCATGCTCTTTTCATCTTCAAATACAACCTCGTCATTGGCTTGGAAAGATACGGCTGTTATTTTTCACATGTAATCTATAGCCGCTTCTCCTTCCAGTCTGTTTTCATCTTCGTCTAGGATATGTTGTTGTATGTTTGTTGACTTCCTGCATAATAGTTTTAATAGTATGAAAACGTCGACTGCGCCCTGCCATCTGTTAACCACCTGGTCAGCTCAGATGGCAGAGCGGCTGCCTCGGTAAGGCGGTGGTCCCGTGTTTAAGACCAGGACCAGGTGGAATTTTTCTTCAACTGCGAGGCTTTTCTTTCTAGCAACCCGTATGGTTTTCCTTTGCAGGAATCGCTACGATTGGGTGGATGTCCCGCTTTGCGTTACTTAATTAATGCTCGCCACCTTGCGGGTTTCCGCATAGCTTTTACGCCAAACTCTTGCCTTTGCTGCGAGTTGTTGAGAAATTCGACTTCACCCTGACATCTGCTAGCCGCCTGGTTAGCACAGATGGCAGAGCGGCTGCCTCGGAAAGGCGGTGGTCCTGGGTTCGAGTCCCGAACCAGGGCGAATTTTTCTTCGATGGCGAGACTTTTTTTCGAGGAACCCGTATGGGTTTCCTTTGTAGCAATTGCTATGATTGCGTGGATGTCTCATTTTTCGTTAATTAGTAAATATGACTACAGAATCTCGAATCACTCGTACATTTCGTAATGCATATAGAATAGTTTCATTGCTGGGAACACATCTTTAGCTGGTGTTAGTAGTCGTATTAGCTGAACGTACAACAAAAAGGGAAGAAATGACTTGTCAAGGTCATGGTACTTGGTCCTTGGCCGAACGTTTATGAGCTATGGCATGTACATGTGTGCACTCCTGCAACGCACGTTGAAACTTTCAGCTATAAGTGAGCCATCTGCAATAAAATTTGCTTTGATTTACAGACATGGTCACACTTGTTTCATGGTCACACGAGCGGACAGCCGCTCGAAGCTGAGGGAAAATAAATCCCAGGTGTTCTTTCAGGAAAACATGACCAGTTACAACCGGCAACTGCTTCGAGAGGCTAAAGACTGGGCGAAAGTAAATGGGTACAAATTCGCGTAGCACAGGAATGGAAAGACCTTGCTGCGAAAGACTGAGGGCGACTCTGTGGTCGTAGTGCGTCACAGATCAGATTTTCCTTCCTCAGCCTGCTCTTTTGTGAGCGTACTGAAGTTCATCTTTCCCGCTTAAAGATGGCTAATGATAGTCCCTTCTTTCCGCATGAGGTAGATAATCTTGTCTCAAATCAACATGCTGGTTCATTGAAGTGTCTTCACCTTAATGTTCGTTCGCTCTATAACAAAGAAACAGATATATATAGATAACTTTGTCAATGGTTTTCATTTTTTGTTTGATGCTGTAATGCTCAGTGAAACTTGGTGCAAGGATGGTCGCGACGTGCCTAAGTTTAGACATTATCAATCGTTTTGTGTGAACCGAACAAACAGCCGTGGCGGTGGTGTTTTGCTGTTGTTGAAAGAACATGCAAGTTGTGAATTGCTTTCCGACTTTTGTGTTTGTTGCGAACATTTTGAAATGGTAACAGTTCGTGCTAATGAGTACATATTTTCCGTTCGCTACAGGCCTCCAAATGGAAATGTTCTTCAGTACCTTTCTTTTTTTGAACAGCTGCTGTCTTTTACTGCAGAAAATAGCAATTACTTGGTGTCTGCTGGTGATTTTAATATCGACATGTTGACCACTTCTGTACCACAAAAGACTATGTTAAATATTTTAGCTTCAAAAGGTTATGAAAATTTAATCCGTACGCCAACAAGGATTACATCCGAAAGTGAAACATTGTTGGACTTGCCCATTACAAATGCTGACACTGAAAATGCTACTGCCGAGGTGATGTCACACGATCTTAGTGATCACCTTCCAGTATTGCTTTTTATAAGAAAACGCAACTTTAGAAAGAACAGGAAGCATGAGTATATCCTATGTGAAAGCGTTACTCAAACACGTCTAGATAGCTTCAGAGACAAATTGCTACGGTGCGACCTTAAACAAATTTTATAAATAGATAACGTTGAAACCGCGTATGGCACGCTTATTGATGAAGTCTCTCGAATATATAAGAACCATTTTCCAGAAAAAATCTCAGGCTCGGTAAAAAATACGGAAGCCGTGGATAACCCCCGAATTGCTAAAACGAATTAATTATAAAAATGCGCTCTATCACAAATTCGTGAAGACTAAGGATCCAAGTACATTAAAGAAATACAAGTCATATAGAAACAAGCTAAATAAGCAACAAAAATTGCATAGGAAGTCCTATTTTCATGCAGAATTTGAGGGTTGTTTGAACAAACCTGATACCTTATGGAAAAAGTTAAATGATGTCTTAAATCGTCGAAACTCAGCTCCGCGAATACAAACTCTAATACTTGGTGGAAACGAAGTATCAGGAAGTGCTCTTGCAAATGTTGTAATGATTACCTTGTAAACTTTTCTGGTAGTAGTGCGTCGTGTGATATTAGTGAATTTATGCCAAACAGAAATTCATCTTCACTCTTTCTTCACCCCTTTACTGAGCATGAGGTAACATCAGTTTTCCTTTCACTAAAGAATAGCTCAAGTTGCGATGCAGAAGGCATGCAGGTTCGCCCTATCAAGTATGTGCTTGATATCATTTCCCCGTACATTACCTATATATTTAATTTGTCTTTGTCAAGCGCTATCTTTCCTAAACGGATGCAAATACGCAGAGTGTCGGTATTGTTCAAGAAAGGTGACGTTAATGATATTAAAAATTTCAGACCCATTTCTATACTACCTGTTTTTTCGAAGGGTCTAGAAAAACTAATACTAATGCAGGTTTCGAAGTTTTTTGACAAGCACAGCGTAATTTCTCCAGCCCAGTTTGGATTTAGAAAACGACGGTCTACAGAATTAGCCCTACTTCATCAAAAGAACTTATTTTATCGCAATTTGAAATTAAGAACATTGTCCTTGGTATCTATATTGATTTTACTAAAGCATTTGATTGCATCCTTCACTCGGTTCCACTTGATAAGCTTGAAACCTACGGTATTCGAGGGCACTGTGGAAGCCTTATAAAATCGTATCTTGATAATTGTTATCAATATGTTGAAATAAACAATAGCCGCTCAAATTTGAAACATCACCACAGGTGTTCCTCAGGGTAGTATTCTTGGCCCGATCCTGTTTATTGTATATATAGATGACTTAGTAAATATCTATAAAGATGCGAACTACGTAATGTACGCAGACGATGCGATTATATTTTTTTCATCACCTGACTCTAGTAGCCTTGAGAATAAAGCTAACACTGCTCTGAAAATTCTTCACTTATGGTCAAAACAAAACTGGCTACACATCATTATAAACAAAACAAAAGCAATAATCTTTAGGCCCAAATCTAAGCAAATAATCAGTTCTATCAACCTTGTTTATGACCACGTAAACATAGAAATTGTAGATAGTTTTAAAATACTTGGAGTTACTCTCACACAGAATATGCTTTGGGACATGCACGTAGAATCGGTATTGGGCAAATTATCTCGTGTAGTTGGCATGATAGTGCGGCTGAGACCACTATTACCTTACAGAATCAAGGTTCTTGTTTATAACACCCTATTATTTTCTACACTTTATTATTGTCTGCTCGTGTGGGGTACCACATCACGTATGAATCTAGAAAAGATACATATACTTGAGAAAAAGCTTTTGCGAGTACTATTTAACCTGCCTTACAATGCCCACACATCAAACTTATTTCCGAAAGCAAATATAATACCCGCGTTTAACCTTTATCATTAGAAGTTCAGTCAAGCTTTCAAACGGGAGGTAAAAGAGAAGTTAAAGTTTCTTCATGAGTTATCTAATCTCACCAGGAACACACATTCTTACATCACAAGGTTTACGGAACAGTGGAAGGTAGTTACTCCGCGTGCCAATTATTCTACACAAATGATATCATACATACTGCCAACACTTCTAAATTTGTTTCTGAAATCAAGTCTTGATATTTATACAACTGATGTACGAGCTTTACGTCAACATTTTGTCACTCAATCTTCCTTAAATAATTGAAGAGCGTTTTTCAGGTAATTTGTTTTTTTGCGTTTATTTTTTGTGCAAATTTCACACGTCGTCAATTGCTATGTATATGTATCTCCTGTTGAATCGCTGTTTGCCTTGTAAAGGAGGCTGCGGGCTCTAATCAAGTCGCTTGCCTCTAAAGCGACTTTTACCCGGAGTCTCCACCATCACTGATGGAAATAAAGAAGTTATAATTATTATTATTGTTATTATTATTTACGCTGTTTATCTATCTTCCCCTTGCACAATGGAGAAGTTATACCACAGGATGATGTACTCACTTGTTGCTTGCGCACACTAATCTTATGTTTTTTCTGGCTCAGTCCTTTAACTGAGCAATGGCGCTAAAAACACATACACAGACAAGCAAGCGCTATATAGGAAATCTGAACCACGCTGTTTCTCTTTTCGCAAAATGTCTCTTTTTGCACCACTGGCTTTCCACTAGACAAGTATGCTTGAAGTAGCCGCATAATCAGTTCTAACAAGATGATAAAATAGTTTTGTGTGTGGGAAAATATTGCGTAACATTTACCTAACACTGCTAAAGGTAAGTCAACTAGTCGAGCCAATAAACTGATTTTGCCACTTAGCTATGATGTTATAAAATTGGCGGGCATACTGCTTTTTGTCCCCTAGGGTAAAAAATAATGGGAAAACAAAAATAGGGCTAAGCCCCCACCACCTGTAAGGTATAGCGGGCATGAAGCCTAATATAAAATAAATGATAAGGGGTTGCAGAGGCAACCTAAAATTAAATTTAGATAAAAGCAAATTATAAAGAACGACAATGTGGAGGTTTAACCTGGGAACGGCATGAAAAAAAAAAATAGTCTTACATATGTATGAAAATGACTTGAAGGGGCTGTACGCAATCTATAAACTGTCAGCTAAGAAATGGAAAAGTTGACTGGGCGCCGTCATAAATCAACGCCCCAATCGCGCCGCAAGTCACGAATGCCCCCCAGGGCCACCCGCCGACGCCCCATAGGGACGCGCAGCGCTCGCGATGACTCGTATTTTATTCTCTTTAGTTTCCCAAGAGCTACTGCGTCCATCAGCATTATTCAGACTTTCATCGTCCCGTTATGACGCATATTCTAAGATGGGATGGTGGACCATGCATGTGTGGCAAACGCTTCTCTAATTTCGTTCCAATACCGAACGGATTGTGGTACCCACGTTCGCTGTCGAAGTAGTGATGCATGATAAACGTACCAGACTGCCATACAATCAATACGCCCAAATTTTCGAAGACTGCCGTGAAGCACAAACAGCAGCATCAGTAGCAGCAGCCTTTTTCTATGTCGACTGCAAGACGTAGGTACTTGATCTCTGGGCGATCTCCACTTACGCCATTTTCGTGCTAGTTAATTCCAACTTGCACCAGCAGATTTTCTGATTTCATCACCCAGCCTAGTTTTCTGCCATCGTCTTCCCTTGACGCCCATTCTGTAGCTTTAATGGTCCAGCGGTTATCTACCTGATGCATCACACGGCCTGCCTAGCTGCTTCTCCTGATATCAACTGGAATATCGGCTATCCTCGTTTGCTCGCGGATCCACATCGCTCCCTTCCTGTCTCCTAATGCTGCGCCTAACATTTATCACTCTATCGCTCTTTGTGCGGTCCTGAAGTGCTTCTAGAGATTCTTTGTTAAGCTCCAAGTTTCTAAGTGAAGCAGTATATCGGTGGACAAACGCAAAACCACATCTATTTCTCAGCGTAATTTGATTTTCTGGCACCTAATTTTACTTGTTTAATAGTGTCTTGTTTTCACCAGGCTATAATGGATTCATCATGCTTTCCTTTAATGCCGCGTCGCACCCTTAATAGCCACTACAACATATTACCCCAGTAAACCGACTTTCTGCCCTATGTTCTTTTTTTTTCGGAGTGTAAACAATTCGTTGAGGCCAACTATTCTATGACTATAGGAATCGAGGTATTTGCATACACTTCTGTGGGCTTTTTTGAATAAACGATGGTGCTTAGTTGTCAATCATGGCTTTTACATTAAAGGCAGACATAATAAAGTCAAAGCGATTGTGTATATCTCGTAGTGCTGTGGTGCTCTCAGAGACCTTCGCTATCCTACATCCAAAAACATTTTTGCACTGAGGATTTTGGAGTTTGTGTACAGCTGATTCTTCATTGTGTAATTACTACCGAAGTGCTCTTATGTATATTTGTATATTCTGTATATTACGTAACCTTTTGAAGCTTCCCTTACCCAATACCCATTCTACGGACCTGTGAGGTATATTGAATGAATAAATATATAAATACTGTGAAACCTTTTATTTGTTAGGGCTATGAAATGCTTAAAAGTTTTGACAGCACCTGGAATCGTCAAAGGAACAGTTGCAGTTGTGAAAACACTGGCGTCGAAAGATTACCTGGTGTTGAGGGAACGCCCGGTATTGAGGGAACGCGCGGCGTCGAAGGAACGGCCGGCGTCGGGGGAACGCCTGGTGTAGAGGGAACACCTGGTACCGAGGGAACGCCTGGAGTCGACGGAACGCCGGGTATCGAGGGAACACGTGGTAGCGACGGAATGCGTGCCCTAGAGGGAATGCCTGGAGTCGAGGGAAAACCAGGCACCGAGGGAACGCCTGACGTTAAGGGAACACCTGGTACCGAGGGAACGCCCGATGTCGAGGGAACACCTGGTATTGAACAAACAATGATGCTTTCTGAAGAAACGTAGATGCTTATTTATCAATCGTGGCTTTTGCATTAAAGGCAGACTTATTGAAGTGAAAGTGCTTGTGTATATCTCGTAGTGCTGTGGTGTTCTCTGAGAGCTTCACTATCCTACATCCATAAACATTTTTGCACTGAGGAGTTTGGACTGTGTGCAGCTGATTTTTTATTGTGTAATTATTACCAAAGTGCTCTTATGATATGTATATTTGTATATTCTGTATACCAAGTAACCTTTTGAAACCTCCCTTACCCAATACCCATTCTACTGACCTGTGAGGTATTTTGACTGAATAAATATATAAATACTGTCAAACCTTCTATTTGTTGTGGCTATGAAATCCCTAAAATTTTGACACCTGAAATCGTCAAAGGAACAGTTGCAGTTGTGAAAACACTGGCGTCGAAGGATTACCTGGTGTCGAGGGAACGCCCGGTATTGAGGGAACGCCCGGCGTCGAAGGAACGGCCGGCGTCGGGGGAACGCCTGGTGTAGAGGGAACACCTGGTACCGACGGAACGCCTGGAGTCGATGGAACGCCGGGTATCGAGGGAGCACGTGGTAGCGAGGGAATGCGTGCCCTAGAGGGAATACCTGGGGTCGAGGGGAAACCAGGCACCGAGGGAACGCCTGACGTTAAGAGAACACCTGGTATCAAGGGAACGCCCGATGTGGAGGGAACGCCTGGTATTGAACAAACGATGATTCTTTCTGAAGAAGCATTGATGCTTACTTATCAATCATGGCTTTTGTATTAAAGGCAGAGTTAATGAAGTCAAAGCGCTTGTGTATATCTCGTAGTACTGTGGTGCTCTCAGAGGGCTTTGCTATCCTGGATCCGTAGACATTGTTGCTCTGAGGATTTTGGACTTTGTGCACACCTGATTCTTAATTGTGTAATTTTTACCAAAGTTCTCTTAGGATATGTATATATGTATATTCTCTATACCATGTGAACTTATCAAGCTTCCCTTACTCAATACCCTTTCTTCGGACCTGCCAGGTAATTTAAATGAATAAACATATAGATACTTTGAAACTTTTTATTTGGTTTGATCTTTTGAATGTCTAAACTTGTGAGAGCACTTGGGCTCGTCAAAGGAACACTTGCAGTTTTGAAAACGATGGCGTCGAAGAGTTACCTGGTGTCGAGGGAACGCCTGCTGTCGAGGAAACGCCCGGTGTCGAGGGAACGCCAGACGTCAATGGAATGCCTGACATCGAAGGAACAACTGGTACCGAGGGAATGCCTGGCGTAGTGGGAATTCCGGGTATTGAGGGAACACCACGTACCGCGGGAACACCTGACGTTAGGGGAACACCTGGTACCGAGGGAATGTCCGTTGTCGAGGGAACTGGGCGCGTTCTGGGAACTCTAGCTCTTGTAGGCAGCTGCGGAGGTCCGGAAAATGGAGGTTGCCTCCTAGCCGTCGTCGAGCTGGTAGTGTCAGTAGCAAGCGCCGTGAAGGATGTTCTCATCGTGGTGTGCGTCGTTTGGTGAGTCACTGCGAGCATGGCTTCATTGACTGCGCGTTCGAAATAACGTGTTGCTTTAAGATGATGGTCTGAACGTACGTTTTTACAACTACGACATTGTCAATAATTTGATTTCAAAAATTGCGATCTCTAGAAGAATGTAAGCATCTGTCGTCTGGCAACCTATGACGTTAATGTTGGTGAACGCACCCGAATTAATACTTGATTGCTGACAATTTTTGCTGTGTTAGAAATTATACGGACACTTCAAGCGAATTTTCCCCCTCGTAGTCTGCATCAGGATTCGTATGTATTTAGGCACATGTGTGCTTTATACCATGGCACATGTGTGCTTTATATGCGTAAGGATTGCTATGCGTATCAAGATAACCTGCCCGTCTCTTTGTCACGTAAGGCGAATCGCTCACTATAATGAAATTAATGTCGAAAACAATAAAATTGAAAGCAAGAATATTGGTGGGGACAATGAGCACTCAATGAGTTCATAAGAATGATAATGTGTGATGAGGGTTTAGATGGGTCTTATAACGGTTGATAATGGTTTGACGCGGATGGATAAGCTACTAAAGAGCGATAAAGGCTTATAATCTTCGGAGCAATTCTGATAACATTCATAAGTACCGATAAGGTTTGACAAGGGTCGGATCAAGTCAGATAAGGAGTGACAACAGTTTATGAGGGTCGAATCATGCCAGATAAAGTTTATAGGAGGACAGATAAAGGTTGCTAAGGATCGGTTGGATTGCGAAGAGGTTAATATCGATCAATGACTGTTGAGATAAAGGTCGGGTAGATACTTAGCCAACTGTCGCAGAAGTTTCTCCGTAATTTGTTTTCTTTCTTCGTTGCCTTTACTCAATTCCGTGCTATATGAAATGCGGTATATGCGGTTATATTGCCACACGATTCCGTCACTAAAGTTGGCCATACCAGGTCTCACATTCTTGGCCAAATTATTCTTGAGATATTCAGTAATGGCAGCCCACAAACAAGTGTCCTGAAACAAAACACCCATAGCACATGCCTTTTATCTAAAATATTCTCAGACCTAAGTATTAGAGGTGTGAAACAATAACAGAGATCAAACCTGAAAACTATATAATTTTATTTGCGCGGCTGCGCACTAGCTTCGGGATCGGCGCAAAAAAAAGGTTTGAAACATACCCAGAATGGTACAGTGGTTGTAAAGTCTCTAAAAAGGTGTTGGCTTTCATTATTAACCATAAATGAAATTACCCAAAGGCCCCCTAGCCCCCTGGAGTACCCTTGGCCCAACAGCTCGTTCTTACGTAGCGTAAAGGGAATATGACAGCCAATTTTCGATCATTATCCGTAGTGCGTGTGTCACGGCTTGTCACCCGTTCGCCATCGGCGTGAATTCGTCGAAGGGCATACAAGCTGGTTGCTTCTTCCCTACTCAAGCGGACACAGCGAAGGAGTCATAGTCAGGAGAAATGGAGAAAAACAATGTTTATCGACTGACGACGATAGACAAATTAAAAGAAACACAAGAACACTAACACGCATGCATTTATTATAGATCAATGGTGAAGGCAACAGAAATACAACGAACGTTCAACAGTAAATGTAGAAATTAACATTGCATAAAACACACCTAACGGCGGTCAACTAAAGAGGGTTCAAAGGAAACAACTGGTGGCATACGCACGGCCGGGCAGCTGCAGCAAGTCCATAAAACGTGGAGTTGACGGCAGTGCTTTCTCGAAGAACGCAGGCGAGCCAATCTCGTTGCTGTGGTTACGATTGCTGCGCTGATTTTACCAGGAGTCTGGGTCTGACGTCTTCCCTCGAGCAGGTTGAGCTACTTGAGGTGAACTACCATGAGCTTTGGTGCAGACGTTGGTTTGTCGTCTCTTATGACAGCTAGTAACTCGCAGTTCAGAAGCGACTAGGCGGCCAGGCGCTACTGCACGGCACTAGCTCACTGACGCTGCTCAGCAGAATTTAGGCTCAGTTTCTAGACTGCTTAGCTCGGTCTGAAGCCTGCGTTTAAATGACCTCTCATTTGCCTAGTTCCCTGTGTTCGGAAACACCAGATACTGGTAACGATCCAATCAAGTTCACCCAATTGTATCCCGGATCCTCCCAAGGTCTTGGCCACGCTCCTTTTTATTAGGGGAGAGGGAAAGGGTGATCCTCCCCTGCCGTTAGAGGTCCACTTGTATCGCACCACACACGTACACCCTTGAGTCCACGGTGGGCCTCTATTGTTCGTTCACAAACACAGGAGAAACGATGGCAGCCGGCCATATGGCGCTGTCGGCACACATACACTGTCAGCAATTCGTGGACACAGGATTAAATAGAGACACCAAATATTTTGGAGTATTCCTACCCCTGCCTTCTTAGAAAGCTTCGCCACGCACGCACGGGGCAAAGAATACACAGGGGTTCCTACAAAATGCCATCAAGGCGTCATGGTCGCACCACCAAAAAAAAAAACACAATAATCTCTAAACCTGCCTTCGGCTTCTTTCTGCCGCTAGCCCGAGTGGCGCCCATAACCGTCTTCCTCGCCGATTCCTATTCCAACGACCTTTTGTAGCCCGTTGATCGGTGCTTCGCCGAATCGAATAATGCCGCACCGTGACAGCGAGGTAATCCTTGTGTGGTCACGAACACGTTGCCGAAGTTTTAGCGCATTTGAGCAAGCACGTCATTTGTAATTCCATTTTTTACATTACACTCGAACGGGGGGGAAGGGGGGGGAGGACGTAACAGTCCAGCAACACTGCATGCTTGCGAGCCTGGTCGTCACAAGCTGCATGCCTGCCGAGCGAGCGTGCATATTCCGACGAAGAATCGGTGTTTTAGCTGCGCGCGCATGCGGAAGAATTCTGCTTTGTTCAGCTTGCCATTGGATTTTTTCAACTTGCAGCGGCTGAACCAATGCCACCACGACGCCTATGTAGCGCTGCGGAGTGGCAGAGCTAACGGAGCCAAGAGTGATCCGTATCGTACTTCAGCTTCCCCATGCAGCCCGCCAAGCGTAAGGCTTGGGAGGTGAATGTCGGCAAGAAGGACTGGCGTTCATCTTACGATTTTGTTTTTTGATCTCAAAACACTTCACGCCAGACAGTGACAGCGGCGACTTGCGCCTGCTTGCCGAGTTCGGAATACCCGTGACGAAACAGAGGCTACGGCCAGGCCCGATGCGGACCGTGTTCGCGAACCGATCCATACGGAAGGCAGTGCCCCGGCCAAACGTAAGCCTTGCTATTTTTCTTTTTTGCTAATATCGCGTGCAATAAATTAAGTTCAAGTAAAGGTACAGCCAAAGCATACATCGCGCTAGATCCTTGCGTCGCGCACACATGTGCGCGGGCATTTGTTCACATATGCTGCACGCAACTATGCTCTAGAAAAGTTTACACCCTTTGAGTCATATCTCGCCACACAACAATTAACGTCATCTGTCTTGTCCGCATTCCCTTTCTTTAACGCTGCGAGCCCGGTACTTCCCAGCGACGAACGACATGCGCATTAACAGCATGATATTGGCGGCGAGGAGTTACGGAGTCGCCATCTATCGGAAGCGGCTCGCTGGCGTAGTATGAGGGATCACGTGGCGCGCTCCTCATAGGTTTTGCTGTCAGCGCTCACTAAAAACACCACGCGCGAGCTCTTCCGGACATTTCTGTAAGTACTTTCGAAACGAGAGAAGCTTTTTACTGTCTAAATAATAATCTTGGGCAAACTGAAAGAGCACAATCGTTTACAGACGCTATCTCTTTACCGAATACGTACAGTGAACGCCACTGCGCGCGGTCGCCGCGATGGAGTCTCCTGAACCGGCTTCTTGCGTGAAAGGTAGGTAAACGCTGAGAGCAAACTACATGAAATATGTTCTTATAGTGTTTGTATAACTAAATGTAGCGTAATAGAATGAAGCCTCAATGCAGCGATCGCACAGATTCGCAGCGACCGACTGCGCGTCTGCATGCTTGTCCGCGCACTGTTTCGCGTTCGCCGCGTGCTCGTTTTCGCACTGTGCCATGAGCTTTAGACCGCAGAATATGAGCGTTTGACAGTATACAAGCAACCATTGTTGCGAGGGCGCTATCAGAACTGTTCAAAAAATAATTTCATTGTAGAGACTTCGACGCCTACAGGGACTGTGATGTACGTGCCGTCGCGACGATTCAATATTTTTTTTATTCTAAATTCTTTTACCTTTCAATATTATTTCTAGAGTTGCGTCACACTGTATGCTTATCGGTGTTCTCAGCGTGCGATTTCCCGCTGCGCCTTTTTTGTAATCCAGTGCACTGATTCATAACACAAACATGACCATATGCCATGCTTTCTTTTTAATGTGCTTCTTACCATTCCCTTTCCACTCCACTGAACTTGCCAGTATCTATAGCATCGACAACCGTCGTGACATTACTCAGGCAAAGGACTCGGGCGAGCGTCGACCTCAGTGCGCGTTTTCGAACATCACAGACAAGGCGCCGTAGCAGAAATCTTCCTCGCGTCTGTGCTTGCTGGATACTCGAGTTGTAGCCGATGACTGTTTGCCGGTTTTATGGTTCGCGAGCCAAGCTTCACGCGGCTTCTTGTCCTGCGCCTACGTGTGAAGAAGGCTGACATCGGCCTCCGTTACGTACGCCCGGCACTGCGGCACCGAGCAGTAGCCTACCATGTTGCGCGCCTTCAAAGGCAGCCACTACCTATTGTAGTGCTTTCAAGCGTTGTAAAGGAGACACTCGAAGCGGGGAAATCTCCCCACTAAATGAGGACCGCAGCGTACGAGGGAATTTAAACTCTCGTTTTCAGCTCGCTTCGGCGCTCCCGAAGCAGCCGACGCGGCCGCTATGTCCACGTGATCCCTCCTAGCACGTCACGCCGACGGTGGCGCCAGCTTTTCCAGTGGTGGAGCTCGAGGCCAATAGCATTGCCGACAGAAAAGTAGCGGGCGCGGCGTTATCAAGAAAGTACACGCAAGCAAGGCAGATGACGATTATTGTTGTGTGGCAGACATACACCCCAAAGGGCGCAAACTTTTTTAGAGTGTACACACTAAAAATGTTTACATCCTTTGTGTGGTATTTTGTCCCGAAACAACAATCGTCATCTGTCTTGCCCGCATCTCCTTTTTTTGACGCTGCAAGCCTGGTACTTCCTAGTCATGAACGGCTTGCGCACAGCATTCTCAACAGGAAAGTAAAGAGCACCGAAATTCCAACAGAGGAAACGCAAGCAAGGCAGATGACGATTATTGTTTGGGGACAAGATAAGCCCCAACGGGTGTAAACAGAGGAAAAAGAGGAATAATTGGTGGGAACACGGGGCAGCTTAACAAAATTGTTTTGTTGAGTACTGATCTGAGAAACATGCATGCATGGAATGCATGCCAGCAAAAAATCTACGCCCACAACAATTTTCATTGTGCGAAGGAACACCAGGCTTCGTCTTCCGTGAACGGCTGGCTGTGCAGTGCTACAGGCATGAAATGACAGTGCGGAAAGGCATCAGCAGCATTTCGTGCAACACCAATGTCGCCATTTTATATTGATTACGTTTACTAGGCTGTCTTCGACATGTCCTTCAAGATCTGCGCGCGCTGGCCTTGTCCATGGATGTCGTGTGCATATCTCCGAGGCCATGTTTCTTCACTGAGCTGATGGTAATGAGGTCGAAGTCAAAATGCGTTGCGCCATCGCTTCTCCTGCGGCTCAAAGTTTCGTCGTCTGCTTGATCACGCGAAGTTGGCGTTCTAGAAGACATCGCAAGCGATATCTTGAGCAATTACGGCAACAAACGGCAGCTATGCTACAACTTCACGTGGGGCGATGGCTGATTTTCTAGGAGACGATGGTTCGGTTGGGTGTAGCACATGACTGAACACATGACTTGGCAATATGGCGGTGGATGCCGGACGACGGGACAAAAAGCTGGCGAGTTCTAGGTGATAGTTGGGACCTAAATGTGCTTTTACCGCCCAGTTTTTCCGTGTGTTGATCCACAATAAACCCTCTAATACACTTTTCTCGCTGAAAACCGCAAAATTTTGGGTGACCGTGTCATGACCCCTTTAAGCTTACTTGATTTAATACTGCCACTACAGCTGCGAGTGTTACACTGCGTGTATTAGTCTCATATGTTGTTATTGCTATCATTGCTTCACCCGCACGGCGAGACCATGATAATTTTTTAACACAAACTCCACTTTCTTAGTAAGTTACCGCCAGTTTTCCGTATCAGGAGTTTCAAGGCATCTTCATGGACCTATATATATATATATATATATATATATATATATATATATATATATATATATATATATAATAAAATTATATATGCGAAATTACCCTCGTGCCTAAGATTTGGGTGCACGTTAAAGCATCCCAGGTGGTCCTCATTTCCGAAATCATCTACCATGGCGTGCTTCATAATCAGAAAGTGGTGTTGGCGTATAAAACCTCATAATTGCATGTTTTTAATAAAATTGTGCCACGACAGCATTCGAACAGAGCACCACTATCGCAGCAGCCCGATGATATACCATTAGTCCTCTGGCGCGTTCCTGGAGAGGCGTAATAGGACGTCCTCCCGAATTTCTTACCTGCAAACGCGAATGCCGAGACGCTTAGTGCGTTTAATCACAATATAAATTGTATGAACACCCCGCGTGATTTCTTGCCATTCTCAATAATTACAAGACAGTATTTTTCAGCTTAAATACGTTTTCTGAAGAACACTAGTCACATTATCACACAGTAATAGAGTAAGGCAATATTGTTGCGCTATTAGTTTTCTTTAAGAGCTAATGACTGACTATGTCACAGTTTCCTAATGCCTATATTGACACGCATAGAGTGGAGCTGAGGATAAACCTCTTTCTATTGCATCTTACAGTGTTCGGAATTACTTGGACCAGTTTAAACATTTGGTATATAAGCTGTATAGAGATATCGGGGGCACGGAAACAATCCACAACCTGTGATCAAGAAATAGGGCAATTGATTGCTGGCATGCCGTATAGCTGGTACTACTGGTTCAAGATTAGGTCAGTAGAGTCACAGCTGTAGCATATATAGTTTGTGTAGCCGCGTGGTTTCCAGAAGCGCAGAGGTGCAGTGAAGTGCACTTTAATGACGCTGTTGTAGGTGAAATGGTGCAGCCATACAAACGTGAATTTTTGCTTCAAGCTTGCGCGAACGCCGACGGAATGTGACTTCTTGCCGCACCAGGAGTATGGAAAGAGTGCTTAGTATAAGAAAAAACGTATGTACGATTAATACAAGCGCTTCTGTGATTATCGCGACAGCGTGAAAGACGTGGGACGGCCACATAGGCCTGAAGACAATGAAATCAACGGCATTCGACAGGCTGCCTGCGCTTAAAGTATGCGAGACCTCTACGCGTTTTCACAAGTGCGTCACCATGTCCCACAATTATAGCGACGTACAATAAGCTCTACTTCTGTATACATGTAGCACGTTTTTTTGCCAACAAATATTGAAATCAATCATTCCCCTCATTTATTGATTGCAGGGGGTAAATAAATTCCTTAATTTTCAACATAATCCGAAAAACAGCTGCAAACAACTTGAGTGTGCTTGAGGGTTCGCGTGCATGGAAGCGGTTTCGCACGTCGTATGTGTAGAAATTAGCAGTAAAGCAATACAATAGCATGGGAAGTCATTTAAAAAGTACATACAACGATATTGACTGTTTAAGCACGTAGTCAAGAAGCTCATCTTTCATTTAATACATACGTTTGAAGATTCTTAATATGATACGTGCATGCGAAATCGTAACGCGAACACATGCCGCAAAATAATGCACCTAGAAGACAACACAAGCAACGAAACAAATAATTATATTCCGATCGTACTAGGACAGCAAGACAAAAAGCTTTAAGGGCGATTCTACATACAGTTGAAATTGATGGAAGACAGAGCCTTCCTATGCAGTTTGAGGGTGATATAGGAGCGATGTGACTGCACACCGCCCTCCACCACGTGGCTCCTTGCGTAAGGGGAGTTGGAAGAGCGTCGCAATGTCTATCCTTTATTTTTTGCTCAGCGATATTAGGTATCGTCCCACATTTTAGTCTGCACTATACTCATGGCAGCACCACAGATTAATGTGTCATTGTTGATAATAAAAAAAAACTTCTTAGCTGTATTCCTAATTATTGATGACGAAGAAAATTGTCTGTAGTGTTATTGAAATATATATATAGACATGTGTACTTTATCTTTTTCACACGCGTATATATGCGCAGTCACGCGTGAAACACGTGCGCGTACACGAGTGCACCCGTACCCAAGGACAAGACGCGCACACGCATAATCATTCTCTCTGCCTCACTGCCTGCTTTCAGCAACCTGTACATTTAAACAGACTCCAGCTCAAATACATTTACGGCTTAAAATGCGTGCCGATCTTTCAAGTAAATTTGCCATCTGCCGGTAGGGTAGAAAACGATTTGTTCCTGCCATGTGACACCAGCCCAACTCCCTGGCAAATACCCGGCCGTTACTCAGCACGAACGTTGCCACTAAGCGCCGTAAATGCACGTGTTGCTGAAAGGAGTACCCTCTCACCGCTGGTATGTGAGACTTGTCAAAAATAGGCATTTCCTTTAATATAACTTCTTAAAAAGTATGCCCATTGGGTTGAGCAGGCGCATTTTACTGAAGTTGCACAAGATACCCAAGGGGCAGTGTTCAAAATTCCTGGACATGCACAAGCTGCTAACTCTACTTCCTTCCAGATTTACTTACATAAATATACGATGTAGAACACGATGCCTGCTCCCAACGCCAGGGTTGCCAGAAAGCAGCCGACAAGCAAGCAAAGACCCATATGGCCACCGGCCTCTTCGGCAACGCTGCGCAAAGTTTTCACCAAGGAGAAGGATATGTCTCACAAGGTGGTTGCCGGTGAATAGGATAAAGAGAACTTTATGGCTACGCTCTTGGAGGCTACACGAGCCGCAAGTGATTGCAGAGTCGGTAAAACGCCAAAGGCACCGCGTTTAAGCATCTATCAAAGTCGAGCTCGCGCTTTCTGTGGAGCGTGGCCTCCAAGATCCGTCACCGGGCGGCTGCGCACTGTCCCTGAGGTTTGTCTGCACTACTGAGCTTACTAAAAGTACCAACCAAGACGCCACCACTATGTTTCGACGGCAAAATTTATTGTAGAACAAAGTTTACAGCAGAGTCACAAACTAAAGCTAAAACAAAATGCGGGCATGTTTAGTAGGCCGTGGCTCATATTAAGAGACAAAGTTCTTGCGCTGAAACTTCTGTCAGACGAGATTCTAGCAAGTCATAATGACGAACATACTAACGAAGGTAGCATGTCAATAGTAAGCCGTACTTACAAACGAAAAGCTTTGTGAATTTGGCCAACTGTTCTCTCGTTTAGAGTTGCGTGCTACTTTGTCTTTTCTGCCCCATGGCCAGTCGTTCCCAAAGCGTCTCGTTTGTGAGTGCTCTTCGCCATGGGCCGCCCACCGTCACTAATAGGATGTCAAGTACCAGGATTAGCGGAAAGTTTCTGCTACAAAGAATTCGAGGGTGAGAGCGTTTTTTCTAGCATATGTGCTGATGAAGCACGCCCGTAAATAAATCAGTAAATATTGCAGACTTACTATGCATCAGCAGCCGGTAATAATTCGCTACCTGGAGCCTCCGCTTCTGGCAGAATCCGGCGAACCGACCTGACAATCGGTGTAGGTACCATTGAAGATGTCTTATACAAAGACGCTTCTGCGCCAGAGCTTGGGGTAGCGATGGTCGACCGGGTCGCGCTCGGGCCGGTACTAGACTCACTGCCCTGCAAAATTCATGTGTAGTGCCCCAGTTGCTCAGTGGCTATTGCGCTTTGAAGTAAGAAGTCAGAGCGCACGTTCAAATCAATAGCTTGTGACGTCAGCACCTCTTAAGAGGACACTAACTTCGAAAAATACTCGTCTATATTTTCAAGGGTGCGTAATGAAAAACACGGGGTCAAATCTATCGGTAGCACCGAATGCAGAGTTACGCGTCATAAATAATTACCTGATGCATTGCCACGTCCGCAGGTTCCTATTGAAAATCAATCAGAGTTCAGAAGCACCAAGTTCGGTTTCTTTCTGAACACACCGTATGAGTCACGTACTAGACACAAGCATATACGGCAACAAACTTTGTTCTGTATATGAGAAGACAGACCGCACAATGCGAAGAATAATTGAAAAACCGCTCTTACTACCATTTCACTGTGGTTACTGCCATTCCACTATGTAAGTGCTAAAAACTGCGACACCTCTTATAGCTTGTATTGTCAAACATGTAACAGATTACGTGTAATTGGTTACTGAAAAAGTTAATTTAATTGCAGTGAGCGTTGCCGAGCAAACATACGGAATCATAAAATACTAAACAAACGTAATTGTTTACAAGCAATATTACCTGTAACTCGTTACGTAGAATTTTGGTAATAAAGAGCAAGGAATATCGTATCAATTACAATATTTCATTTCTTTGAAATGTATAAATGTTCATTTATTCATGCATCGAATGCTAACATTGGCAAGCGTTAGGGGAAACATGCAGAGCTGTACCATAATCAAGAAAGCGCGCAAAACAACGCCTCCCTTCTATGCTAACAATTAACTCACTAAAGTTTTCTGTGTTAAAACGACGAATAAATCACCAACAAAAAGTGTAGCCTGCACTTCAGCTCTTCTTTAGCGGCTGATGTCCCGTCAGTGTATCCACACGCGATCGCAACTCAGCAAAGTATAAGTATCCTACGAGTGTCCGAGAAGGCTGTTAGTTACAGCCATGTACTTATTTTACAAAAGAAAGGCCACGCAACTCTTTTCTTGTGCGTATGCCTCATATTAGGTGAACAAGAAGTTATTGTAGCCGCTTTTCGCACCGATGAGAGGAAACCAAAAAGCATAACTTTAGCTTGAATGGCAATGCTTACATGCTGCTTCGTCGACGTGCCTGAAAAGATCAAGATAATTCTGTTACACAACGTTAACCTAGAATGAAGTATTTTTTCCGGATTCTTCATGCACAGGATAATACACATCTAGCACCACTCTATGTGGTATCCCTGCAAATACTAGAAAATTGCACACTATACACGTCACTACATTCATTGTGTTGAAATGTTGTTTCAATTGAGAAGCTTTAAACCATCTCTCCAAATACACATGCAGGCTTTCTCGGCAACGCAAGCTGATCACATGCCACAAAGTAGGGCTGGCCACGTGAGAGATAATGTGCGTTTTACAGTTTTATTAAAAAGCGTGAATCGGTGGTGTTTCGTAGGAACCCTACCTATGCACCGTGGTCGCACATGATTTTATTCGTTCGAAACTTCCTCACTGAATGGTTTCCTAAAAAACCTAGTCAGCAACCTTATCTGCCACAAGCAAGCAATGTTTCAAAATTTCATGAAAGGAAGTCTTTTTTTTTCACACAACATTATAATAGCGTGTTCTGTTACTGGTACATTACGGGGTGCTACCTCAGATACATTTAGAACAGGTGCGCGAGGCGATGCTGTCTTCGCGCGCAATGGCTCCATGATGGAGGTCCCTGGTGATAACCTCAAGGGACCACTTTTACATTGCCTTTCACATTACATTCAATTCCGTTCTTTAAATGATAGGGGTCGATTACGTAAAAAAAATTATCGAGGGTACACAGTCACATACATGCCAAACTGTATAAAAGCAGTAAAACTTTATCGTCGGATTTCCTGAAAATTAACATTACTTTTCTGCAACCCGCTGCATTATCACAGAGGGCCAAAAGGACGTGTGAAGTGCATTTTGAAGGGCACCTGGGATCAATAAATACGGTGAAGGAGTTACTGGCGCGTGGTGCAATTAGCACTGGTTGATTGTCGGGTCAGAGAAGTCCAAGGTCTGTCAGTCATCATTTGCGAAGCTGTGTAGTTGTCCAGACTCCAAGTTGTCCAGATGTGCTGACGTGCAGTAAGGTGTACTGCGGGGACGCTATTACGGCTATAATAGAGCAACTCACAAACGCACGTGCTTCAGACTTGTGAGAACGTCAAGGGAATATCACGACGTGTTGCATTAGATGTAGGGAAACAGTACTTTATAAAAAAAATATGTGTACCAGTGGTACAAGTGGCTCCGTGATGGTCGGGGCTGCGGGAAAGACGCGCAATTGGCCCGTATCCCTGTGACGTCGTTCAACGGCAGAAAAATTGAGTAATATCGACAACAATTGACCAAAGGTCGTCGATATGACTGTTGAAAAGTTAACGGAGTCTACAGAAGCGCTGTATGGGAATGCTTATGTTATCGCATCCTACAAGTCATAAATGTCTTGCTCACCGTTTTTATTGGTCACAGGTTGCATATACTCAGTATAAAATACACAATTCCTACAGAAATGTTATTACGATTAGAAGTCGCAGCCTACTTCAGAAACTGCATCTATCTATCTATCTATCTATCTATCTATCTATCTATCTATCTATCTATCTATCTATCTATCTATCTATCTATCTATCTATCTATCTATCTACCTATCTATCTATCTATCTATCTATCCATCCGCCCGCCCACCAGCCCGCCCGTCTGTCTATCCATTTATCTATATATATATACATTATATATATATATATATATATATATATATATATATATATATATATATATATATATATACTCCCGCTTGTCCCAGTGAGCCAAGTTGTCTGCTCACTTGTGCCACTAGGTATGTGCTGGATGCTGTTCTGCCGGGCTGAAAACAAGGCGAACATGTGAAGGTGATTTTTTCCACGTCTGTTCGGCGCGTTTGCACATTCGCAGTGCTCAACCAATTCGACCATATATATAGCTTGTGTTCAGGCATGGAGCATTGAGTATGTGTCCCGATAGATATGCTGCAGCCTGCTGTCTGGTCTAGTACGCGACATGGATCACTAAGTATGTGCGCTAAACGACAACTTGTATTCCATAATTGCATGGCATCAGCATAGTTGTTCAAACTTTAAAGAATAATTACTTTTCTGTCATTAAATGCCATATGCACTACCACATGAATGCTATTCGCATCAACACACATTATCATCCTCAAAGAATGCTTTCCGCCTAATTAACGCGTAACCAGCGCCCTATCTAGGTGCATGCCTTAATCAATCTACTGTTGCAGAGCTTTACGCCACTAAATAATAACCAGCAACAGTCTTCCTTGCCAGTCTATGGAATGTTATACTTTATTACATAATGTTACACAACCTATGTTTATTTATTTATTTATTTATTTATTTATTTATTTATTTACAATCCTGTAAGCCTTTCCGGGCTGTTACAGGATTCCTTAGGTTTCCCGCTGAAGGTCTTCAGTTATTGGTCGCACGGCAATTGTACTGGTATTGAAGAGGAATAATATCTGCAGACCAGAACATTGAAGCATTTGCACGAGTCGTCCATGTGAACTAAACTTGTTCATCGTGGAGCACAGTCATTTGCATACTCAGGCCATCAAACGCATCGTGAAAAGCAGATCATATACAGCTTGGCTGAACTTACTAGCGGTTTGGCCAGTTGAGGTAGTGTCCTTCATAGCTGTCGGTAGTGAATCTGTGGACACCAGAGAGCAAGGGCTCGTCTACAAGACTGCAAACTTTTGTCACTTAAAAAGTAATGTCTGACGTAAGGAAATTCGTCGAGAAGCGCAGACAAAATGAAATCAAGTCATGTCAGCACATTCAACAGTCAGGGATTTGTCTAGATAGAGCAAAAATTGAAAATATCGCCATGGTATGACACAGCCTAAACTGTATTTCTTGCAAAGTCAAGACTAGCAAGACTAGAAAGCACCCAAGTCCCTTGCTACTAAGCTCAGCTTATTTCCTGCAACTCACAGGCTGTCCGAAAATCTTGTAGATATTTGCCGGGCGCTGCAGGCTCGATCCTCCACCATTTAGAGCATGTGTGGACTAAGCATGCCAACAAGCCATAGTTGTTTCCGCTAGAGAATGCCATGGATCCATCCATACGCGAACATATATGGCTCATCATCAGTGGTTGTATGTAAGGAAGGAACGTAAGCATCACGTTGTAGCTGTATTACGGCGAGGTGTTTGATTGTACTGCTCGAGTCACAGTACAGTAAGGATTGTCTGCAATGTTTTTCAAGGCATTACTTACATCATTTTCTGTAGGTCTAGCTTGCGCTAAACAAAAATGCCTCAACTAGGGGCCACTGCTACCAAGGCCTTTTCTGTATAAGCAAATTGTATATTTTATTTGCTAATTCCTTAATCACATCACGCGCTTTCCACTCATCTGCCCCATCCACCTAATTTTTGTTTATGGTAATGGAACATCGTCTATTTCTTCCACACACATGAACCTTCCCAATTACACGTCATTTTCTTGTTTTCAAGAAAGCATCAGCTAAGCTCGTTTCCACTCCAATTCTTAGTGCCTTCATCAATATTTCAAAGTAACACCTACCACTTCTCGTTCCATGGCTCATCGCCTTGTACGTCGATACGCTTTTTTGCGAAGTTCCTGGAAAGCTAGACTTAGCACAGTTTATTTATTAAGTACACGGTGCTTTCAAGAAAAACGCTAGTAATTTGGTTGTTGTATCTTGTTCTGTCATGTTCTGAAACGAACTTGACTTTGTATACGCACTAGGAGTGTTCGACGTGAACAAACTGAAACAGTGCATGGCCCACGAATGGCATGGACAAAGCAAGCGCCCATAGAGCATGCTAACGCTAAGCCAACGCTAAGCGCCTTTAGGATCTCGAAATAGAATAAGAAACATTTCCGTCCAATATTTTACGCAATTTGCCGCAAGAAGTTTAGATGTCTGCGCACGCGAGTTGTTCCCAGCTTCCGCCCTGTTATATTGAGACGCTGTAGCGAAGAAGAAACAGTGCGTCTACCGCTCCGACAACGACAAATAAGCAGAGCGTGGCTGGGCTGTCTCCGGTATTGCTGTAAATAGTTTTTCTCTCGTAGCAATATAGAGAACATATGTTTAGCTATATAAAGTAAGCATTGCCTGACCACCATTGGTCTATTAGAAATGTTAGGCACGGTTCTAGTCCTATCTCGGTATAGGGAATGAGACTAGGCGTCGCAATAGTTCGCTATATAAGTAGCTCGGCAGCCAAAAGCAACGCGAACGTTTATTTTGCACTTCACTCACCCGTAGTTTTCAGGTGCAGGAGTCCACAAACCCAAAACTCTTTTCTTCGTTTCGGCTGGTCACTTCCGAAGCGATGGCATTCCTTTGGCCAACAGCTCGAGAAACTGTTTCGTCTTCTTTTACCGATTGGTTGATAGGTAGATCCTAGGTGATAAAGCACAAACCACCTGCGGAGGTAGGTTGTCAATTGGGTAGTTGTAGAAACAAAACAAAAAATTGGTTTAGTAAAGCCGAACAAGAATTATTAGATGAGTATTAATAGTACTGACGACGCATATGAAAGTATTTCTTCTTCTTACCGTTTTCCGAATTATGGGGCATAGTGTGGGATATTGTTCACGAAGACAGCTAACGTGATTGCTAGGGTGGCTATAAACGAAATATTAGCTTGAATTTCACAAGCAAAGTAGTTACCTTTAAATCTGCTGGATTTGCTTTCTGGAGAGACCTACAAGACAAATATCTTGATACTTACAGCCCAAAGCCAACGAACCGAATGAAACATGACGAGATTCAGGAATGGCATTCCTTTTCATTTCTTTAGCCATTCAAAATTTCGCAATAGTCCTTCCTTTCAGACTCCGGTAATATTTTTTCTTAAATCACCCAATTTTCGGCCAATCCCTTGTAGTGGGTCTGAGCCACTCTCGGAGGAAAGCAAAGCAAAGCAAATATTCCTTTTGGTGCTCACGACAGGGAGGGGGCCCGTCAAAACTGTCTATACAGTATTTCGATGGCCGCCCTCACTGCTAAATTGAAGGGGGCCCCTTTTTATTCCATCACATGTTATATGCATCCAGTCTTGCTAGTCAGTAGATTTGGGGGCCCGCCTCGCTGGGCGGCGCAGTAAGAAAGCAACAGTTCGTCATTATTCATCCGTCTGCGGCCGCTAAAGCGGCGTTTACCCAAGCCCCCCCCCCCCCCCTCTCCCTGGGCTTTGCGACGGGTAGCTTCCCTCCCCATGGCAGAAGCCCTCCGTGTCAGGTGTGATGGTGAAGCATAGGATAAAAGAACAAGCACAGCAGTAGGCTGATGAGAAGAAAATATGCGGCAACATGAAAAAAAGTTACCACAACGAGATTCGAACCCATGACCCCACACTCCCGAGCCTGACGCTTTTCTGCGGCTGCTTGAAACTAGACGGAATCCTTGGCTTTTACAAAGGTTGTGCATCGGCTGCTGCTACCCTCAATATAATATTATGGCTATAGTGGAGGGCTCCACGCTGTAGTCAGTCCCATTCATGTTTGCAGTTGTTTTGAGCCAACAACTTCTAACCAAGCGAAGAAGGATTCTTCTTTGTCATCGAGTAGTTTTCTTAGAGTGACTGATTATTCAGTCCTTCTCTAAGCATATTTAGACCTCGATATTAAGCGCGCAATGCATATAGAAGTCTTGAAAGCATAATTAAACTTGCACGGCGATATAAGCAACATGTCGCATTGGTTACTCTGGATATAGTCAAGCTTACGAGAGTGTCGCACACGCGATATTATTAGACCAATTGTAATATCACGGTTTTCTGTGTACGTGGCAGCATAGGTAGTTCAAGTATCGAATGCCAAAATATTTGAATCTAGTACTTCTAACCACGCGTCATTCTCGATAGCTAATTTCGTTCTTCTGTCCTCCATTCCTTTACAATGGGGCGCCCGGCCGCCGCCTAAAGCTGGCGTTAAGCGTACATGTCGCGAAATCCTGTCCTGGGCGACAGTGTAGGAATGAACGCTTCCAAGTTGCTCACCAAGCGCATCATTTCCTAACGGAAGCACTGCCTGAAATGACTGATGTGCGTAAGCCTGCTGTACATACGTATAAATAATTTCTTCGGCTGACATTCATACCGAAACATCAAGTGCTGTTCATCTCTGCCTCCCCCTAATGAAGCTCAGATTCGGAGGATAAAGTGCGCTGCGCTGAACCGTTTTGTGAACTGCTTCCGGGATGCGAACCGGTTTACGAGCAGGCATATTTATTTGTTGCGGTTATCAATGTTAGTACTTCACGCACTTTCAATACGCTCACTGTGAGTCTGTCTGCCTGTCTATCTATCTATCTCTCTATCTATCTATCTATCTATCTATCTATCTATCTATCTATCTATCTATCTATCTATCTATCTATCTATCTATCTATCTATCTATCTATCTATCTATCTATCTATCTATCTATCTATCTATCTATCTATCTATCTTTTTTTCCGCCAACTTGGGTCACTCGGCAGTTCATGGTCAAATGGTCGATGCATCTGGCTCCTGCGTTAGGAAAACGGGCGTCGAATGCAAGCGTTGGACAAACATGAACAAGTGGTTATGTGGCATGTTTACCTACGCGCCGCTCTTCAACGAACCTATTTCACGCCCAAATGGGTCACTGGGCAGTGGGAACTGGTTAGGCGGTATTGGATATGCACCGTTGTCCAAAAAATTAAAGGGACACTTAGCTACCGCAACGTGGATAAACGCAAGCATTGCGACTACAGCGCGATCCTTAGAGGTTATGCTAAACGCGAGGTCGTGGGTTCAACTCCAACCAAAGTTTGAGGTTGCGGCTCCCAACAAAGCTCATGGGTTCGAGTACCTTAATTAACTCTACGGTAATTCCCACTGCTTTAATTAATTTCTACTTAATTGACACCAAAAGTCGCGGTCCGACTTCCGCGAAAGTTCGAGTTCATAGCCAGCCTTTCAGTGCATTTGAAGTGTCTGCAAAATATAGGCCCACAGCATTATCAGCAGGTTGTAGGGACAAGGGTTGTCATATATCCGTCACTTCCGGGGTGATCGTCGCCGTTTTTCGACTTCCTATAGCTATGGTATTGATCCGACCACGTCATCCATTGTTGCCTGCAGGATCTATACCAGGAAGTAGCGCCGCTTTACTGCCTTCGTGAGATGAAATCAAATGAAATCGACTTAGTTTTTTCCAGAAACATCTGGATGGATTCAATGGCTAAAAACTGCAACCAGCAGCTTGACAAAGACCCAGGAGCCGCGGTACATCACAACAGCAGCAACAAAAAACATATCAATAGGAAAAGGCAACAAACAATATAACTCAACATATACAACAATTTACAGAAGTAATAATTAGCGCAATAATAATAGAAAATCCTTAATTTGCATACGATCTTGCTAATTCTGTACGGCTACATCTTGCTGACACTTCAAAGGCACTGAAGGGCAGGCAAGCAATCTTACATTCTAATCAAGTCCATATAGCTCGAGGCACATGCACGTAGGTAAGCGAAGAGCACGACACTTACAAAGTGCCAGGAGCACTGTGCTTGCTTTAATGAGCACGCATAGGCCCACAAAGCCTGGAGAACCTAGTTCACGCTGCAACAAAGACACAAAGATAGCCACGCCACAACATGCGTCTCACTGAAGCAAGACCTAATTTTAAAAGGCATGGCCCTGGAGGCAGAGAACATTTTTCCCAGACCTGGTGTCCACAGCGCTGATACATCTATACACACCCGAAAATGGCCTATACCCTCAAGAGATAGTCAATCCTCTGCTCGCTATGTTTGAACTGCAAGCGGCACGAAACTCGTGCGACGAGAGTACGACTCGCTGCAATGAAATTCCGTATGCGGCATTAGGTAGCCTACTCCTCAAAGTTCGTGAAGTCATTTTCCACTTCTATTAAACATTTCAAATAATAATTACGTCTAATGCTAGCAGACCAAATACACTAGTGCTTCGCGTCTGTGTTCTGTGGCTGTATACGTGCAACGTATGGGGCTGTGACTACTGCGCCAGTGTTTGGCATCACAGAACCTATCAACTGTAGGTTCTCTCTTGTTCATCTGAGGTCGAGATTCATGTACCTGAGTATTTGTGAGGCCTATGTGAGTAGGAACGTCTTGGTCCTTGATGAATTTCATTTTTTTTTGCTTCAGGCCAGCATCATAAGGCGGATTACACGTGGTGTACCTCGCGCATAAGCCCATGCAGTTTGTGAGTGCGACACTGAAGTTCCCGCACACCACCTCAGGGTACTTGGGTATAAGATACAAAGGGTAGGAAGTTCCCCAACTTGTCGTGCGTGACGTACAGACACGGATACTAGCTCGATGGTGCAATCTTGACGAGGACTACTGGTATTCCGTGGTATTCTGCCTAACCGGCAAATGTCGACCACCACTGGTGATATGTTATTGCGAACAAAGACTTCTGCTTCATCTCATGGAGAGATGTCACCTATACTTCACTTCCATGGAATTGTCACTGCAAAGAGGTATTTATATCCTTTGATGACGGTCGCATATGTGACACGCACTTCTAGAGTCTACATCTTTATAGTCGTCAGTTTACATTTACTGCACTCAATGGCAGACTTCGGCAGTTCAACTGGATGGCGATGAGGAACTCCACCCTCCGGTCCCGTGCTGGTGCTTCAAAGCGCCATTGCACAGGAAGCGATTGTCACAGTCATTTTGGAGGCCGCAGAATTTTGTTGTGACTGTTGCATGCGACTGTTGGCATGAGTATTCGGAGATACTTGAGTTGTTCTTTCCCGAAGTTCGACAGTTGCTCATCACGTGCTGCGGCAGGATCAGTTACAGGTTTGTGTGGATTTTGCTGGATGGTCACTTTTTGTTGCGATAGGAAACGTGTCTTGGTTTCCATCCCGACAAGGCGAGCCCTTTGCTCATGGAGTACGTGTGGTCCTTTCATGATCCCAAACATGCGCTGCTACACGGAAGCATTGAATGCACCCAATTCAACCAGTATATGGTCGGCGAGAATAATAATTTCACGGCTAAAATTCATTTATCAATTACACCGTGGCCATTTCCACATAACACGTTCTAATTGCCTGCCAGTCCCTTACAAGCTTTCATCGACACTAAATCATTCCAAAACAATCCACGAGCCATCAAGTCATGCTAATCCCCGCAAATAATCCCTTTTTCCGTAGGCTATCTTCTGCTGTAACAATCTGCCAAACGATATTGTGTGTCCCGATAACATTGACTCTTTTATGAACCTAATACCGTGTATAGAATTTTCAACATGGATAATTACCAATTCTATGTACCTTCTACCGCTAACCCATTTATATACCCGCTCCTGCACGGGTGATGACGGGCCTACAGTAGACCCAAATAAAGAAATGTGAATAATTATTTCTTTGGTGGCTGGACGAGTTGGCCACGACAGCGCACAATTTCTATTTTATTAGGGGCGTTCCCACTGGCGGTACTTATTCCTGATGTGGCAATTGCTCTGGGACTTCCTTGAAGACTAGTTGTGAGACTTGCTTCGGGATGGACTACGATAATTGCTGTGAGTATACAGCGGTGTACATTTGTTCTGCTGGGGACCAGGCATGTACCTGGGGTGACCATGGTGACGGGTTGTGCAATGTTAACAGTAATGGTACCTTTCCTCCTTATTGGAAAATTTGAATGCCCCACAACTGCCACATCTAATATTCCGATATATTACATACAGGGTCTCGTACGAAATCCCGCTTTTCCTATATGTCATATGATGTTATTGAACATAAGAGTTAACGTGGTTCTTTCGGTAGGGCTGTCGCAATTCTATTGGTGGCGCTTATGCTTTCAAGCGCGCCGGTAGTGCAATTTTTTCACACTACAGATGTACACAACGGGACATTTGATGTACGCTACCGGAAACTGTTGTTTGTACAAATTGATTGAATTGTTTGTAAAAAATTCTCAACACGAAACTAATAATAACCCACAATCGACCTACACAACCTAACAGAAGAATGTCGGAATGTAGGAAAGTCCACAGTTGTTCTGCCAATTACGTTACACAGTACCTACAGTACCGTCGGCCTATTCTGGTAAACAGTTATCCAACCAGAAACATTCATATAATAAATATTAGTATATATACACACTGACGTATCAAGGTTTTAAATAAAGTATTCCACTAATTTATTTCCATTGCGGCAGCTCTTTCTCTTTCCAGGGTGATGCGGCTGATGTTATGTCGTGAGCTAGTGTACAAGGGCCGCCAGTCACTATAAGGACTACGTTGCAGCGGGACTTTAGCTGAGAGCATAGAAGTAGTGGTACCTATGTATTGAGTAGCACGATGCAACTTTTACATTTCACCTAATACAAAAAGTTTTGGCCACGACATGCTAGGCCTTTTTTTTTAACCGGTTGTCTGCTCCCCGCCGCAATGTACGGAATATGTGATCTTGCCATTTGTATCTATACGAGAGCCATGTACGAGAGCGTAGTAAATTTCGTATGATGCACAACGGGATTTTAGCGCCATTTCTAGGTCGTACGGGATGAACGCGGTGGCCGCATAGCCGAGCAACTCTCATATTTCTAGATCAAACTGCGCGCTTCTAAGCCTCACAAATCCTAGTTAACACAGATTTCACTTTGATGGATTACACCTATTATGCTCGGATCGACAAGCGAGTAATGCTCGGATCGACAAACTTATTGCCGAGCTACGTTTCTATGAACTCCGAGCAAGAGGCAAAATCTAGCTCCGATTTCGTCATGAGCATGGCACTATCTGCACACGCGACCATGCTTGGTCTAGGATTGGCTTCTTTGCTCTGCACGGCTATGCCATATGCCGACGCGTCGGTGGTGCTCTTGCAAAGATGTAAGCGATGTTAGGAGAACATGTTTTTGTTGTATTTCGCTACATGTAACTTTACCAGCAATTCTGGCAAGCGACCCCCTATGTTGACCGGAATTAGACATTTAATGTCAAACCCACCGCCGTCAGTGCGCTCATCCAGCGAGTTCTGAGCATTGTTACTCATATCTTCATAAGGTGGGAAGGCACTGCAATTGTTAGAGACGATAAACTACGCGTAAAGGATTACACAAGACCCACTAAGTGTCAGTCGGGCTCGTTTCCGAAGTAATTGTGATTATAATTGGTTGCTTTATTTCTGTAACGTGTTTTACGCTGCTTGTGCAATAGTAACACAAGTTGGAACAAATGTAACGCAAATGTAATCGATTACTTTCAATTAGTTGCTCAGTCACTATCTTGTGGCCACTAATTTCTCATTGTAATCAATTACACTTTTGAGTGAAGTAATTGCGATTATAATTGGTTGTTTTATTTCTGTAACGTGCTCAAGTCTGCATAAATATAAATTTGTATCCAATTTTACGAAACGACCCCCATGCTGGCCAAAATGAAATACCTTTGACGTCAAAAACACCGTATTCATGAACTTTTTGAAGAATGATGGCGGATAATAAAACCCTTCGTTCGGGATTGCACGACACCGGTACTGGGGCACAAAAAGCGAAATAAAATGTCACGCTTAGAGCATCACTTTGCGCTACAAGACACATCAACTCCGCGCATGTCTCTGAAAAACACTCATACATACGGTCATCGCATTATATTCCGTACTACCAGAGGAGCAAGGCATCGTTCACGCGATGCACATTCGTCGTCATTCTTGTGAATCCACTTGTTCCGGCTGCAGATTTAGCTCACACACACAAAAAGTTTCTCGTTACTCGCGCCCTTGGTTCATTACTAAACGACAGCAAACTGAAAACACTGTTCATGCTCGAAGTTTCCCTATGCGCCAATGCTGTCAGAGCGAAGAGAAAGAAATCAAAGTGAGCGGTGTGCCAACAGAGTTAAGCAACCCTTGCAGACGCAATACTTGGGCTAAGCGCGGATTCATACCATGAAAATAACTGCCTTCCAATGCGTCTGTTTGCTGCTTTTCTTGATGCGTGGTCCTTCTGCCCACTGATCGCTTTCTATACGAACTTCAGTACCCTGTCTTTTTGTACCGTCAGAATCCGCAACAGCCTAGTGCAACTGCACAGAAGTGCCATGTTTTGCGACTTCTCGGCGAATTGCCAACCTTTAGAAGCTTCAAAGTGTCCGAAAATCGTCCTTGGCGATTTCGCTAATTTCGGCTACTTTTGTTTGTTGTTATAGGTATAGGTAGCGTCCAAACTGACAAGCAGCGACGCACGCTGTGATTGCCCAACTTCCCGCTAACAGAAAGAAATGCAAACCAACAGCCTGCAGGCCATCTGCTGTCAGCTACGGCGTTGCCATGCGTGCGCCGGGTAAGATATAGCTTCGACATAATCGGAGACAATATAAGTGAACGACTTACAAATCGTTTTTACAGTAACTTATGTGCACTCTATTTGTGAGCGCCGCTGTATGGTGGACACTGGATGCATTGGTAGCAATACCGCGACCACGCAGCGAGCACACCGGGTGTATAGGAAGGAACAGAAGAAAAGCATCATACCGAAGCGCCATCCCAGCATCAAAACTTTGCCTCACCACTAGACGAGCTCATTAAGAGTGTGAAGCCGCTATGCTGGCAGCGTGCTGACAGAATTGAAGTGCGGCACATAGCAGGCGTTGTCACTTTTACAGCTCAGTTCCCCTTCAACAAGATGACATTCTGAAGCAACAAAAAGTTGTCAGGCAATATGCTTACAGCTAACATCTTACCGCTCCCAAAAAAGCCTAGAGATTTGACCATCATCCGACTGGTGACGAATCGTCACTACCCATCGTTTCCGTCACTCCTTATTCCAGTACATAGGAAAAAACTTGTGTCCGGCGCTGCTTGGGCCAAGGCCGTTCACAGCCAGAAGCCACATTATTTTTTTTACAAAGCAACACACAGTTGCACAAGTCGAAAGTGAAGCCCTTGCGCGATCTTTTACGCACGAGAGCATATTTTTCGTATTTACCCGTCCTTTATCCTTTATCCGAGATCGTCATCCGTTAAATCCGATCATCATCATCATCATCATCATCATCATCATCATCATCATCAGCCTATTTACGCCCACTGCAGGGCAAAGGCCTCTCCCATACTTCTCCAACTACCCCGGTCATGTACTAATTGTGGCCATGTTGTCCCTGCAAACGTCTTAATGTCATCCGCCCACCTAACTTTCTGCCGCCCCCTGCTACGCATCCCTTCCCTTGGAATCCAGTCCGTAACCCTTAGTGACCATCGGTTATCTTCCCTCCTCATTACATGTCCGGCCCATGCCCATTTCCTTTTCTTGATTTCAACTAAGATGTCGTTTACCCGCGTTTGTTGCCTCACCCAATCTGCTCTTTTCTTATCCCTTAATGTCACACCCAACATTCTTCTTTCCATAGCTCGTTGCGTCGTCCTCAATTTCAGCAGAACCCTTTTCGTAAGTCTCCAGGTTTCTGCCCCATATGTGAGTACTGGTAACACACAGCTGTTATACACTTTCCTTTTGAGGGATAGTGGCATCCTGCTGTTCATGATTTGAGAATGCCTGCCAAACGCACCCCAGCCCATTCTTATTCTTCTGGTTATTTCAGTCTCATGATCCGGATCCCTGGTCACTACCTGCCCTAAGTAGAAGTAGTCCCTTACCCCTTCCAGTGCTTCGCTACCTATCGTAAACTGCTGTTCTCTTCCGAGCCTGTTAAACATTACTTTAGTTTTCTGCAGATTAATTTTCAGACCCACCCTTCTGCTTTGCCTCTCCAGGTCAGTGAGCATGCATTGCAATTGGTCTCCTGAGTTACTAAGCAAGGTAATATCATCAGCGAATCGCAAGTTGCTAAGGTATTCTCCATCAACTTTTATCCCCAATTCTTCCCACTCCAGGCCTCTGAATACTTCCTGTAAACATGCTGTTAGAGTTTGTCAAAGATTCAAGCGAACCGTCTATGCACCTGGTGACATGCATTTTTGTTTAGGCTCCATGCCTGGTTAACAAATGTGCCTCAACGGGTAGTTGAGCACGCCTTTAGGGCTAGCTTTAAAATTATCCAGCAAATGAGCTCAAAACCATTTTTGCTCAATGTCAATCTCATGCTGCTTCTGCATACAAATTGAGAATTTCCTGGAGTAAGATAATCCTTGTGAGTTCATGAACGTAAAATGATCGATAGTCACTAAATGTGCTTTTATACTATCACAAAATAGAAAAACCACGAGTATCACAAAATAGCAAACCCATTCTCGTATGATGTATCATAATGGCAGCGGTTCTAGCGAACATGCTGGTATTTCTATATTTACCATACATCACCTAATAAATGCAAATTCAAGTTTTGATATCTATGCACGCTCTCACCACTTCAGTAATGATTCAAATATTCATTCGGGCTATAAATGATACGGCATATTACACATAGGTTCAGGTTAATTTGCAAAAGTTTTTATAACTAGTGGCGACACTTGGTTTGCACAGCGCAAAATTGTTCAATGTTCAAGATATGTTCTCAGCATGTGCCTTCATCCGCCTCGTTGTCACAATTGATTTGCAGCCCCCTTGAGCTTGTATGCGATGAGGTTTTCTTTTTTTTTTTTACCTAGACATAAAGCCACAACACAGGTTGCAGTAAAAGAGTGCTAATTCGGGCTACTTATACATGTTATACCTACTTGAAGTAACAGCGCACGGTACAGGACAATCATGTTGGATGAACGAAGCACTAAACGGAATGAAGGAACGCAGTTCTCTGTCCGTTTTTGCCGTTTTTAGCGCTCCATGCGCTGTTACTGCTGTTACACCTGCGGCCACAGCCCCACTGCCACCAGCTCGAGACGGAACGCGATGCGGGCGGCGGAGAACGAAGGCCGTTCCCGATCACTGCAACCACAACAGAGAGCTTTCCCTTTATTTCGCCTCGGACGCCATGTCTCCCGAAGGAGCACATGAATAAACTGGAGACGGTCTGACCAAGGAGTTTCACGTAACCTCTTTGGGTCCGAGCGACATCGCCGCCTCCACATTCCATTCAGCTGTGGACCTTTTTCACCGACTAGTTTACCGACTGTAAACGAGATGGCACTGTCAGCGCGCCTAGCGAATTTCTTGCTTCAAGACTCGCCGCGCTGCCTCAGCGGCGGTCGCGTTCGAGTAGGGTGGAGCGCAAAAAATGCCGCTGTGGTTAGGTTAGATTCACATTAAAGAACAAGTAGCCTAGGTGACCTGGGTGACAACTCCCTCCCCCCCCCCCACACACACACACACAATACGGCCTCCCTCGCTCGTTGCCCACCACATTATTGATGTAAGTTTTACCTCGAACCAATCTGCACTCTGCATTGATTTTTACCCGACACAGTCCCATTTCCGCACGATCACTATTCAACAAATTCGACCCTTCCGCTGATCCTCTATAAAAACAGGTCATCGATTATTATAGCAGGTCGTCTATATGAGTTCATCGATTAATATTTCCTCTGACGTATTATCATATATAACTGCTAGCAAGTGCCACCCATACAACGAGTGTAGCAGCCTTGCCGTTTGAATTCCTCAGACAAAGTAATATCAGTAAGTAATATCAGCCAGTAATATCAGTAAGTCTGCTTCCTGATTAGTTGTCTGACAGCTGTGATAAAGGAAAAGCATGGAAAACATGTGTAGTACTCGTGACTATTTGTGATTTTATTTATTTATTTATTTATTTATAATACTGCTAACCAATACGATGGGAGTCGTTACGGAGTGGTACAGCAAATGGAAAGTACATCGCAATAACACCCATACAAAAAATGCACAAATTTTACATGAATATCATCGTATTATTTCAACAACCACACAGCTTTATAGGTGAGGGAAAAGATCGCAAAAACTGAAAGTATAACATAACAACATGAAAACCACAAAATATTACATGAACCATATCAACAGTGTAATTTCTCAATCCGAACCTGAAATCCTTCAGTTTTGTCTTCCGTGACAACGATAGGGTACGCTCAATAAATACAGTTCGTTATTATTCCTCGAAAGAACTTAAAAACCTTGTTTTTACTCTGCAAAATAACTACTGAAAAATGATGTCGCTGTCTTGTAAGCTTTCCAAAGGAGAATGAAATGTAACCTCTTAAGCTTAGCTGTTTTATTTATTCTTTGAAATTATAATCTTATATAAAAAGGCGCGGGATTTTATTCCTTTCTTGCATTCGCTTTGAGCCAGCCAGCATTTAATGACTGACTCTGCTTGACTGTAGCTTCTGTCCTCTCATACATGTTATTTTGCTTCTTTTTATGCGCCTCAACCGTGGTATACAATGCCGAACCGCTATTTACTTTAAACCATGTTTTTACTGCAGTCGAACTAGTTAAACTTCCTTTTATGGCATCAACTAACGTGCACTGTAACTCACGCACACTCACAGACTCACACTTACGTATTATGAATGAGTGCTATCATTAACGACCATGTCAACAACTGGTTCCTTACGTTAGTTACATACGATCATTAAAAACTGTACTTTTCATCATGAGTCACAAACGAGTACTGAGTGACATTACGTTGTACAGCGAAACGGTGTATGGCTAGATTTCCATGCCTTTTTGTCTCTGTGAACAAAAACTATCATCATCAATGGCTCATACCCCTGTAAGCATTCATACTACAGTAAGCAAGCAAAAATGCAATGGCTCATAGCCCCGTAAGGCAGAGGCTACAAGCACTCAGCAAAGTGAAGCGAACAGTGCTTAAATTATTTCTAATCATGCATGCAACATACAGAATAGCAAGACGAAAATTGTCATCATCAATGGCTCATAACCTGGTGATCAGTGGCTCATACCTCCGTAAGCAAGCAAAAAACGCATTCACTGAGAGTCCCGTAAGGTTTATGGTTACTCACTTTGTGGGAATTAGCTGCGATGACACTGCCCCTGTTGACATATCGGTGATTTTAATGTGGATGTGTCGGTACCAAAAAGTGAGTGGTTTACGCGTTCCGTGTTGCAGACATATTCCTTGCGATGCCACACTGAACGGCCCTACCGATAACCCAGCGGCGTACGCGCATCGGTTTGACATTTTCAAAGAATATGATTGCAGTTGCGAGGAAAGTAATGACCACCGATCAAGACAATAAATGAGAATAAATGAGTGTGCATACCATTCGTCATGATGACCACCTATCGAGACAACAAATGAGCTCGTACCTACGTTGAAAATTGTATGTCACCTCCATGTCGCGTGCTAAACAGCTTCGCTGGCCAGCCACCTACGCAGACCGGAATGCACCAAGATTCTTTTGTACAAATTACTAGAAAACATAAAGATGTCGGTCTTTTGAACCCGAATCATGCGAAAATGAATTTACCGACTATTGGAATACTTGCGATGTAGTAGGGAGCAATCGAAGGACATCGCACCGAAAAACTTGACTCATCAAAAAAATTGTGACAATATGTGGTTTCAAGTGATTGATAAATAAAAAGAAAATGCGGAAGGAAAAAAGCAGTCATTTGCAATTTATTCCGAGCCCGAAAGTATGCAGTAGTTGTGTTTCAAAAATAATTTCTGGCCCTGCATTCTGATGTTCTACATTAGGACAAGCCGTATTGCACACGAAAGGATAGATGTGCGATATTTATAGTTACCTTTTGAAGCTTTAGCTAATGTATCACACCGTTAAACCCTTCCTTGCGGTGGCTAGAAGGAAAGGTGGAAGCATTGGCGCCAAGCGTAGCAGCACATCATGGCAATAGCGGTTGCGCCGCTGTCGATACTGATTGATTGACCTAATCGCGGGGTGCGCTTACCCAGCGCGCTGCAAATGTCTGCCCTCATCGCCGTTCTCAAGAAAGATCAAGGGACGTTTGCAGGGTCATGTACAAATGCAGGCACAACGTGCAAAAAATACATTGGGATTACTTCGCCCTTGTTACACGTAATGATAAATTATATCAATCAGCCGCTACTACTTAAGGCCAGAAGACAGACAGCCCAACTATTTTTTCTACATTGAATGATGGATAAAGAGCTCATAACACTGACAAGGAAAAGAAAGGACAAATAAAAGCAGCATGCTGCAGCATGTACTTCCACGCTATAAAGAGAAAGAGTTTCAGAAATTTTAATGGGTAAATGAATTTGCGCACCGATTCACAGTCAACAGGCATTCATTGTGCGCAGAGCTATTAACTTCGTCCTCTTCGTCCCACCGTTGTGAACCAATGATCATGATTTATTCAATCATTTCTCCTTGCTTAACTTCTTCACAATTCTCCTTAATTCACAAGGATCCTTAATTGACAAGGATCTAACGTTGGACGATGAACGTCTGATCAAAATGCCGTCCGCACAGGACGGATCATCTATCGAAACCTTCTTTCAACTCTCTAGGGCTTGCACATATAAAAAATATTGGTTGGAAACAGGGTGCTTTAACCATATTATTCTTGGGCCCACTAAAAGATGCAAAACACACCATAATGGATCATAAACTCCGTTTAATAGGTCTGTGATAAGGCCCAGGAATACATGATAACGCAACAAGGAAAAGCACTGCCATGTAAAATCATATTACGTCACATGAAGTTTCAAGTAGCACATTGTCGCCTACATTTCTTGCACCTTGTTCCCTCCTTTCACAAAAAGAAATGTAGCTTTGTTAGTGCATAGAACTTTACATGTTTCTTGTTCACATCTGTGCTATGTTTGCTGCAACCAAGTGTGCCGAGCCTATTTGTTATTGCTTCTTATCGCTTCTGTCTTCTGGGTGCATTGAAGTTGTTCTAAACAAATGGTCACGATACACGGCACAGTGACTTCTTCGGTGAGTTGGTGTTTGCTGAACGACATGGTATTGTCGTGCGAAAACCGGAATAGAAATATTCTAAGTAGTGATAGGAGGCGCCGAGGACACAGGAGGCTCCACGTAGGAACATCCAGCTACGGTGGTTTCACCCGGAAACAGGCATCTATAGCAGCCGTAGTGCCACCTGTCGTCGTCATAAATCACTGCTGCACTCAGCGCCGTGCGCAACCCGGCCTGATGCTCCCACCTACTCTTCAAGCCGCTATACCGTCATCGTTGAGGACAACTGCAGAAACAGCGGCTTTATTCGCAAAGCCGTCTGTCTAGCTCTACCATCGTTAATACAGGCAACGTAAAAGGGCCAAGGCAAGCAATGAAGTCCTCATCCCGTGACCAATCATGGGGGCGCTCACGGAAGCGCCGTGAACGGCGTCTCGAACGGGTTGCTCCGGTTTTCCGTCCCTTCCGTTATGCCAAAGACGGACAGTAGTCAGGTCACCTGCGCCCTGTTGCTTCACTGTTGCCTACTGCCACCACATGCATTCCAACTCGGGGCCCTAAGGCAATGTGCAGGGTACACGTTAGCAATTGCTCGAAGAGTTTAAACAGCTGAACTTAAGAACCTGGGGTTATGGAAGGCAGACCACACTGTCTGTCTTCCATAGCTCCTTGTTGTTGGTTTTATTTTTTTCTGTTTTTTTTTAGGCGAGCGGGCCCAACTGGTCTTAGCTATGATTCAAATAGCTTGTTGAAATACCATTCTGAACAAGCGCTCTATCTCACCAGTCCGGTGCATCAAAAGTTGTTCGCAATATTGGGCTCTACGCAGACTCTGAGGGTGGCGGCTGTTTGCGCGTATTTTGGAGGTCACATCAGACAGCACTACAGCGAACGAAGACGAAGTTGTGGGCATCGTAAAGAAGCTGCTATGAAGTCGCAGGTGTCGGCCGTGAATTCATGCTGCTGTCGCAATAAATTAGTTTCGAGCTGAAGGTATTGGTTAATTGTGGCAATGCACTAACATCCCCATTACCAAGAGAAATCGCCTCAGCGCACCTGTACACAGTGTTCAGAACAAGAAGTAATCAACACATGCTACTGTGCGTTCCCGGTAAGCGATGCGATATGTCATACATCAATACTGGTAAGCGCGGTTTCAATACGTGACAATTAAAGTCACTGACATAGGGTGCAAGCGAATTTTCGCAAGCTATCTAATACATCCATCACTCGACCTACGTAGTGCAGCGAGTTCAGTGGCCTGCATAAAGTACAACGCGAAATACAACAGTGCTTTCGATGGAAACAGCATTTACAACTCGTACAACAAAGCACAATTCTAGGGCACTTAACAGGGTGACTAATGAGCGACAAAGTAAATAAGATACGATGTAAACTGACGGCTACTTGCAGAAAACGTTCACTTAAATTGAGAGGATATTGGCATCACGGTTGACTCGCGAACAAAAATTATAGTAACAAGCTAGTGCGATATGTCACACAAGTGAAATCAGTACACGACACGTATATCACGATGTATCACGGATATCGCTAGATCCCGTCCAAGAATCAAAATACTTTACGTCAGGAAGTCCTGTAAACGAAGAAGACATAAAACGAAACGAACGAACATAGGTGATTTCAACTGTCTCCACCGTTGCACCTTCGTAGGCGTGAGCGCAGGAAATCATTCCGACTGTGACGTCACTGAGCCACGCTCAGGTTCCCAGATGTCGTTATGAAAGCCCAGTATTGTTTTGCTGGCTCATCTAACAAAATAAAACGCTTCTAAAAGCACTTTCGGCGCCCAAAGTGAATGCAGTTAGCCAGTTGGAGTTACACCTGAAAAAAAAAGAAATGCAGGTCCTTTGTACGCATTCACGGAGACACGTCCTTCACACATGCAAGGCGACAATAAGCTCCTGAGTAAAAGAGTACAAGAGTCTACAGCTGGGCTACATACCGGCTACATACCTTGGCCTTTTGCTACATACCTTTAGAAACGATGCAACACAGCCTTTAAGACACAAACTCCAGAAGAGAAGTAGACAGACAAACGCTGGAACTAGCAATAAGTTTAATGAAAACAGCCACACAGAAGTTCGCAGGGCAGGCAGAGCGCGCATGCGTCGTAGATACCACGGGACCATAAAACAAATGCCCAAAATGACATCTAGTGACCACATTTTTCTAAATAAGCTATCTCTTTCTTTGACAGCGATAACGAGGGTACATTAACACATTGATTGTGACCATGTTTTCGGACATGGTACGCTTCAATCAGTTCTCGTTCGTATCGTGTGGTTGGCCTGCCAGTAATTTGTGTGTCTTCTAGAACAGGTGAACAGCCGCACACACTGCAATGAGTAGGCAGGTTTGCTCCTCCTCCTGACTTGACGCCCCTTTTCGTGTTATTTTTAGCGTACATTAATACAGCGGCCCATCGGCCTATATACACGCGACCACACTTCAACGACATGCCATAAACAACATTTTTTAAAGCAAGTTTTGAAATCATGGCTGGTAGTGCAGGCACTCCTAGATTTAGGTTAATCAATCCTAGCACATAGACTTGACATCTCGCATGGCGCCGACCACACGACCCAAACGCCGTGCCTTGTGGCCACTTTTGCCACAAGGCACGGCGTTCTGATTGTGCTCTTGGCTCCATGCAAGGTGTCAAGTCTATATGCTAAGATTGAAAAAAAAAAATGCTCTACGTGGCACAGCGTTGGGCTCGTTTTCTCGGCGCCATGCAAGATGTCAAGTCTATGTGCTAGGATTGAAAATCGTAAACCTAGGAGTGCCTGCAGTACCAGCTATAATTTCACAGCATGCATAAAAAAAAATGTCGTTTATCGGATACCGTTGAAGTGTGGTCGCGCGTGTATAGGCCAGACGGGACGCTGTATTAATGTCCACTTAAAAAACGCGATAAGGAGGTCACGTCACGACGGGGAGCAAACCTGCCTACTCATTGCCGAGTGTGCCGCTGTTCAACCATTCTAGAATATACACAAATTATTGGCAGGGGAATTATACGATACGAACGAGAACTGATTGAAGCGTACCATATGCGGAAACGTGGTCACAATCAATGTGCTAGTGCACCCTCGTTATCACTGACAAAGAAAGAGATAGCCTATTTAGAAAAATGTGGTTCGTAAATGTCATTTTGGGTTTTTTGATGGTCACCTGGTATGTACGACGCATGCGCGTTCTGGCTGCCCTGCCAACTTCTGTGTGGTTGTTTTCATTAAACTTGTGACTAGTCCCAGCGTGTGTCTGTCTACTTCTCTCCTGGTGTTTCCGTCTCAAAGGCTGGCTTCCGTCGTTACCTCAGCAAGGTATAGTCATCATATACTGCATAAAAAGTGCAAAATAAGGAAACGGATTTGTTCTTTACTCCGAGGTTTATTCTGCCAGTTCCTCAAGAAAATATATCCTGCACCTAGCTGTTAACGGTAATCGGTTGTTTTCTTAGGCTCCTAAGCACAGACTCATACACAAATCTTTCCCAGTCATTGTTAATGAAGAATACATCCGGCCTGATATGGAAATTAAACGATAACAACGCACTCGGCATTGAGTGCAGCTACGGCGATGTCGTTCTCCTCAAAGTAAAACGCCTGTTCTAATAATTTCCATAATTTTTTTTTCTTCTCCGTTACTTCTCCGTTATTTCTTCCAATCCGGCGCACACATAGTCTATTGCTGACAGACAAGCTAATACGGTATGCCTCTTTGGCTCCGCACTGTTGTGAATCCTTCATTCAGGAAAACTACGGCCAATGCTCGCACATCGTCGTCTTCAGCCGCAAATGCGACCTGCTCATTTTATTCATCAGTTTCTCATGTAGATCTGTAACTTCCTCGCGAGCTTTTCTATTTTCTCACAACATCCCGCCCCACAGCTCTCTTCTCGTACATTCAGCTTGTACTACATGTTTCTATTCGAGCACTATGCTGCGCACTATCGTTAAGGCAAAAAAGTGTTACGAACTGTTTTTATTTTTAGCATTACTAACCTATGCGGCACCACTGACGTCACGGCCTTATTTATTCGCAATTGACCTAAACCTCAGCAGCTCCTAAGTATGACAAATCAATCCTGTGAAAACCCGCAAGGTAGAGGAAAGTTAATGAATTTTGCTGAACATCTCGTACTTTTTGTTATAGGCAGTCCTGACGCTACCGCACTGTACAAGCTTCACGCAGAAACGGCCCTTGTTTTGTGTGTCTTTTAATCGAGATAATATTAACCAGAGGAATTGTCGGAATTTGCTGGCGAAGGCTACATAGTTTCGCTTGGTTTTCATTAAAGGATAAGAAAAGTAAAACTGGGTCAGTTTATCCGTTTGTTTTTATCGAAATAACACACAAGTTAACAGTTCGCATTGTTATGAGAAAAGTCTGTGTTCTCGCTGAAATCGCACTGCGCTGGCTTGCGAAAATGTCCACTTCATTTTTCCCGTTTGACGCGCCATAATACTACGCGAATCCTTTGTACAGAAGGTGGTGGGATCGAATCCTCGAACCATGGCATCATTCTGATAAAAGCGGCATGCAGTAGCACTCTATTATTTCGATTGTTCTGCACACGAACGGAACACGTCGTAAAAGTTACTGCAGTGATATCTCGAATGTTGGCCCTCAGTTCCCGCGCGTGAGGATTGGAAAAGTCAAAGGCTAGCAACTATTATGATAACGTTTGTCCGGTTTCAGCACCATGGTGGCTTGCCACACAGGCCATATCCTATTACACAGCAAGAGATGAATGCGATGGCTTTGGCTAATAACGTGCACTGGAAGACGCACGGAGAAGGTGCCGTTACCGGCACTCTTCTGTCTACCGTCTCTATACAGGCCTACACAAAAGCGGATAACTCAGGGAAGGGTTGGTAACGTGTAATGAAACCCAGTCGTAATCCAAATTGGTTAATGCTCTAAAGATAGTTTGACATACGTGTCGGGTAATTAAATATATTCAACCTCCGCTGTAAACAACCTTTATGGAGAGTTCGTTATATCTAGACTTGCATCTACAGCCGAGCCACTCGTACATCAAATATAGCGAAGCTCTGTAAGGTAGTTGTCAAACTCTTCGAAAGTAACAGGGGTGTGTTTTGTATTTACACCAAATTTTCACGACGCGCTGCGAACGCATTGTTATATTGCGTGTATGTCAGTTACTATATAAGAGCCCATATATTCTGTTTCAGTAGATCCGTACAGCGCTGTGGAAGCCACAACCTTCTTTGACCAATCAGGGTGCCGAACACATATTAAAGGTACCCTTCCTCGCCTTGTCGTCTGTTAGCAGCGAGCGCTGGAGTGCAGGCGGCGGCTGCGTCTACTAAAACTGCAACTTCCCAGCGAGATTAACTGTTGTGATGACAAGGCTACAAAAGTCGCTCCATATTCGCACTGACACTAAAAATAGTGCGTCTGCGCAAACCTTTAGAGATGAAAAAGAGAAGTAGCGTTGCCGAGACCGGCCAAGCGAGCTGTTCCAAGAGAAGCATTCGGTCAGCGTGTTGAACGGGATGCTGGCGCCATCTCTTAACCTCTCTTGTAACGTTTGCTTTACACGGCTTGCGCTCACGGACATTCGTTCGTAAGTGCCGGCGTTCTCATAATTAGAATTCGTGCAGGTTTACCACACTCCTTCCACACTGTTGTAAGCATGTTCAACGCCAACTTAATCGTTGCTTTCGCGTAAAAGAGCAGCTTGGAACGATGCCATGCAACGAGTCTGCAGTCGCCATAGTTAGCGAAGGATGAAGCGCTATCCAGGAGGGAGTCTTCCACTGCGGTGAGGCTGTGCCGAACACTCGCATTAATTTAGCCACTGAAAAAGCAATTCATTTGTACTTTTTTTACTTTTAACATGCAGATTACATGCAGTAGCAACCAAGATTAGGCATCTTTTAAGCAGCGTTGCAATATTTTTTTTTTCTTTGTAGGCTTTTATTCGAAGAAGTACAGAACTTTATTATCACTATCATGTAGCCTCGCAAAATATTTTAGTAATGAGCAAATAGATAAAAATACGGCTATAAACCACCCTGCCACCTGCAGGGAAGTTTTCAAGTAAGGACCTGCCGACAGGGCCACATGTCAGGGCTATTTAGTCATCCAATAAGTTCCGAACTGTTGCGCTGTATCTCGATGCGCAAGAATCTGCGCTCGCATGTCACGTAGCCTTGACTCTGTCGCGCTGACCAACTGAAACAAAATATAGTTCACGCTTCCAGTGCGAACATACTAAACACACAGAAAGAAAGAAACAAATAGACTGAAGGAGCGTTCGTCCAGTCGACATTTGCTCGTTTCTCTGCGTGTGTTTGCGCATTAACTTCGCGCAGAAAAAAAGAACGCCAGTTATAGCTTGCATTAATTACTTTTTACACGCTTCACAATATACAAATTTTGTAAAAAGACTTGCGTTTCATTCTTTATTATAATTACACACAGTACAGGACGAACGTATAGGAAGAAATAGTGAAAAAAAAAATTAGGCGCGTGCTTCGTACTGTGAAAATCGCTGCTACGCGAAGAATTTTGCAGGTAGCTGGCAATTCGGCAAAGCATCACGAGATGGAGCGAGATGTTTCGCAAAACCAATAGTTTTGCAAGTGACACGAGCCTGCGTGCCTTTAAGGAACGCGAGCCTTTTCCCGATGGTGGTGCTATCTAATACAGTGCGTCAAAGCGCTTGCTGTCAATAGGTAGAGAAGTGGAAGTAAAACATTAATTGCGCATAAGTCACAGGGACCCGCAGGCGCTCATATCGTAAGTGAAGTCCTTAATACAGGACCCCGTGAGCCACGGCCACCTGACGCGCTCTCCGTATCACAGCGAGCTGGCTCCGCGAGTCGACGCTTGGCAGCTAGGCTTTGCTAAGCTTGTGTGTGGGTTGGATGAAGGGTGGGGAGTGTTGGCCTTCGCATGCCGCGTGGTATAGATCGTTGGGTTCCCCCCAATCAGGACATAGTGGCTTTGCTAAGCTTGTGTGTGGGTTGGATGAAGGGTGGGGAGTGTTGGCCTTCGCATGCCGCGTGGTATAGGTCGTTGGGTTCCACCCAATCAGGACATAGTGGCTTTGCTAAGCTTGTGTGTGGGTTGGATGAAGGGTGGGGAGTGTTGGCCTTCGCATGCCGCGTGGTATAGATCGTTGGGTTCCCCCCAATCAGGACATAGTGGCTTTGCTAAGCTTGTGTGTGGGTTGGATGAAGGGTGGGGAGTGTTGGCCTTCGCATGCCGCGTGGTATAGATCGTTGGGTTCCCCCCAATCAGGACATAGTGGCTTTGCTAAGCTTGTGTGTGGGTTGGATGAAGGGTGGGGAGTGTTGGCCTTCGCATGCCGCGTGGTATAGATCGTTGGGTTCCCCCCAATCAGGACATAGTGGCTTTGCTAAGCTTGTGTGTGGGTTGGATGAAGGGTGGGGAGTGTTGGCCTTCGCATGCCGCGTGGTATAGGTCGTTGGGTTCCACCCAATCAGGACATAGTGGGTGTATAGTGTAGGGTGGAAAGCGTGGGGGACTGCGAGATCAGAAGGCAGGAAAGGGAGAATCCTTCATGTCTCTGCGTCCGTTAAGGAACTAGCTGATGTACCCGACGTGACGTAAATAAAAGGCATTGGCTAGATTGACTACTATCCGCGCGATTCCTTCCGTTATCTGTGATTGAATGAGTGTTGGTGACTGCGCGCGTTCCCTCTATGATGTTGTGTAATCTAAAGGACGCGTCAATCGATTCGACGAGCACCTTTGTGTTGGCGCGAGACAAGCGTCCGTGTGAGTGTGACCTCATGCTTAACGCCATACGCTGTTGTGATGATTAACCGAGGTTCAATCCCACCAAAGAAATCCTGAATGGTCTTTTTATCATTTCTTTTAATCGAGAGCTTTTCATAAGAGACAGGATGCTGCCTACCTACCCTAAAGTGACTGGTAAGTACCGCTGCAAGATTAAAATTAAAGTTCACCTAAGCCAAAAGCCCCTTATGGTGCCCCACAAAATGTCAATTTTGGTTAACTGCATCGAAGAGCTGATGAAACACTACGTGAGAAATAAATGCTATAGATCACTGACTAAAAGGGGCCTCATAAAGGGAAATGTCTTTTCGAATGACACAAAAGATAGAAAACCTATTTTATAATCATTGATAAGCATGTTTTAAAGCAAATTCTGGCCCCTGACGAAATCTGCTTAAAACCTGTTCGCTACGAGTGTCGACATTGTACACCGTTTTTCTAAAGCAACTACTCCTGAGCGCAATGCTGCGAGGCATAAAAGTCGCGAGGCTTTCAGCCTGAACCATGGTTTAAACAGCCCGCATTTCGGCTGAGGCGACCACGGAAAAAAAAAATATGATGTCTGCGACCGTTCTCTTCGCTACCAGTGTCAACATCTGTAGCCACTTACTTTATTTATTTATTTTTGAAGCCAGGTGCACCTCAGCGAAAAGTTCCGAGGTAATCAAATCGCTCGGAAACAGGGTGTGCAATCTAACAATAGTCAAGCTGTTCAAGAAAAATAAATTCAGAAAACATAGCGCAAGATACAATCTTCATACTTACGGTGTCTAATCGTCAGACCTCTCACGACCGAATACCGTAGATCTTATAATTGTATCTTGCGCCTTGTTTTTCCAATCTTCTTGTGTGCTTTTCTTTTTCCCGTTCAAAAGCTGGGACGCACGGTATCAGCATATCTTACAATAGAATAAGCGCCAAAATTGACAACACACAAGAAGGAATACAGACAGGACAAGGCGCCTTGTCCTGTCTGTATTCCTTCTTGTGTGTCGTCAATTTTGGCGCTTATTCTACTGTAAGTTATGCACCAACTAGCCCCACAACGTGTTTTACATCAGCATATCACCTGAAGCATAACTTAGCCACCTTCCAAGGAGCGCGCCATACCTCGGCTGAGACGGACGTTAAAAAAAAGAATGTGGCCACAAGCAGCTCCCCGGATGTTTTCACAACCTGTACGCTCACGTGTGGACCATGGTATTTATTGCGATAACTATTATAGGGCTACTTCAGGCATACATCCGTCGTCGGCGTCGGCGTCACCGTGATGTTCGGTATAAAATCCGAGTCAAGTAATGTCGTGGCCGAGCGCGAATTCTGTGTTCGAGGTGAGCAGATAATTGGGCGACGTTCTGCGCCGGCGGCATACATGTGTATACGTGCATGTACGCCGTAGCTGTACAGATAAAGCAATATTCTTTGCGGTCGCTTGGCGCCAGTGAAACTATTTCTTTTATTTCGCCATTTACATAATCAGTTTTAATTATTACTTAGCTTCTCAAATAATATATTCAGAGCAAGAGTATCAATGAGAAAATTGTAGACCATCGTAAAAAAATTCCCCATCCAGCATTTTGTTTTTAAGACGAGCTACATATAAGATTTTTCTAAGCCTAAAAAAATCCGACAAACACGAAAGTGCCACTCGAGACTAGTCGCGCGGCATTAGCCAAATAAAAAAAAATGTGCCATATGCTCCAAGTGACTACAAACAGCATTACCTCGTTTCTGTACAGCTACGAGGCCCTTAAATACTTTTGTTATAAATATTGCACCGAACACCTGGGACACACGGTATACAAGCGGTAATTTGGCCTGTTTCTTTACCTCCACAGCGTCTCGAAAACATGGCCCTGGACTCGTCACATTGTACAGACAATCGAACGCAGCTTCATGCGCAGTAAAAATTCCGCTGTGCAGGTTTATATATATCAAATATTCAGTACTATTTAAGGAGTCTATTGTCCGTCAATATGACTAAAAATGTTTCGCGTGTGAAATAGAACACTTGGCTTCGCAAATGGGTTCGCTATAAGCGGGGTTTACCGTAGCTTTTACTTACGGCGTCGTGTCTATAGGGCCGCAAAGCACATTTGTGCTCTCCCAATTTATTCACTCAGTAGCTGTTGTGACATTCGCGTTGTCGTAGTTGAGATGACAAGACATCTGCCAACAATCGTAACTCAGTACTGGCCGACGCAAGTTATTCTACACAACAAGATCATTTCACGGAGCTTTCATACACCTTCTGCTATTTAGTCTGGGTCCTGCGCTACCACTACGCTCGCCAGCATTGATCGCATCACGTTCATTCTTGCAAGCCACTCGAGTCTAAATAGGGATCGGTGAAGAAGCTTGAAATGGTCCAGTTTAAGTGCGTTTCAGGCATCAGATTATTTGCTGAAAGAGCTAGCGATTGACCGCTCCAGACGTCCCGTGTTAGTTTCAGCGCCTATTCGTTTCTTGCAATTTATCCGTATAACCGGATAGTAATGCGTGCGGTGATGCATGGATGCGTCGATGACGATCCAACTACCTGGTTTTAAAAGGGCGGTCGGGCAATTCCTGGCATCCGTGAAGCTGCTGTTGGGGTTTCGGAAAAAATCCGTCATCTTTCTCATGAATTTCACTCGATCGAAATTCCCAATCTTGGTGGTGGACGATTCGCAAAGCGGCACGGTGCTCGTGCCCTGGTCGTAGTTGACGTCGTAAGCAGCCACGCCAAATTTTCCAAGATTATTATATTTGACGAGGAATATGCCACCACATTACTACAAGAGAGAAGAAAAGCGAGCGTTAAGGACAATCACATTAGGACGTACCACGGAACACGCCAGAACAGAACCAGCTTAGAATAACGCCTGAAGGCATTGCGCCGAAGCCTTTCACTTTCAAGGAAATAGCGTGCAATGCTAACCCAAGGAAAAAGAATTCGGTTCGACGGTTCATCGGTTCAATTGTTCATAGCTATACTGTGTTCCAACCAGCAATGCATTTCCAGAGTTCTATGTACGTGCGATGTGTTATATTTCTTTAAAGAAGAAAAGCTATATTCTTTAAAAAAACGTATGCCAGAGTTGCAGTTTCCCTTTTGCGTATGTCAGTAGCCGCTCTATAAAAAGGCAAGTTTATTATAGTCACGCATTATCTAATTAATAAAACGTTGGTAAATGCCTTGCTCTTATTATTTGGGACTTGTATGTTTTAAATGTAGAATAGAAGGGTTACGTTTTGGGCGAGTTGGTTGTACATAGTTCTTATTAAACTTTTGCGCGTACAAAGACAGGACGTCGAACGAAAAAGGGACACACAACATGCGCATAGACTAGAATGTGGTCCTTGCTCAAAAATTGTCCGCTTAGTAGGAACCCTGATAAAAGCAATAAAGTTCGGGATAAACAATTCAAGTTTGTGGACAAGCCAAAGAAAGCTGAACCATCACCATTATCATCAGCCTGTTTTATGTCCACTGCAGGACGAAGGCCTCTCCCTGCGATCTCCAATTACGCCTGTACTGCACCAACCGATTCCAACGAGCGCGTGCCAATTTCCTCATTTCATCGCTCCACCTAGACTTCTGTCGTTCTCGATTGCGGTTTATTTCTCTTGGTACCACTTCCGTTACACTAATGGTCCAACGGTTATCTAACCGGAGCATTACATGACCTGCCCAGCTCCAAGTTTTTTTCTTTATGTCAATTAGAATAGCGTCTATACCTGCTTGCTCTCTGATTCAAACCGCTCTCTTTCTGTCTCTTAATGTTATGCCTAGCAATCCTCGTTTCATCGCTCTTTGCGTGGTCCTTAACTTGTTCTCAAGCCTCTTTGTCAATCTCCAAGTCTCTGCTTCATATGTCAGCGCTCTTAAAGTGCACTGATTGCACACCTTCTTTTTCAATGATAATGGTAAGCTTCCAATCAGGAGCTGGCAATGTCTGCCAGATGTGATTCAACCCATTTTTATACTTCTGTAAATTTCGTTCTCATGATCAGGGTTCCCTGTTATTAATTGACCTTGGTAAACGTACTCCTTCGCAGACTTTAGAGGCCTGCTGGCGATCCTGATCTCTTGTTCCTTTGCCCGGCTATTTATCAACATCTTTGTCTTCTACATATTAATCTTCAACCCCACTCTTACACTCTCTCCGTTAAGGTCTTCAATCATTTGTTGTAACTCATCTGCATTGTTGCTGAATAGAACAATGTCATCGGCAAACCGAAGGTTGCTAAGATAGTCGCCGTCAGTCTTTCCTTCTAAGCCTTCCCAGTTTAATAGCTTGAATACTTCTTCTAAGCACGTAGTGAACAGCATTGGAGAGATTTTGTCTCCCTGTCTAACCCTTTTCTTTGTAGGTATCCTCCTGCTTTTCTTGTTTAGAATTAAGGTAGCTGTAGAACCTCTGTAGATATTTTCCAAGGTATTTACGTAAGCATTCTGTACTCCTTGATTACGTAATGCCGCAGTGACTGTTGGTATCACTACTGTATCAAATGCCTTTTCGTAATCTATCAAAGCCATATAGAGAGGCCTATTATACTCTGCGGATTTCTCGATAATCTGATAAATTACACGGATGTGATCCATTGTAGAGTATCCCTTCCTGAAGCCCGCCTGTTCCCTTAGTTGACTAAAGTCCAGTGTTGCCCTTATGCTATTGGATATTATTTTGGTAAATATTTTACGTAATACTGGGAGTAAGGTAATCGGCCGATAATTTTTCAATTCTTTAACGTCTCCCTTTTTGTTGATTAGTATAATGTTTGCATTCTTCCAGTTTTCTGGGAGCCTTGCAGTCGATAGACACTTCGTATAAGGAGCCGCCAGTTTTCCAAGTATTATGTGTCCTCTATCTTTGATTAAATCGACTGTTGTTCTATCTTCTCCTGGCGCTCTTCCTCGTTTCATATCTTGCCAGGCGCTTCCGATCTCATCGCTAGTTATATGAGGAGTTCTGTATCCGGTTCATTATTGTTTCTATTTGAGGTATCCTGACTCCTATGGGTACTGTGCAGACAGTATAGAATTATTCCTCAGCCTTTACTATAACTTCGCTATTGCTGATGATATTACCCTGCTTATCTTTCAGTGCATACATCTTGGTTGGTCCTATCCCAACTTTTTATCTCACTGATTTCAGGCTGCGTCCATTTTTTACGGCTTCTTCAGTCTTTCTCATATTATTGTTTCGGATATCCCTTATTTTCGCCTTTTTGATCAGTTTTGACAGTTCGGCGAATTCTATTCTATCTCTTGAGTTGAGCCAACATGTTAGAAAATTTTGGGAACATAATTTACGGAAGCTAGACACAGAGAACTATCGTCATTTTTCAAGCGTTCAACAGTGTGCATAACATCCATAAAGATATCTGACTGCGCGGGAAACATATGCAGTGATGGCATTTATCTAATCAGCGCAAGAGCTGTAGATATTATTATCAAGCATTCGCTGACACATGCACATAAGGGACCATTACGCTGCAGGCACGGAAATAAGAGAACATCTTGCCGGACAAGTTGGTATCCTTACATTATAACTGTTTTAAGGCGCCAAATAACACACAGCACATAAGAGAAGGCAACGGGAAAAAACGGCACTCACAATTGCTTTTCTTTTTCAGAAATCACGTGCACATATAGCCTCAGTCAGCGCCAATATATACCCTCAGTGCGCATCAAATGTGGTAAGATAACCAACGCTCAACAAACTTTTTCTCTGTCTTATACAATAATATTGTAACGTCCAAGCGCGTAAAAGGGACGCGGGGATCAAGAAGAGAAGAGAAGAGAAACATGAAGACTGTGCAGCGGCCATTCCTGTTGTTCGTAGCCTGCCGTTCCTGCGCTCGCACGCCTAAATAAACCCCTTTTCCCCGTGCTTGAAACAAATTGGTGGACGGTGCGGTGTACACCTCGTAACCACGGAGCCCACGCTGCTACAACTCCACCGAAGCCGTCGACTTGCCGGACTTGCGCCACCCTTACCTGACATGCCTGAATACGCCTGCCAGATTCCCGAAGGATCTGACGCGGCTTCAAAGCCAGCACCTGGTGTTCCGTGGCAATACTACCGGGTGCCACTCACTTTCGGAGGAAAAGCCGCAGAAGATGTCGACGAGTGGCTCACGAACTACCGAAGGGTGAGCCGGTCTAACGGTTGGAACTCGACCGCACAGTTGTCCAATGTTGTGTTTTCCCTTACCGACACAGCGCTCGTCTGGTATGAGAATCACGAAGACACGTTCACTTCATGAGAGGTTTTCGTCGAGGAGCTCAGAGCGTGTTTTGGAGACTCTAGCGCAAAAAAGAAACGCACTGAACAGACGCTTTCGCAAAGAGCTCAGATTCCCGGCGAGACCTGTACGACTTATACCGAAGAAGTGCTGACGCTGTGTTAGATAGTCAGCTCTAAAATATCTGAAGATGACAAAGTTGGACATTTGTTGAGAGGAATAGCCGAAGACGTCTACAATTTTTTAATCGGCAAGGAAAACTTGGATTCCGTGTCTGACGTCATTCGCCACTGCAGGACCTTTGAGACGCTGAAGATGCGACGGATAATACCGAAGTTTGGTCGCCTGGCTAATGTCACAACGGTGGCAAGTGTAGACCCGAGCTCGTGTGTTGACCTTCCATCAACAATACGGCAGATTGTTCGCGAAGAGTTGCTCCATCGGAAAGAGATGTACCGCTGCACACCCGGCATCACTGGTGCGTACTTACCACACGAGATGCGAAACACGGCCGTTTCGACCGCATGGCAACCCACGGTTCACTCAGCGACCGTAGAGTATAGGTCTACCCCACAAACGAGAGGGACCCTAAGCTATCAAAATCATGACTACGACCAACACCCTCGCCGCACGCATGCCTCCCGGCGGCCGGTGCCTAGCCACGATGAATGTGACCCACCTGCTGGCTATGCAGTCGACAGCAACATGCGTGACTACGTGGAAGAACATCGAAATTTGCGGCATTTGCCGGTGTGTTTCCAATGCGGTGTCGAGGGCCACATAGCGAGGTTTTGCAATCGTCGCCCAACAACGTGGAATGGTCGATCGGGGTCTTCAACACGGACCACACCTCCTATGAGGACAACTCAACAGCCGTACAGCAGCTCTTGGTCAGCTGGCGTCTCTCCCGGCAACTATTACTGGCAGAGAAGCTTTCGGAGCCGCTCGCGGGCATCTGACAGGAGTTTGACGCCACCACCAATTTCTCGTGCACCGCGTTTACGGCAATCTCCATCGCCAGTGCGCCGCTCCTCCTCGCCTTCACAACCGGAAAACTAGCTCGCGCGGCCGTGGGGGCGAGGTCGCTCGACACGTGCTATCGACAGAAATGGCCCCTGCAGTTGCTATGATTAAGAACAAAGTGCATGTACTTGTTGATAGTGTTCCTACAATGGCTTTATGGATACCTGGGCAGCTGTATCCGTAATGAGTCTCGTTTTAAATGTCGGATAGGGCGCAAAGTTGTATTTGCGTGGGACCAGGGTGCAACGTTTTGTGGAGTGAGCGGTGAGTCGTTGCACCCTGTTTGTGTGTGCACTGCTGATGTATCCTTGGCTCGTGGAGTTTCCGCGACGGAGTTTGTAGTTATTCCCCGATCGACACACGAAGTGATTTTGGGCATCGACTTTCTGCGGCAGTGTAGTGCGACCGTTGATTGTCGCACGGGGGAAGTTTGCGTCGATGGCCATGTTTCGTCCGGGCTCTTAGAGGAGACTTGCAGTCAAGGTGAACTTTGGGTGTCTGCAGATACTGTTGTGCCTGCGTCCACCTCTGTGTGCGTGGCGATTGTATGTCGCGGTGAAGTTCCAGACAGTTTCGATGCCTCCGTAGAGCCAATGCATCTAAATTGCGTGAAGAAGAACGTTTTGTTTCCTCATTGTGTGGTATCCATCAGCAACGGGTGTGCTGGATTGTGGACGGCCAACTGCTCTGCAGAACCAGTCCTGCTTCCAGGTGGCTTGAAACTCGCCTACTTACAGAATACAAGTCTTCGTCCGTAGCCGTACTAACAGACCCGCCGTGTGAACCTGCTGACCTTCGCCACGTCTCAGACAAAAAGCTTCTGTCTATGATAAACAATTCGATCAGCACCAAGGAGCGCCATACCTTGGTGGATACGCTTTCTAAGCATCTGTCAGTGTTTGACTTCGCGCAGCAGGACAAAGCGTTCTCGATTCCCGAGTCACGAACGCGCCATGCTATCGATACGGGATCTGCGCGCCCGCTCAGGCAAAAGCCTTATCGCGTGTCGCCTAACGAGCGCAAGATAATCGGGGAACAAGTGAGTGACATGATGAAAAATGGGATAATACAAGAGCAGTGGCGTAGCTAGGTCGTCTCGCACCCGGGGCCCATAGGTCTTCTGTCACCCCCCCCCCCCCCCCTGGTGTAGTCGAGGAAGGCGAGGATATCGACAATTTCCGGGTTTCAGCACCAGTACAGCCGCGTTGGATACCGCGCACGTCCCCCGGGTCCCCCTCTCCTTCGCTTTCTTTCCCAGGGATCTCGAATGCGGCAGGTATTGGCAGCGAGGAGTTGGGGAGTCGCCATCTATCGGAAGCTCCTCGCTGGCGTAGTATGAGGGATCACGCGGCACGCTCCTCGTAGGTTTTGCTGTCAGCGCTCACTGAAAACACCACGCACGAGCTCTCCCGGACATTTCTGTAAGTAATTTCGAAAAGAGAGAAGTTTTTTTACTGTCTAAATAATAATCTTGGGCAAACTGAAAGCACAGAATCGTTTACAGACGCTATCTCTTTACCGAATACGTACAGTAAACGCCACTGTGAGCGGTCGCCGCGATGGAGTCTCCCGAACCGGCTTCTTGCGTGAAAGGTAGGTAAACGCTGAGAGCAAACTATGTGCAATATGCTCTTATAGTGTTTGTATAACTAAATGGAGCGCAATACAATGAAGCCTCAATGCAGCGATCGCACAGCTTCGCAGCGATCGACTGCGCGTCTGCATGATGTTCCGCGCACTGTTTCGCTTTCGCCGCGTGCGCGTTTTCGCATCGTGCCATGAGCTTTAGGCCGCGGAATATGAGCATTTGACAGTATACAAGCAACCATTGTTGCGTGGGTGCTATCAGAGTTGTTCAAAAATAATTTCATTGTAGAGACTTCGACGCCTACGGGGACTGTGATGTGCCGGCGCGACGATTCAACTTTTTTTTTCTAAATTCTTGGACGTTTCAATATTATTTCTCGAGTTGCGCCGCACTATATGTTCATCGGTGTTCTCAGCGTGCGATTTTCGGCTGCTTCTTTTTTGTAATCCAGCGCATTATTTCATAACACGAACATGACCATATGCCATGCTTTTTTTTAAAGTGCTTTTTACCGCTTCCTTTCCACTCCGGTGAACTTGTCAGTATCTATAGCATCGACAAGTTCATAGACCAAACCGTCATGACATTAGTTGGGCAGCGGACTCGGGCGAGCGTCTTAGTGCGCGTTTTTCGAACATCGCAGACCCGGCGCCGTAGCAGAAATCTTCCTCGCGTCTGTGCTTGCTGCATACCCGAGTTCTAGCCGATGACTGTTTGTCGGTTATATATTTCGCGAGCCAAGCTTCACGCAGCTTCTTGTCCTGTGGCTACGTATGAATAAGGCTGACATCGGGCTCCGTTGCGTACGTCCGGCACTGCGGCACCGAGCAGTAGCCTACCATGTTGCGTGCCTTCAAAGGCAGCCACTACCTATTGTAGTGCTTTCAAGCGTTGTAAAGGAGACACTCGAAGCAGGCAAATCTCGCCACTAAATGTGGACCGCAGCGTACGAGGGAATTTAAACACTTGTTTTCAACTCGCTTCGGCGCTGTCGAAGCAGCCGACCCGGCCGCTATGTCGAGGTGATCCCTAATAGCATGTCACGCCGACGGAGGCGCCAGCTTTTCCAGTGGTGGAGCTCGAAGCCTATACACGCAGTTTTTTCTGCGCCAAATAACACAGGGTGCTGCACTGATAACTTGTGATAAGCGCATGTGCACATCTTATGTCAGACTGTAAGGCTTGGCAACCAATAAAAATGCGGCGTCGTGGCAAGAACGGCTCACGTCACAAGTAAAAAAAAATTTATAAAGTTTTAATCACCAATTTTAGCGGCAACATTGCATTTGCAAAATTGAAGGCCGACATTCATATCTTGCCCAACAACAACTTAACAAAAATTGTCGTAGGTAGTATGGCCAGCAGTATTTTGGCTGTGGACAGCCCTGAACGAAAACAAAAATTAAATTGTGTCTCAGTGACGCTGATCTCCCCACCATATTAGAACAACGGAAAGCGCCAGCTACCTCCCTGCTGCGCAGGGCGCCAATGCTATGGCAATTACGGGTTCTCTTCATTCTAATCAATAAAGCCTTGTTTTTATTTGCTGCTATACGGACAAACGTGATTATCCGAGCTGCGGTACCACCAAAAGATTGGGAACAGAATAGAGCACGCTTCGCGTCGATTCTTGGCGTCACCATAAAAAAAAAGATGACCGCGATGAAGCCCGTGCCAGCGAAACCTATTGGTCTGCACTCGCAAAGGAGAGGATTGAGGGATCAACGTCACTGGTCCACTATTTCATATTTATTTCGCTGCTGCCATACTGGGCGCCGCTCGCAGTGCCAAAGTACTGTAGGTTGTAGCACCCAAAATGATTTTGTTTAAGAAGTTTTTGTTGAGTTAATAATATGACTTTGAGTCCTCAATTCTTGGAATTGAAGTGCTTCCTCTATAAGTACTAACTGAGGAATTATTAAGCATATGGTATTACTTATCTGCCATATTTTTCACGCTACCGAGTTCCTAGTAATCACAAAGACACATAACTTCATAGAATATCGGGAAATATCCATACAAAATCCACGTTTCTTTTTGTAAAATTCTGTGCAGCTGACACAGACGCTGTACTTCTGACAGGAAGTCACACAACAACACCTTTCTGAAACTTTAGAGGGTAGGAAGGAAAGCGTGAAACATAACGGCAGGTTTCGCAGCGGCTTCATCGGAGCGAGCGGGAGAGGGGAAGTAAAAACGAGCTGAACATCGCGGCGCCCGCGACTATATACAGCCTGTCGAGTCATACGCCATCAAACTCTCCGGCCGCACCGAGTCTGAAGACGATCCAGAGAATCCCATTCGCGACTTTTGACGGCCACACTTATGCAACGTCGCTCTCAACGAACGCTTCGCCGTAAACGCGAGCGCCGGGCGTGCTGGTTGAACGCCCCTCTTGCTGCTGTCTTTGTTCGCTGCGCGTTCTGAACGTAAGTGGGACCCAAGAGCCTCAACGCCTTACAACGCCTGACTGTATGTTTAGCGGCGCCTGCTCCCAGCATGAACACACGGAACGAGCGCACCCCCCATGAAACGCTCCGCTAAGGCGAGTAGTTTAGCGACTATTTTGCGAATTAAATTTTTAAGCCCACACATTCCTGCAATTATTTCGTGGGGTGTTGATAGAGCTGCAGCCGACAATTCTTCGGCGCAACGCATCGGATACATGAGCTCGGGCTACTGGATATCTTGAGCATTCTTTGCCATTTGCGCCCAGTCAAGCCGGCGGAAAGAGGGCATCCTTCAGGCGTAAGTTCAGCGATTTCGCTCGTACTTGTACGGACGCCCATTCCTAGTCGTCACAGACCACCATTCCCTGTGCTAGCTTGTGAACCTTCTTGACACTTGTGGTCGCCTTGCGCGCTGGGCTTTGAGGTTGCAGGAATATAACTTCACTGTTGCCTACAAGAGTGGCCGAAAACATGCTGACGCAGACTGCCTTTCTCGTATGCCGCTTACCACGACGGACTGCGACGCAGACGATTTTGATCATCTCGTCGCTTCTGTGACATCCGCTTTTCCTGATATCGATGCGTTCAAAATAGAACAAAGACAGTAACCAAATTGGAGCCATTCTTCACTTCTGTCCATTCAAATGCAACAATCAGCTACTATCTACGGGACGGGCACCTGTACAAAAGGAACTATTCAAGCACGGGTGCGCGCTTCCTTTTAGTGGTGCCGCAGCGTCTCCGGCCAGTAATCCTTCAGGCTATGCACGATGACCCTACCTCCGGTCACTTAGGCACTGTGCGCACCCTTTATCGCATTCAAGAACGCTTTTACTGGCCCCGGATGCGACGTTCGGTTGAGTTGTATGTCGCCAGCTGCATACAGTTCCAACGTTGGAAACGGCCAACCAATGCCGCATCTGGTTTCCTTCAACTTGTGCCGCCTCCCAGCTATCTGTTAGGCCCTTTTCCAAAGTCATCTAAGAGGAACCGCTGGATAATTGTCTGCGCCGACTATTTCACGCGCTATTGCGAGACGGCGGCTATACCATCAGCCACTGCCACCGAAGTGTCGCTCTTCTTACATCGCGCTATTGTTCTGCGACATGGACCGCCTGGTGTTATCATAAGCGACCGGGGACGTCAATTCACGGCGGATATCGTGGAAGAGCTTGCGCGTTTATGTAACTCGCACCTTCGGCACTCGACGCCGTATCATCCGCAAACGAACGGCCTTACTGAGCGCACTAATCGAACAATCACCAATATGCTTTCCATGTATGTTGCGTCCGATCACAAGAATTCGGATGATGTTCTACCGTTTATTACTTACGCCTATAACACCGCCAAGCACGACACAACCGGCTACAGCCCCTTCTTCCTTCTATATGCTCGCCCGCCCCGGTATACGCTCGACACTGTCCTCCCTTTTCACCACCACGACAATCCTACGGTCGCCGATACGCTATGCCTCGCTGAATAGGCTCGGAGACTTGCGCGTCTGCGGAATTTAGCATCACAAGAAAACTCCAAAACCCGCTACGACGCACGACATCGGCCTGTTACATATCACCCTGGTGATCTCGTTTGGGTTTGGACTCCCACAAGGAAGCGCCGTTTATGCCAAAATCTTCTGGCAAACTACGATAGACCGTATATTGTCATCGACAAAGTCAGCGAAGTGAACTATACTCTCGCGCGCCTCGCGAACACTGGTAGACGTTCTGCTAGGACACAAGTCGCACATGTCGCACGGTTGAAATCATGCACGCCATGACAAGCTAGTTGACTTGTAGGGGCGCGGAGATCAAGAAGAGAAGAGAAGAGAAAAACGAAGAATGTGTAGCGGCCATTCCTGTTGTTCCTAGCCTGCCGTTCCTGCGCTCGCATGCCTAAATAAGCCCCTTTTCCCCCTTGCTTGTAACAATATAGACATTTGCCTTGTGTGATGTGCGTTAATTGCGCCTTAGAATAGCTATAACAAAAAGAAGTCTTCGAAATTCGAATGTGAATGAAAATAGAACCCGGAATATGTTTTATCATCGCCTTTATTGTGTTCGGGAAAAGATGAGGTTGAAAAAAATTATTTAGTTATTAGGTAATTTGGTTGGTTGGTAGGGTTGGGTTGAATTTGGTATCGCGCTTGGTAGGTCGGTCGAGTGGTCGGTTGGGTTTGGTTTGGATTGGTTTGGGTTGGTTAGTTGGTTGGGCCCAAAAGCGGCTGGGTGATTCATGTGGCATATATATAACAATACTCAAGCCCCATCTGCATGCGCAAAGCCTCTGGTAGTTTGTGGCGACAGTTGTGCGTATTGATAATATTCTGCGCACCCCTATCAGTGAATACTTTTTATAAATTATTGAGCATTAACCCACACCTAATACTATATGAAGTTTGGCGTTGGTCTTTTGTGCATCTTGCATCTTCCTATGCGGCTTCAACAATTTCTACTAAAGTACCCGCCTGCGTCCTGCCCTCCTTGTCATGCGCCTGCTACACAAGCCACACTAGACTACTTTTTCAGACGCTGTCCGGGGCCTTCAAATTGCTGTGCCCGCAACCTATGAGGCTAGGGCCAACACTTCGGCTTTTCACCTGACTTTCACTAATGAATGCACAGTTCCTTGTGCCGGCCAATCCTTGATTTCATCCAGGAAAAGATGCCTTTATGTTTTTTTTATTTTAATTATGCCACAAGGTGTACTTGTGGGATAAAAAAATAATGACAGATGAACTGCCGCTGCAGTCTTTTGCGCAATTTACCTGCGTCGCGTGCCACTTCTGACGTTCTTCCTTTCTGACATCTAGCTTTTTTGACACAGTGTGTTAGGCTGCAAAGCGTTCGAGCATCGAGCCACAATTTTCGACAGACAGATGTTTACACGGTTTGGGATGCGCACCTCTAGCAGCATCGTATAAAAAAATTACCATTTTAGCCCGAAGAGCAAGGAATTGAGATCGATAACGTAGTTCAGCGTAGTGCTTGACGTCCTTCGACGGTGTTTTAACTCTACAAGGGTGCGATATGTTCGTGGGGCGCAGCTCTCAAGCAAACTCCTGCTGGGAAGAAAGAGCAGTGCGCTGACGGCTACTGGACGTTTTAAAGAGGAGGCGTGGTGATGGGCGCCAATCGCACCGAAGGCCTCGCGCCCCGATGGTGTACGAGTTGACACCGATGGGAAGAGGTAGGCGTCAGTTAACGTCGCGTAGAATATTAGTGACATGGAGGAACAAAAAAAAATCTAGTCGACAGAACCAAGTCCCACAGTTAGACTCGGCAATCCAACTTTTCTGACGCCGGCCCTACTTCTCCCCCTGCATATCTGCGAATTGATTCTTGGGAACGTGGTTGTCCATGATTGCCGAACAATTTAGGATGTTGTTTGGTTCGTGGTAACCTGTATTGCCACCTGCCGTCGCAGTACTGGCATGGAGAAAGGAAAAGACGCCGAAGGTGTTCTGTAGTAGCGCTTGTAGCAGTGAACATCAAGTGAATTTTCGAAGGGTCACTCGCATTTACTGCCATGGTTAGCAGAGTGAACAGCCCTCTTCTCTCGAAGTAGGGGCAGAAGGGCCATGCGCCATATATTTTCCAAAGTGTTCCTTAAAGGTGACCAGAAGCACTTATATTGAGCCCGGAAGCACGTACGTGGCTATAGCAACAATATTGTTACGTGTAGCTGAAGCTGAATGCTATTTACAATTTATTTACAAGGAAGCTAACGGACGCCAAGACGGCGATGCTATATCAAGCCGGCACACACGTCGTCTTCTTTCTCCTCGATGCAGCCACACTGGGGGCTGTTCCGTAGCATCACCCCCGGCTGTAGAAGCACTGTCCCGGTGCTTAATCTACACATCCGCGCTGACAGGTGTGTGGTATGGTTTTAGTCTCGCCACGTGAACGATGTCACTTGCAGCTGATGACGACGCTGAGAGGTCGGAGTGGATGATTTCATACGTGACATCGGTCACTTGTCGCACCACACGGTAAGGGCCAGTGTAGCGCGACAGCAGCTTTTCAGAAAGGCTCACACGTCGGATGGCTGACCAGAGAAGCACCAGAGAACCCGGAGAAAAGTGCACATCACGATAGTGGCAATTACAGAGGCGTCTCTGATGCTCCTGTGAGGCCTCGAGACGGGTGCGGGCGCGCTGGCGCGCGCGGTCGGCGTGTGCGATCGCGTCGCGGACGTATTCAGTGGCTGAACGTGTGCCCGAGGTCAGCAATGTGTCCAAGGGCAAGGCGGGTTCTCGGCCATATAGGAGATAGAATGATAAATAGCCGGCGGTGTCGTAACTCGATGAATTATACGCGAACGTCACATATGGTAAGTGAAGATCCCAGTTGTGGTGGTCGGTCGCAACTCACTTCGAAAGCATGTCGGTGATGATCCGGTTGAGGCGTTCCGTGAGGCCGTCGGTCTGTGGGTGGTAGGACGTGCTGAACTTGTGCTTTGTTGAGTAGGAGCGGAGGATGTCCTCGACGACTGCCGAGAGAAAGCTGCGGCCACGGTCAGTGAGTAATTGGCGCGGAGCACCGTGCACTAAAATGTCATACAGAAGGAAGTCAGCAACGTCAGTAGCACAACTTGTCGTGAGGGCTCTGCTGATTGCGTACCGTAGTATAATCAGTAGCGACGACGGCCCATTGATTTCCGGAGCCTGAGAGAGAAAATGGTCCAAGAAGGTCTAGACCAACACGGAACAAAGGTTCGGGTGGGATATCGATCGGCTGGAGATATCCAGCTGGAGGTGTGGAGGGCTTCTTCCGGCGCTGACAGGGCTCATAAGCGGCAACGTAGCGCCGCACGTAGCGGGCGAGACCCGGCCAAAAAAATCGACGGCGTACACGGTCGTATGTGCGGGAAACGCCCAAGTGTCCAGCCAAAGGAGCGTCGTGAAGTTGCTGGAGGACAGTCGAACGCAGGTGCGATGGAATGACGAGCAGAAGGTCAAGGCCGTGTGGATCAAAATTGCGGCGGTATAATCCCCCTCCTTAAGGAGAAACATCCCGAGAGAGGCGTCGCCAGGAGATGACTCCAGACGGTGATCAGGGCTCGTAATGAAGGGTCGCGGCGTTGCTCGTTGCCGATTTGAAGCAACTGGGGCACAGAGAAAACGCAAGCGATGGCGTCCGCATCAGCCGGTTCGTCGACGGGGTAGCGGGACAAACAATCGGCATCCTGGTGCAAGCGTCCCGTCTTACATACCACGGAGAAGGTATATTCTTGCAGGCGTAATGCCCAGCGAGCGAGGCGTCCCGTGGGGTCCTTGAGCGAGGATAACCAGCAGAGAGCGTGGTGATCAGTGATGACACAGAAGAGGCGTCCGTAAAAGTAAGGACGAAACTTCGCAACAGCCCACACAAGAGCGAGGCACTCGCGCTCTGTGATTGAATAATTGCGCTCGGCGGGCGATAGGAGTCGGCTGGCATAGGCTATAATGCGATCATGTCCACGCTGGCGTTGGGCTAACACTGCTCCTATGCCGTGACCACTGGCATCAGTTCGAACTTCGGTTGAGGAAGACGGGTCGACCAAAATTGTAGGCGACGTAAGGAGAGTAGTCAGCTGTGAAAAAGACGCAGCATGGTCAGGACCCCAAGAGAAAGGGGCGTCTTTCTTCAAGAGGTCGGTAAGGGGACGTGCGATGGTCGCAAAATCTTTCACAAAGCGTCGGAAATAAGAGCACAGCCCTACAAAACTACGAACGTCCTTGGTAGACTTCGGAACAGGAAAATTCGTAACGGCGCGAATTTTGTACGGATCGGGTCGCACGCCTGTGGCGTCTACGAGGTGTCCAAGGACGGCGATTTGGCGGCGAGCAAAGTGACATTTTGACGAGTTCAACCTGAGGCCGGCGCGGCGGAACACGTCAAGAATCGCTGAAAGACGGTCTAGATGCGTGTCGAATGTTGGCGAATAAACGATGACGTCGTCCAGATAGCACAAACAGGTGGACCACTTGAATCCCTGAAGCAGAGTCCATCATTCGTTCGAAGGTGGCGGGCGCGTTACAGAGACCGAAAGGCATCACCTTGAACTGATAAAGGCCGTCAGGGGTAACAAATGCAGTCTTCTCTCGGTCCATGTCGTCGACGAATATCTGCCAGTAGCCGGACCGTAAGTCGATAGAAGAAAAATAGGTGGCACCGTACAGGCAGTCTAGAGCGTCATCAATACGTGGCAAAGGGTACACGTCCTTTTTTGTCATTTTGTTCAAGTGGCAATAATCTACGCAAAAGCGCCACGTTCCATCCTTCTTTTTGATAACTACGACGGGAGATGCCCAGGGACTACAGGAAGGCTCGATAATGTCCTTTGCAAGCATCTTTTTGACTTCCTGTTGGCTAACAGCTCGTTCCGACGCAGAAACACGATATGGACGTCGGTGAATAGGGTTCGCATCGCCAGTATTTATGCGATGGGTCACGATGGACGCGTGTAGTAAAGGTCGATTGTCAAAGTCAAAAATGTCGCGATAGCCTTCAAGAACGCGGCAATGGGCTTCAGCTTGACCAGGTGTAAGGTCGGAGGAAACCATCTTCTCAATGTCGACGTCAGTACCGTGCGATGACGTCACGGTATGGGCTGAGCTGTAACGATCTTCCACTGTGAATGGCTCGACCTCATCAACCTGCAAAGCGCTAATTATAGCCAAGGAGATCCCCTGACGCAGAACTTGCGCAGTTAGGGCGAAATTGACAAGGGGAAGGCATGCGCGGTTGCCAGTAATTTTCAGCACAGTGTGTGGCACGGTAACACCATGTGTAAGCATAACGGCCGGAATTGGTGCGGGCACGTAATGGCCGTCAGGTACAGCTGGTGAGGACAGCAAGTCGACGTGTGTCACAGAGTGAGGCGGTAGGCGAATAAAATCCATGCAGCTCAAATGGCTTGGAGGTGGGTCCACAGGGTCGGCAAGAAGATGTAAGTCAAGGCGAAGTGAGCCGGCCTTTTCGCCGGCTCACTGAACAGTCAATGAGAGCAGAATCATTGGCAAGAAAATCCAGACCGAGAATGATTTTGTGAGTGCAATGCTCGATGACGGTGAAGAGAACGACGGTGTGTCTCTCATAAATGGTGAGTCGGACAGAACACATGCCAACAATAGCGACAGTCCCTCCGTCGGCGACTTGTACAACTCGGTTCGGGGCAGGCGTCAGAACTTTCTTGAGCCGACGGCGATGAACAGCACTCATAATTGACACATGCGCCCCGGTGTCAATCAACGCGCACACAGGAACATTGTCGACGAGTACGTCCAAAAGATTCTTGTTCGTGGGAAGCGAGGATTTCGTGCCAAGGTCGTCATTGCAGCTTCACCTCCAGAAGCTGCACTTTCTAGTTTTCCGGCCGGGGGTGCGGAGAGTAGGTCGAAGAAGGAGCACGGCGTGACGGGGGCGAGCGAGATTAGCGGCGGGAGGGAGAAGGCGAGTGGGAGTAGCGGGGTCGTGTCAAAGATGTTGCAGCGTCAGATGATGGGGTGGGCACAGCAGGAGCGAAGGAAAAGGACGCGCTACAGGGGCGAGGGTGGTAGTCAGGAGAATAGCGCGTCAGAGAAGTCCAGCGGATGCGGCAGTGGCGAGCGACATGTCCAATACGTCGGCAGTTAAAACAGACCGGCTTGTCGTCCACGGTTCGCCATTGGGAGGGGTTGCGCTGTCAATAAAAGGAGTAAGAAGAGCTGGGTGGGGACGGCCGTGGAGAAAGAGGTTCTGGGCGTACGGAACGAATGTATTGCAGGCCGACGTTGGACAACTCTTGACGGACGACGGCCTGGATCAAGGAGATTGTCACCGGAGAATGATCAGGTATCGGGAATGAAGGGGCCACCGGTTGTGCCGCTTCAACCTCACGACGAATGATGCGGGTCAAGTTGTCACACCGCGACGGCTGGTGGAAGAGGTCGTCACAGGATGACGTAGCGGCTGTGTTGGGAAGTCGCGTGATGTGCTGGGATACCCGGCGGCTTTGAGCATGCTCGAGACTGCGGCACTCCTTGAGGATGGTATCGATGCTAACGACGTTCGTAAACACCAGTAAATTGAAGGCGTCGTCAGCAATGCCTTTGAGGACGTGATTAACCTTATCGTCCTCAGGCATGTTCGGGTCAGCCTTGGCACAAAGGGCCAAGACGTCGAGAATGTACAACACGTAGGACTCGGCCGACGTCTGTACACGTTTGGCAAGGGCTTTCTTGGCATTGACTTGTCGACCAAACGGATTGCCAAAAAGGTCACGGAGCTTGTCTTTGAAGAGATCCCAGCTCGAGATCTCCTCTTCGTAAGTCTCGAACCGCGCCAGTGGAGCTCCGTCGAGGTAGAAAAGAACGTTGGCAAGCACAATAGTCGGATCCCACCTGTGACTGGTGCTGACACGTTTGTATAAGCGGAGCCAGTCGTCAACATCAGGACTGCCGACTCCGTTGAAAACACCAGGATCCCGAGGTGGGGAAACGGCGACGTAGGTCGGGGCTGCAGGCGGAGATGCTTGCGTAGATGAAGTGCCGCCAGCAGGAGCCGAAGTTGCATTGTCGCTGTTGCGACCACTGCGAAGCTCCATGACGAGTACGGGAAACGTCCACCTCAACTAAATTAATGTTACGTGTAGCTGAAGCTGAATGCTATTTACAATTTATTTACAAGGAAGCTAACGGAGGCCAAGATGGCGATGCTATATCAAGCCGGCACACACGTCATCTTCTTTCTCCTCGATGCAGCCACACTGGTGGCTGTTCCGTAGCAATATTGACACTCCGGGTGCATTTCCGCCGTTGTCGTCACTGTCGCCATCATCGTTATGTTTCGTATAATTTCGAAGTGCGATAACACCGTGGCAGCGTGCCATATGGTCTAGGTGCGAGTGAAATGCGTGCGAGGGCTAGTCGAGAACGGTGGCTTGATCTCGCGCGTTCGAGGGAGGAAGGCAGGGAGGAAGCACGCCGTTTTCTACCGCACGCAAGGCACCGGGGAGTTCTACTCGGGCAGCGAGTTTGTATGACGCGGCTAAGCGCGACCGCCCAAGCCTTATGTCTCGAAAGCGATCTCCGATGGGTGTGGTCTAGGTACGCTGCGACTTAGAGCTTCGTTTGCGCGGTGTTCTCGCTCGGCGCTCATTTCGTGTTGAAGCGAGATGAAGCACGAAGGTTAATTCACTCGCTGCTGCTGCCGCTCTACCTCACGCCCACGTTTTGACAGCGATTGCTTGCGCTCATCGAGTGAGATGCGTTGCTCTTTACCTGCAACGCGAGACGCCGTGCTTGTACATTTAGTTAGCAGGCAAACGTTTATGAGTTTATATGCCCGCTAAAACTACTGTTTATACATCGCATAGCTGTCTACTAATTTGGTATCGCAATGGACGCTTCGCCTTTAGCGCGAAAGTGCGACTTTCTTCTACATAAGCAGAGAAATGCATTTGACTCTAAAGTAGGCTATTTTAGAAATACTTTGCAGCAAAAATATTTCAATGCGTTCAGCGGAAGTGGAGCCATTGGCAATAAAACACGCCTTCGATTCCCTTCCCGTTGCACCCGCTCCTTCGTGAATGCGTCGCACTGCGAAGGCTACGGAGGAGCGGAATCTCCCACAAGGCGTCGCCTATTGAACTCCATCGTATTGCGCAGTATGAATTTAATTTTAGATGTTCACTTAAACGGTCACTAAAGATTTTCGCGCCTAGGGCGCGCTAAACTTGGACGCTATCCCTTAAATTACGGTTTGCTACGGTTCGTCCATTTGCTTTGCTACAGTGTACGAGATAGCCGCGCCCGACTCTGTGTTCTCGCATCGAGCGGTGGCCAGTAGTAGGACATTTTCTTTCGCACTTATCTCTACAGCAACCGCCCAAATTCTGAAGGCTGAACGAAACGTCGTCTTTGTGATCATTTGTGCTTATATGTCGGCATCGCACACATCGGGTAAGCGATGAATGCTTCACTGCGGATTTGCATTCAAAGGATTCCTGAGAGAATGAGCTTCGGCCATGATGGCGGTAAACCTCAGCGGTATGCGAAATGGAACGCAGACGCCCTGTTTCTGTCGAGTTTTGGCACTCGCGATGGGTGGCCACACTCATCGATCTAGGAAGTGCACAGAGGTCCCTCGGAGCACGTGATTGTCGCCAGCTAGCAGCAATGGGCTCAGCGGGCGGGCTCGTCACGGCTCCCCGAGCAGCATGCGGTATCTACGTTACCTAAAAACTGAAACTACATGCAGTCGTGCGCTTTTACTATTTCTGCAACAGGGCTAAAGTGCAAGCCTAAACTGTGGCCACTCTGGTCATGGTACATGATGCAGACCAGCTTTGCCCTGAACCACCTTGATGGGCGGATCATCATCATCATCATCATCAGCCTGGTTACGCCCACTGCAGGGCAAAGGCCTCTCCCATACTTCTCCAACAACCCCGGTCATGTACTAATTGTGGCCATGCCGTCCCTGCAAACTTCTTAATCTCATCCGCCCACCTAACTTTCTGCCGCCCCCTGCTACGCTTCCCTTCCCTTGGGATCCAGTCCGTAACCCTTAATGACCATCGGTTATCTTCCCTCCTCATTACATGTCCTGCCCATGCCCATTTCTTTTTCTTGATTTCAACTAAGATGTCATTAACTCGCGTTTGTTCCCTCACCCAATCTGCTCTTTTCTTATGCCTTAACGTTACACCTATCATTCTTCTTTCCATAGCTCGTTGCGTCGTCCTCAATTTGAGTAGAACCCTTTCCGTAAGCGTCCAGGTTTCTGCCCCGTAGGTGAGTACTGGTAAGACACAGCTATTATATACTTTTCTCTTCAGGGATAACGGCAACCTGCTGTTCATGGTTTGGGAATGCCTGCCAAACGCACTCCAGCCCATTCTTATTCTTCTGATTATTTCCGTCTCATGATCCGGATCCGCCGTCACTACCTGCCCTAAGTAGACATATTCCCTTACGACTTCCAGTGCCTCGCTGCCTATTGTAAATTGCTGTTCTCTCCCGAGACTGTTAAGCATTACTTTAGTTTTCTGCATATTAATTTTTAGACCCACTCTTCTGCTTTGCCTCTCCAGGTCAGTGAGCATGCATTGCAATTGGTCCCCTGAGTTACTAAGGAAGGCAATATCATCAGCGAATCGCAAGTTACTAAGGTATTCTCCATTAACTTTTATCCCGAATTCTTCCCAATCCAGGTCTCTGAATACCTCCTGTAAACACGCTGTGAATAGCATTGGAGATATCGTATCTCCCTGCCTGACGCCTTTCTTTATTGGGATTTTGTTGCTTGCTTTATGGAGGACTACGGTGGCTGTGGAGCCGCTACAGATATCTTTCAGTATGTTTACATACGGCTCGTCTACACCCTGATTCCGTAATGCCTCCATGACTGCTGATGTTTCCGACAGAGTCAAACGCTTTCTCGTAATCAATGAAAGCTATATATAAGGGTTGGTTATATTCTGCACATTTCTCTATCACTTGATTGATAGTGTGAATGTGGTCTATTGTTGAGTAGCCTTTACGGAATCCTGCCTGGTCCTTTGCTTGACAGAAGTCTAAGGTGTTCCTGATTCTATGTGCGATTACCTTAGTAAATAGTTTGTAGGCAACGGACAGTAAGCTGATCGGTCTATAATTTTTCAAGTCTTTGCAGCGGTGGCGTAGAGGTAGAACACCCGCCTCGCGTGCAAGAGGTCCGTGGTTCGAACCCCGGTGCCGGCAATTTTCCACCGGATTAAAAAAGAAAGAAAGAAAAAAATCCGCGTGTTGATAAAATTGCACAAACAGGCCTGGAGTGTGGCCTGATCCCGGTGACCAGAACCGGTAACGCACTCCCTCACCAGAGCAGGATTGGCCACCCTGGTGCAGTACTTGGCCACAACCTCCTATATGAACACGGCGGATTGTAGCCACGGTCAACTTGCACATTTTCAAACGCTGTCAATAGCTCGATTCGAAGCGATGTCTGCCACGGCGTCCAGCAAGGAGTGGTTTCAAGCTAGCGCGAGATGACAAGCGTCCGTGTCGTCTGACCTTAGGTTTCGCGCGGTTCAAGGCCAATTAAAAGTTGAAAAGTAGTCGAAATTACTGAGAACCGACAGCTACGACACTGTTCAGCAGTGTGGCCCAAATTTAATTCCTACGCCGGCTGCTGTGGTTAAGCGGGAGCAGACGACAATAGGATTCTTCCGGAAGTACGTAATGTTTATCAAACTTCTAAAGGGAGATTTTCGCCTTTTTCTAGCCTGTTCATTGAACTTCGTGAATAAATACACACAGTAACAGTCATAAGATAAGCATTCATCCAAGCACTCTTCTTGACTGCTGTCAGCTATCCGCCAATGCAGCCGTCTATCAGTATCTCGTATATGACGACATATTCATGTCGCCGGCAGTTCCCAAGCGGGTGAGTAGAAAGCCTCGTTTGAGAAGAGAGCACTTGACAAGAACTTTTCGCGCTCCACTTGCGAGCTCCCCGCTCGCAATATTCTCTCGCGTCTCGGCGAAATGTCGCTGAGATGTTGACAGCAGTATGTGCTGTCCGCTGACTCTGTTTTCTACTAAGCCCGAATGGTGGTTCAGGGCCCCTTTCACCATGATCGCCCTCATTGTCAGCCTATGTTATGTCCACAGCAGGATTAAGGCCTTTTCCTGGGATCTCAAATTAGCCCTGTCTTGCGCTAGCTGATCCCGACATGCGCTTTGGATCTTGAATCGCACTACGCATTTTAATTTACTAGGGTTTTTGAGCGTGGAAAACATAAATGCACAAGAGTCAAACTGGCGTACACTTAGTGTACAAATGTAATAGTTGTCAATAGGCAGCTTAGAGAAAATGTGCGAGGCACTGCTCTGTTAAAGAGGGATGTGTCAATTTGCTGCTGTTATTTGCTGCCCACCTTGAGCTGCTTCGTTTAGCCATTGTCGATAAGAGAAAACAACGTGTTTTATACGAGAGTCTACGCATTTGAAGATTCTAGCTTATCCAAATAACATAATTTTTTTGCTCCAATATGGGCAGTGTCCTCATAGTTACGGATGTTGCAGAAAAGGTTTGTAAACACGCATGTTCTCGCGCCAATTGGGACATGAGCGGTGGTTCCTGGCCTGGCAGATAGGTTGGTAAGTCCGAGCAGTTTTCTCGTTTGCGCTGGTCAGCTCCGCCCACGCAGCACCTTGGCGTTTCGTTTTAAAACTACCATTTTTTGTGTTTCTTGTGTACAACATCTGTTATGGGGTATGAATGAACTTTCGCGAAATCGGAATTTTCCTAATGCCTACAATGCTCCAAGTCGGCTCTACATGCAGTCCTTTAGATGGCTTGACTTCAACATCAACAAGTATTTCAAGAAAGCCTTAACAGAAACTGTTCTCCTTTGTCATTTCTTTTGTGCTACTGGTACCACAAATTCATATGGATCAGATATATGCATGTTCTGCATGCGTTTCCGCTTATCCCAACGGTTCTCCGCTTTAAGCCCTTCAGCTCTTGTGCGAGCTAAGGCACCGCGGTATCATTCGGTATCGATAAGCTCCCGCTTACCCTTCACCTCTTGTATATCGTCCATGAATTCTCCCGGTCTCAGCGATTCTTTACCGATTAGCATCTTAGGGTTCGTGCGAAGCGTCTTTTTTTTCTTTACCTCTTGCTTCTCTAGCTACTACACATGAACGTTCCAGTGCTCTTATTTTAACTTCATTATTTAACAGTTGCCACCTTTTTCCCCAAGTACATTACTATTCCCGTTCAGTTTTTTTTAATAAAGTAGTTTCTTCCTTCACAAGAACTTCGTCATTCAGCAGCTTGCAATTCAGTATGCGTAACTACCAATTGAAATTATTATTTGATTCTTCCCTACGTGCAATAGTAAAATAAACTAAGCAGCTGTCACTAAAACAAACTGGCGTAACATCATTCGGTTGGCACAAAAGTTTAACATACAAAGAGACAAACATAGATTGTCTCCCATCGCCGACGAAAAGGGCGTTGGGGGCGGAAAAGTGACACGTGCGAAGGAAAGAAATAGCAGAAATTGAACGTGCAGGTCTCATCACCAACGATGTTGAAGAAATTCTTCGAACATTTTTCAGAGCATTATTGTGCATTGTTTGCTCCCGGCGTAGTTGACATCGGTCGTTTCAAAACGCGAGCTTGTTTCCTTGATGACACGGTAGGACGATGTGATGGGAGAAGCTTTGAGACAGCCCATCAGAACTGATGAGGTGAATTGTGCGATAGAAAGCATGAACTTAGTGAAATGGGCGGGCCCAAACGGCCTTGGTGCGGCGTTCTATAAAATATTTAAGGGCACACCAATTCTAATGCATATATATAACAAAGCTTACGAGCTTACGTGCCTACACGCATCCTTTGCCACGGTGCATACGATTCTTGTCTCCAACTTAGATAAAGAAAAACTGCAAAATGTAACTGCCTGACAAACACTGATAATAAAATGTTTGTGCAAGTGTTATTTAAAATACTACGAAATGTAATCTCGGAAATGGGAGCGCCGCATCAGCCATGTGGCATTAAAGGCCCTCCATTATTACGAACACTCCTGCAGAACGTTCTGTCCTGGAATATTGCGATGTTACGGGCGCTGGAGTAGCTATGCTACAGATAGATTTCGAGAAGGAATTGCATATGGCTCCCCATGACGCTCTTTTGTGGGTATTAGACCACACCAAATTGTGCACGATGCAGTTAATAGTAAGAAAAATGGTTGACGAACGCACTCAAGTGCAACTACGACTGCGTGAAGGGGGCCCAATATCAGCGGTACTGTTTTGTTTTGTATGCGGCATTTTTTTTGTCTGCAGATTATTGCAAGAGAGCATATACGTGGTTTTAAATTGCATCAGGTAGAAGTGCAGTTGGTGGCCCATCCCGACGACATTGGTGCTTTCTGTGCGGATTAGGGCAGTGCTCTGCCTGTTCAATCTGTGAAATGTTTTTGTCTTTCAAGCAGAAGCTCGGTCAACTGGGGAAAGTCTCTGAAGTTTTGGCACGGCTACTATTAGCAAATTTAAGTGTTGTGAGCCCTCCGGTTACGTATTTGGGAGTGCCCTTAGAAAATTATCAGGATAGTCAGCCTTACTGGCACAGCGAAACTGGCGACTTCCGCGAGAAAACCAGTAACTGCAATGGCTGGAATCTGTCAGTCTTCGCAGGAGGGACTGTGTGCAACCTATTCTTAATAAGTAAGTTGTGGTACGTGATGCAAGTGATGCACTGTTCAAGAATTAATGTCGAAAAACTCCACTGAATATTTCCAGTGTTTGTCTTGAGCTCCTCGCGAGAATGAGCAAACAGAGCCAATTTGTTTAGGTGAGTCCGCTATGGCGAGTTGTTGTTAGGCCATTTGCATCTACGCCAAAAGTTAATTGGTTTGTTCTAGAAAGACGTTAGATGCGTTCTTTTGAACTGCGTGCCAGGCGCGGTCGGGTAATGTCCTACCAGATCTTGTGCTCTGACCTGATTTTGTGTAGGGTTGCATTCAAGGTTATTTAAAAGAGGTTGTTGTGTCTACCCGTTTTTTGTGTGAGCGTTTTTCTCCAAGTTCTTTAAAAGATGCGAGTCGAAAAATGTTAAATAGAGACCTGTGTGATGTACTGTTACCTGTGCCGTTAGACAGATCTTTCATATAGTGCCAAAAGAGAAAAGGATGTGCTTAAGCGTGTCAAAAGGTGATGGTACCATCAGGTGTTAAACCTTTTTGTTTCGCTTACACATCGGAACACTGACCGTCAAGACATGGATGGCGTAAAGGGGACTTTTTGTGCCTTGTGGATTACACTGTCAAATCTGTAAGCGAGGCGACACGGTTGACCATGTGTTTTTAGAACGTTCGAAGGTTGTGTTCCTGCGTGACATTCTATAGAGGACCCTTAAGAAAGATTTCCCGCTGAACCCTCAAGGGATACGGTTTTTCGCTATCAGTAAGGGAGATGGAGTATCTTATAGTGTACTCATGCTCATTGTACTGCACAGCGCGTGGAGATGTATGGCTGTCCAAAATACAGACGTTGGTGCCAAAGCTGCGAGCCAATGTTTCTAAGGAAGCATTCACAGATATCTTGAAGAAGAAAAGTCACCAATACCGGTGCCAGACCGGTTTCTTCATGTAGAATTGCTTTTGAATATGAAAATTATTTAGAATTACGTTCTCCAAGACAGGAATGAATGCCTGAAACCACGTTTATTCCACATTAAAATGCGCCGAAGATGCTGCGGTGGAAAGAGGAGGGGTGTTAATGCAAAAGGGGAAGGGTAAGGTGGCCTACGTTTTATTAATGAACGTCCTGGAGGCATCTAAGTGGGGACGGCAAGACGCTTGTGGCTGTTGCGGAGCCGATCGCCGACGGGTGGTGCTGCAGGGTCCTGAAGGAACAGCCGCAGTGCTCGCCAGAGCTCGATGGCATGGTCCGGAGACGTGGTATCCGGGCAAGCCCAAGTCCGGAGAGAAGAAGGCCAGGGTCCCCGCTGTATGGTGGCCAAGGCACGAAGCCTTGGTGGGATGTAGGGGGGGGCACTGCCAACAAAGGTGGTTTAGATCAGCACGACATGTGCACATGGAACAGAACCCACTTACGGGTGGTGGTGTGCCGCCCCTGTGGAAACGGTTCAACAAGTGAGGAGTAAGGAGGGTGCTTGTCTAGATTCTCCGAAGCAAGACGGATTCTCCGAAGCAAGAATGACTTGCGTATATCCACTGCGACAACGGCTCGTGGGTGCACCGAATTAGAGTCGAGGACGTCCTGTTTTAGGCGGGCTAGCACATCCTGTGTTGATAGCCCACGGCGACATCCATACAGTGTCGGAGCCAAAAGGTCGCGATCCTCAATGTACCACATCAAGCGTGTGTTGACCATGCTCTCCATTACTTTACAGACACACGAGGTCAAAGAGATCGGACGGAGGTTGGATAAGGTATGTGGTGTTTTACCAGGCTTCGAAATGGGCTTGACCACCGAAAATTTCCAAGTGGAGGGCAGTATCCCGGTATCCCAGACTCGATTAAATTCTTCGAGAAGAGCATGCTTGTGCTCAAGCGGCAGATGGCGTAGATGAGCCACGCCCACCTCATCGACCCCTGGAGCGCTAAGTACGTTACCACGCTGCAAGGCGTGCTCCAGCTCAATTATGGTGAGGGCGCTGTTAAGTGGATCATTATCTTCAGAATGTACATCCTTCTGCTATGTGGTGTCTGTGGGGTGAGACGTCTGCGGGAAAAACAGTTCAGCGGCCTGTTCGACAAGTTCCTGAGCGCTCATTCCTTCGCGGAGGGCCACACGAGCCGCGCGCGCCATTGTTGGTCTTGCGCGGGCCGAGGAGAGAGCGCAGGATGGCCGAAATCTTGGACGTATGAGTCTGTCAATTGATGGATTCGCAAATTCCCATCCAGCGGTCTGACGCGAGCATATTCGTTCGATCAAACGCTGTATTTTGCGCAACCGTGCTTTTTGGTGAGCAGTGCGACCAGACCACCTGCACTGAGCGAGTATCCGGTGCCTTCTATTTCATAAGGTGAGCAGATGTCTATCAGGCTCTGGGTGGTCAGAGGGAACCCGTAAGTGTTGGGTGGCTCTTCGCTTTGCTACGCACAGCTGTGATACCAGATGGTCAATGTTCTTGGCTGGAGACTGCTGCTGCAGTAACTCGCGGTACTTGTCCCAGTGCGTTATGTGGCTTATCCGTGTAGTGGCGTGTGACTTCATCTTCGGACTGGCGTGGCCTGTGCGAAAGCGTATGAGGATCGGAAAGTGGTCGCTCCCCATGCAATCGTCCCGCACCTCCCATCGAAAAAGCTGCGGACGAGTACTTTAGGTAAGATCTGGTGATGTGTCTGCTTGGTGAACTGTCTGTCCCAGCCTCGTGTGTGCTTGAGGCATGTTGAGGAGTGTCAGCCCGTGCTCAAAGGTATCTTGCATGATGCGCCGACCGCGGGGGCTGCATTCGTTGTATCCCCAGGCGATGTGCTGAGCGTTAAAGTCCCCGCAACACAGCGTTTGATCGAACAATATACGACTATGCTCGCGTCAGACCGCTGGATGGGAATTTCCGAATCCATCAATGGACAGACTCATACGTCCAAGGTTTGCGTCCGGAGTTGCGGATAAATCTTTTTAAAGTGGGAGATGAAGGCGAGATCAACGAGTGCCCTAGTTGCTTTATTCCTTGTGTTCCCGGGAACCACGTAGACGCAAAAGATGAGCATTGTACGCTGTGATGAGACTTCTAACCGGCATCCGACAACGCTAAGAGTAGCGCTGCACCACAGTTGCGTGTCTATTTGCACGTGTGTAGTTCCCCGTCGCACGTACAATGCTGTCTTCGTGGGTTCAGCGACTTTTACAGGCGGGGCGTAGCCGTCATAGCCGATTATGCTCAGCACAGGGCCATTGACTTCTTGAAGGGCAATGACCAAGGGACTGGTGTTGTCTCGCTTGCTGGAGAACCGGGTGATCATGTCAACCCTCTTGTTATGAAGACAAGGACAGTTCCATTGCAGGACAGTTCCCCATGGTGATGAATTTGTAGAGCTAGACATGGTGAGGCTGTGCTGTTTCAGCAGCAATGAAGCTTGGTGGTACCCAAGGCGTACGCATTGCTGGTGCTCCTGCGGGTGTCGGAGAGGTTGTGCCAAAAAGGAGAGTGCCGGAAAGCATGATACGCTCGATGATGGTGGACGCATGTTTCTATGGCCCTGTTAATAAGCTGTTGGACGCTTTGATGGATGGACTTCTCTATTTGCGCCATATGATTTTCAAGACACCGCTCGAGATCGTGAAGTGTCGTTGGGGGGGGGGGGGGGGGAGATATGGATTATCGCTGGGAGGTGCAAGCACCGTTAACTGAGCTGGGTCCCTGCGTGTATGCTGCGCCACTCCATCTGAGGGTGGTTGCAGCGCAGAGGACGAGAATGTTGAGGTTGAGGGAAGCGCTGTACTATTGCTGGAACTGATTGTTAGGTGCGCGTTCGCTTGTCTAACTACATTCGCGAAGGTGGCTTTTCCACTGGCTTCTGACTGAGTAGCTGGGGATACCGGTGGCCCGGTGTAGAAATTCTGGCGCGTTGCCTTTAGCTTGGGTCTAGATGAATTTTGTTCAGTTCCGCTCTCGGGACAGCGGTGCTGACGCCCCTCTGTCTGCCATTTCCTACGTGGCCTTTGGGCAGCCGGCTTGCGTTTTTGTTCAATTTTCTTGTTGACTTGTCGTCTTTGTGGTCAGTTTATGGCTGTGGCCAAGTGAGAACCACCACAGCTACGGCACTTCCGTTCTGCGTTCGGGCACTGTGTTCCCGCTTCGTGTTGCCGCAGACCGCATGTAGAGCATCTCGCTGCCACAGTGTTGGGCCATTGCTCCTTGTGGTGCCCGATCTTATGATATATGTCACAAACGGCCACTCATGCACGGTACGGAAAGACACGGATAGTAAATGACCGCAGGCCGACCTTGTAGGGTAGGCTGTTACCTTCAAATATGACCATGGCAGTACCTTTGTCACCAAGTGGGCGTGCTTGTAGGATTTTGCACTTGCGGCAATGCAAGGAGTTCATTATTTCGTCAGAAGTCATGTTCCAGCATTTTTAATAATGTCTCTGATTTGATTAGGACCAATGGCTTCGCATGTTTCAAAGGGCACATCCTGTCCACGTATTGGCAGGGACGCTATTGCGAGAAGTGCGTTGCGCACCTCGGGTGCGGACGCGCTGACAGCGACCAGATTGCTGTGACTTAAGTAGCGAACCGAGAACTCCGGTATTTGGTCTTCCTTAGAGAGACCGAGATGAGCCGAAATGTGGCGCGTTATGACATTGTCTAACCGTACGAACTGCTCATCCATAATGCGGCACGGCTGCTTAGGCCGAAGGATGACGGTGTGTTGATGTTTACGCGGGGCGCCTGAGCTCGGCTTCGCCGCATCCGTCGTACGGTTCTGCTTTGTCCGTCGAGAACGAACAAGTACCCAATTGTCCTCTTCGTCCTGGTGACGAACGGGAGCAGGAGGCATGCGACGTGTGCCTCTCGCACAGGGGTAATCCCTGGGTATACTCGTGTACTGTCGTTCAGGCGTCAGCATGAGCGAGCCTCGTGCACGTTTTTCTCCATTCGGTGCGGTGGAAATTACGCGAGCTTGGTAAAAAGTATTCGCAGACTTGCATTCAATGCCATGCTGTTCCTCTAGGTCCATGAGTGAGGCGAAGGGGTTGGTGTCCGGCAGCAGCAGCACCCTTGAAGGTATAACAGCGGCGGCCGAGTTCTTCGTTAAAGTCATGGCGCAAACGAGGCAGCCTGGTTGTCCGGAGCCTGTGGGTCCATGTCATAGGGCAGTGGTACATCGCTAGGGAGCACGGGCTGCTCCGGCGAGGCCATCAAAGCACGAAACTGGACGGGCAGCGATGGCCGCCGGCAGCAGGCCGGGCGGCGGTATCACTGGCGGGTTCAGATAACAGCGAGCCAGACAACTGTTACTGCGAGCGGGTGGTGTCACCGTGATCCTGTGGTTGTGAAGCGTCGATTGGTGTAATCCAGCCAAGGGTACATTCTGATTAACGGGTCAAAACCGATGTTGAAAGCGGGAGCCGATCTTACTACATGTTATTCGATGCTTCTTCTTCCTCTCCCTCCTCTCTAAGACAGGCGAAATGGTTTTAGCACTAGACCAATTTTCTGTGTTTTTGTTCTGTGATCCTTGTAACTGGTAACAAAGAATAAAAGGAGTGTTTAGCCCAGTGGCTAATACGCTCGGCTTCTCAGCCTGGAGTCGTACGTTCTAAGCTCACCACCGGCAACGTTTTTTTCTTTCGAATTTGTTTTGTTTTATGTAATAACTTTTTATAGCGATTCGTCTTAAATGACGGACGAACGCACGCACGGACGGACGGAAGGGATTCCTCGTTGGGTAGGCATACAAATGCTAAAGCATTAAAATAAAGCAGCTTCAGCTGCTGCTCTGGTCAGCAAAATATGGTGGAATTCGCTTTAAGAACTGTTGGAAATAACGGTCCTTGGTTTATTTTCTTTTTTAATTTTCTTTATTCTTTACCAATGAGGCAAACTTTGCCTAGGAGCCAAAGTTCCATCCAGCCACAGGAGCGAAAACTATAGAAAATCGTGCATTCGTTTCTCGCCGACACGTAGTTATTTTTCTCTTTGCGAAGCGCTTACCGGTGCACTAAAAAGACAGACGCATTTTACTAATGTCGTCCCCTTCCCCAGCCTTCCTCCCCCGCAGTAAAAAAAAAGATATATACAAGTTCCGCATGATATTTCACGCATTAAATCCTAATTGTGAGCGTACGACCTTTTGCTTACCTTTACAGCAAGGCTGCTTTCAATGTCGAATAGAAAAAGCCGCTTGTTCTTCATGTTGACAATCTGCGCACCGACGCTCCTGCCCAAAGGTTGGTAAGGGAACGCAGACGAAACGCTTGTTATGCTCAAGCCCTCACATGCCTGAAAAAGAAAACGCCAGGTTACCATGTATGCGAGAAAATTGTGTTGATATCATATTGTGAGGGGCGCTTCCCATTGACAAAGCCGATCACAACCTGGCTGGCGCACTGTGCTCGTGTTGGCCTTGACCTCGGCTGCAGGGATGTGTGATTTTGCCATTCTGTGCTAATATATATTGTTGTTTATACCCTGTTGAAGTGCACGCTGAGCCTCCAGACACTTTACCAATTGCAAGCGTCGTCGCGCGGTGCCACGATGAACCTCGTCCTCTTCTTCTTCAGTACCCTCGTCTACCACACAATACCATACAATACAATACAATACAACCTTTATTGTGCTTAAAGAAAACAAAGTACATATAACAGGCCTAGCAAAGCCTCAGAGGGCTTGACTGGCAGTGCCACACTGTGTGGCATTACCTTCTCCTCCAGAAAATATATTCCAAAGAATGAAGTAAAGCATAGGCTCGACGTGAGAAGGCCAAGAGCACCTAGGACGAACACGAAGGGTATAACACCGATCACTGTAGTGTGTGGCACAGTTACCAGTCACTGCGCGACAAGAAAGGACAAAAACAACGTAAGCTGCAGAAAACATCGGTTATTAGAGGTTACAGTACGGTTTTCATCGCGCAACGTGCACAATCTCAGGTAGCGGTTGTCGACACGGGGAGGCTGGCTTTCGTCAGGAAGAACATGTTAATTCAAGTCACTAATTTTCTGCAGCGCCCCGCAGGGCCCGAAGTACCAGCTCAAAAGTTTCTCGGGTAGTGCTTTGCGACGGGTTGGGCGTCCAGTCAAAAACTTGATCAGCAGGTTGGAACTCAACTTGTCGGTGATGCAGATTGTAACAGAGCGCATTGATAATATGTTTCCCTGGGTTCAATTGGTTAAGCTGACGTGCTTCCCCACGCATTGCATGAAAAAGTTCGGCATCTTGGCCAAGATGAAGATAATGAATGTTGCCGCATAGTAGCATTGCTCCTGGAATAGTGTGCACTTCACGGCCGTAAACAAGTTAGGACGGCGTGAAGCACGTTGTTTCTTGCGTAGCCTTGTTTTAAGCAAATATTACGCAAGGAAGCATCTCGTCCCAGGTGTTTTGCTGGCTGTCTAGGTACATAGACAGCCAGTGATCCTCTTGTTCAGTTGCTTGATCAAGCGACTTGTCTGCGGATGATCGGTAGTTGCCTTTCGATGGCTTGACTTGCTGAGTTTTAAAAAAATGTCTTCAATGACCTGTGCTCTAAAGGTTTTGCCTCGGTCGGTGATCACGTACTATGGGGCTTCGTGGCGTAGGACTATGCTCTGTATGAAAAACTGAGCAACCTCAGAAGCTGTGCCTCGAGGCAGCGAAAGCGTCTGTGGCGACGAATGTCCACTTGTTCCCAGACCATGACAGTGGAAACGCACACACAAGATCCATGCCAACCTTGTCGAAAGGTTTGCTAGGTAGAATAATGGGATCCAGCAATCTCACAGGCATCACGGCAGGTGAATTCCGGCGCTGGCACTCACGGCACATTTGGACCTACTGCTCAACACACGCGATGAGTTTTGGCCAGCAGTAGGATTTTCGCACTGTAGCAAGGGCTCGCACTAAGTCCAAATGGCGAGAAGGGGCCTCGTCATGACAGGCGAACAAACCTTCGCCATGGATGTCTGCTGGAATGACCTAAGTCTTGTTCTTGGCAGCGGAGTTCTTGTACAAGACGCCATGCTCTAAGCAAAGAGACAACAATGTTTGAGCGATATGTCAGGATATTGATATGTTTCTTCCTTCTAGGTGTTCGATTACAGGCCCTAGTACGTCTGCACGCTGCCGTGTGAACAAGTTGGTCACGCTTGCGGCCCCAAGGAAAGCGCCATTGTCCTCAATGTATTCGTCCATAGTGTCGACAGGGGTGCGCGGAGTGCGTCAGATTCTTCGTGCATGCGGCCCGAGTTGTACGCGATGGTCGCGTTGCACTCCTACAAGCGTAGACTCCACCAGGTCAGTCGTCCATAAGGCTCCAGATGGTTTGCAATCAGCGTAACGAGCGATGATCTGTCACAACATTGAATAGGCGGCCGTAGTGGTAAGGTTGAAATTCAGCCAGCGCCCACACGATGGCAAGACACTCTTTCTGCGTGGTTGTGTAGTTCGTCTCTTCGCTTGTTAGCGTTCGACATGTGCAGGCGATCACTCTTTCTTAAAATGTCTTCCTGCCGTTGTACAAGCACCGCATCAAGATCAGTGTTACTGGCGTCGGAATGGACTTCCGTGTGTACGCTTTCTCGAAAAAGTGACCCAAAACTGACGCTGACACCAGGTGCTGTCGAAGCTTGATGGAGGAATTCTTTTGCTCTCAGGTACAGACTAGAGATGCATCGTTCCTCGTGAGGCGAGTAGTGGTTCCGCCATCTTGGCCAATTTTGAGATAAAATGCCGGCAGTGTACGCAAAGGCCCAGCTAGTGTCGGGCACCTTTCTTGTCGGTTGGTGTTAGAAATGTGGCTACAACGGCAGCTTTCTCGGCATCGGGGCTACCGCCGTCCGCGCTGACGACGTGTCCCATAAATATCACTTCCTTGAAGCCGAAGTGACACTTCTGACGCTTAAGGGTGAGGTTATACAATCTTGTAGCTTAGAGAACTTCCCAAAGTCGTTTTAGGTGTTCGTTAAATGTCGCCGCAAGAAAAACCAATTACGTCGTCGACGTAGACGAGGCAGCTTTGCCACTTGAGACCAGCGAGAACGGTGTCCATCACTCGCTGGAAAGTTGATGGTGCAGGACAAATGCCGAAAAGAACTACTCTGAACTCGCAAAAGCCATATGGAGTGACAAAGGCAGTTTTCTTGTGGTATCGTTCATCTACTAAATTTCCCAGTTATCAATATTTAGATCGAAAGGTGTAAATTCAGTGCATTTTGCCGGTGCTGACATGTGGGGCAGAGACTTTGAGACTGACGAAGAAGCTTGTGAACAGGTTAAGGACCGCGCAAAGAGCGATGGGATGAATAATACTTGGCATAACGTTAAGAAACAGAAAGAGAGCGCTTTGGATCAGAGAGCAAACAGGCATAGCCAATATTCTTATTGACATTAATATAAAAAAGATGGAGTTGGGCAGGTAATGTACTGCATAGGTTAGACAAGCGGTGGGCCATGAAGGTTTTCCAGAATGGGTGCCAAGAGAAGACAAGCTCAGTCCCGGACTGCAGAAGATTAGGTGGGGCGATGAAATTAGGAATTACGCGGGCGCTAGTTGGAATCGGTTGGCGCGGGACAGGAGAAATTGGAGATCGCAGTGAGAGGCCTTCATCCTGCAGTGGACATAAAATAGGCTGATCATGGTGATAATCACCACTTAGTTCAAGATACTAAAGATACTTAGCTCGCCGTAACCTGTCTAAAGTGTCGTCGATAAGTGGTAATAGATACCCGTTCTTCTTGGTAGCATTGTCAGCCTGTAATCGACACAGAAACGAAGCGTTCTGTCTTATTTCTTGAAAAGAACGACCGCAGAGGACCACGGAGTGCGTAAAAGGATGAATGACGCCATCATCTAGCATCTCCTAGACTTGGGCTTGAATGGCTTCACGTCGTTTTGGTGAAATGTGATAGGGCTGTTGCTTGATGGGTATGTGCCGTCGCATATCGTTATTCTGTGAGGCATGATTGGTGTTTCACTAATTTTCGTAACCGAGCGAAGCGCGCTTGGAACCCACTCACGGGTTCCCGGTGTGCGCTTTTTCTGTCTTCCATAAGCTCGGAGTTTACATCAATGCTTCTGAGCGAACCGTTGTCAGTGACCAGTTGAGAAGCAAAACACTCGACGATGTCCGTGGGATGGTTCTGTGCAGGTGACCGCAGTGCCACAAGAAGTGCCCCGATGCTCAAATATCAAGTTCGTAAGGGCGACCGTTGTCCCGCTATCCCGAAGTTCAAGGCTCCAGGCTACGAAAATATTTTCGCTCAGCAACAGAGAATTGTTGCTGTATAGAATGTCTTCGCCGCCTTGTAACTCGCGGTGCTTGCCCGGAATCATCACACCAGTGCGCTGCGGTATCGTGATGCTGTCGTCCGCAGAGCGAAGTGTGGATCTGCATCCAGTGGCGTCGGTTTGGCCTGGTGCCCTCTTTGTAAAGAAATTGATGCAGCGCTTCCGGAGGTCAATAATGGCGCTATATTTCCGTAGAAAGTATATCCCAACCATGAAATTATGAGAACGCTCTCTAGCGGTGCATAAACCAAGCGATGTGATGACGGGGCCACCTGCCGCACGAACTGGCGCCCCACTCCAGGACAACGTAACCTTCATCAGAACGCTCGCGAGTTTACCACTGAGAGTCGAGTAATCTGCTGCGGTATCTACAAGTGCACTCATTTTTGTGCCATGAATCAATACGCGTATGGACGGTGACATCTCGTCTGCAGGAACGGGTTCTGACGTCGCCGTATTTTCATTACGCTGAAGTCGGGTCGATGCGAGGTTTTCCCCGCTACGAGTATCAACGGTGTCGCCTCGGAAGGTCGATGATGTCAGTTATCCCGGTGTGGACTTGCTGATCGCCCCTGCGCCATCATTGAGGAAGAACCACTAGCCGGGAAATGTCTCCAGCGGTGAAGGTAAGCGTGACGGCCAGTGCGATGTGCCCAACCTGCGTTGCTGGTCAAGGAATTCACAGATGTCCGGAGTCGGGCGAATCGATTTGAAAATCTCGCACTCTGAGTCATCAGCAGGGGAACTCCCGGTACATGTGACCAGCGTCGCCGCAGTGGCAACACAGCGGTCGCCGATCGGCTGCTCGCCAAACCTCTGATTTCCTCGTGCGTGTTCGGCGGTCTTCCAAGTGCGGTAGCGCAGCTGTCGAAGCGGCTTGAGCCAGTTGCGACGGGACTGGGGAAGCAGCATAAGTAGATGCAAAAGCTTGGGCCGGACGCAGCAATGTTTCTGCGTAAGTCTTGCGCCGGTACTCGCCTGGCAGAGCTGGTGCTTTACTGCTGGAAATAGACGCCTCAAGCGCGTGCTGTACTTGGTTGCGTACGACGCTGGCGAGGGAGCTGACTAGAGGAAGCGACTTACCGTGTCGCTTCTGCATCTCATCGCGAACCACTGAGCGGGTCAGATCGCAAAGCAAGGTGATGTTTTACCTGAAGCCTGCTGGCATATCCAGTGTAAAAGCAGCATTTACTTGTCGGTTTTGCATGTTGTACTGCTGCTGAAGTGTCTTCGTCATAGCTGTGGCTTCGCTAAGCAACTCCGCAACAGTCTTCGGCGGATTCCAAACGATAACGCGAAAGAGCTGTTCTTTTACGCCTCTGATCACATGAGGCGCCTTCTCTTCTTCCGACATGCTCGGATCCGCACGCTGACAGAGAAGCGTCATGTCCTGCACGTACATCGTGACGTTCTCGTAGGACTTCGGAATGTGTGACTGAAGGGCACGCTCCGCTTTTTCGAGCTGGTCGGGGCTGGAGTAAGTCTCCAGTAGCTTGCGCTGGAATTTAGCCCATAATGGCAAAGCCCTTCCATGGTCCATAAACTACACGCAAGCACCATCCTCGAGGCTAAAGTCGATGTTCCTGAGTTCGGTGTTCTTTCCCCACTCGTTAAACGCAGCAACGCGCTCAAACTCAGCCAGCCAATCTTCCATGTTTTTAAAGGTGGCACCACGAAAAGCAGTCGGCACTCGTGGGTTACGGAAGGCCATATTACAGAACGCCGGCACGTCGAAGACAAAAGTCATAGAAAGTTGAACTATTCACTTGATTCTGCAACAGCACTGCAACTTCTTGCACGGTACGCTCGCCTTGTAACCACCGGGAACTACCAAGAACTTGACCAACTTAGTACACAAAGAATTGGAGGTCATGGCACCAACCACCGATTTTCCCCAAGTGCATTGCAGCACCCTGGCATCCATTTCACTTATTCAGGCCGTCGTCAGCTTGGAGGTCACGAACATGGGCATCCGGCCAGTGAACCCATTGTGAGCAACAGCCTTACCTCTCGAGTTCTTGCTGCCCCTGCATAATCACGGAAATTCGCGACTCGTTATTCGAATCTGAATGAATGTAGCACGTCTAACGACCGGCCTACTTGATAAATTGATACGCTGTCCTAACCGGGCCCTTCTGCACGGTCGGAACTTCCGTTGCAGTCGACCTTTATCGTCGCTACACAAGCAATTTTTCACGTCTTTCGTGAAAGTGGAGAAGGCGTACAATTCTGTTTTTCGCCTTTTCGATGTAATGTGGGGTAGTATAACTGGACCGCTGCTCTAATGAGTCTATACATACACATAACAATCAGTGATATTTACGCCAAAAAAATCGATAGGAGGTGTCCTGCCCGAACTTTCGTCAGTGCTACGCTAATACGTCTCTAATTTAGAATTCCAACCTCTCAATGATGTATCTTCAAATTTTCATCACGCCGTTGTGTGACCCTTCCTTAACACTTCCGAACACTTTGGAAAAAATAAAACAAAAAGAACGCCCTACTAGAAGGCAAAATACTCTTACACTTATTTAATAAACGGTTTCAGCTCTCGTGAATAAGCTTAAACGTTAGTGTAAGCTTAATTGCACCAAACTGAGCAATTACACTACTCAGTTTGCTGATGAGCCCAAACGAACATCACATCCACCTGTCAAACAAAAGCTATCTGCATACACAGACACCGTACTTTGATATATACAAGCTACAGGTTTTTCCGATTTAATATTGGTTAAATGTGGGAACGCTGGGAAACAGCAGACCTAATGTGGTCAAAAGAATTGTACCAGTACTCCCAATATTGGTTGACTCCCGTCTTGAAAACAATGTAATCGGGAAGCGGGCAGGTGTCAAGACCGTTTCTCATCTACATAGCGTGAGATGCGTGCAGCATTAATGTGCCTTGTAACTCACCGTGACAGGCGAAGCATATTGTTCCTGGGCTCCCGTGGTATTGCAAGGCTCGTACACATTGTAGTTACCAGCAGGCGTGTATTGTCTCGCCGTTAGTGTCGAAGCGATTGCCCAAGGCATGCCGGGAAAATTTTGCATCATGAGTGACATATCATATATCTTTTTGGTCTTCCAGGGAAAAAGAAGAAACCCATAATTTAATTCATACAGTCTGCTTCGACACACGTGCATCATGATGATTCCTAATTATATGGCTATATTTATAGTTTTCCTGACAACTTCAGTGTTATACAAATCGATGAATTGCGCGTGGACCATCACAAGTAACAAAGCACAGGAAACAAGTTCACAGTATGACGCAAATGCTTTCTCGAAACAATTTCACTAATTCTAAGTAGAAGCAATGTTAGGAGACGTGGCTTTTCATACTCGGAACTTCGAGAAATGACGCATAAACGACTCATAACAGCCGAAGTTTAGCACCTTTTCGGACTGGTCTGCATCCAAAATTTAGCCAACTGACGCGCATGCGGGCCATTACAGTTTGGGCCACGCATGGTGCACAACGGGTGATCGTTGTTGCAATGGCCGCCAAGATGGTGCACAGGGTAATATAGGGCAAATTGACCTCTGGAAAAATCGACATGGCGCATGTCACAGTATCTATCCAGTATTCAACATGTAGCAGAGCCCACCCTGTGGTCAATGAGAACGCAGTTGACCGAGCTGAGGGCTTGGGCTTCAAAGCGAGTAACGTATAAAAAATTTGCGCTTGAGGACCAGAACAGTGGTGTAAAACTATCAGTAGCACAGCAGAAAAACATATTCCCTTGTTGGTGGTAGATTTCACTGGGATCCAGCGGCTTGTAACACGCACCAAGAATTTTTAAGACCTAGATTAGTTCAACAGAAAGGTAAAAACACGCAACCCAATGGCATGCTTAAAAAATATGCTCATAAATTCTGTGCCTCCGAAAAGGCAGTTCGCCCGCCGCCCGTTAATGAGTGCGTGTATTGCTATAGTGGGGTAAGACTTAATAAATCAGAAGACGTCCTCCCCCCATCACCGAAGTGCCGCAGCCGATTGCATCCGTGGCCAAAGAAAGAAAGGCCCAATCAAAAAATTCTGCTTGTAAAACGCGCATCTCTCGGTATCAATAAGACTTTCTACGATTACTTTATATATGACTTTAAAGACTTGATAACTGGTATGGTAAAGCTCAAGGGATGGAAATGCTACAGTACATGCCGGATCACGAGTTAAAAAAAGATGGACAGTCACCTAAGTACCCTAACGTGATTTGAATGCGAAAACATTATAGCGTCTCCAGGTTATGACCTTAAATCAAAACTCAACCTTAATTCACCTTATTCCTCCTTATTCCACTTTGCTGTAATTTCTACCAACCTTAATCCACCATCGTACACACTTTAATCCACCTTAATCGACTTTATTCTACCTTAATCCGCTCTTATCTACCTTAATCCCCCCCCCCCGAAACTACCGCAATTTACTTTCATCCACCTAAACCCACTTTAATCCACCTTAATGAACTTTAATACACCTTCATTCACTACATTCACCTCAATTCATTTTACTTCCCGTAAAGTCAACGTAATCTGCCTTGTTCTACTTTTAATAAACTTTACGTCACTGCAATTCTCATTAATTTATGTCAACTGGCATAAATTGCAAATAATTATAAGTAATTAAGGTTGTTATACCATTCACTATCTCCTGCATTACTACTGACGTCTCACACGACGCTGATGATGACTTTTTTGTGTCACTCGTTGCGGACGACGCCGGCTTTTCTGCCTCAAGGGACGTCTAATGCCTCACCATTAATAACCCCGTGCCTTCTACAACACTGGGCGCCATCTGCTCCGTGCAAGATTGACGGCCGCGGGCGTGTGCTTATAAAGTGCAGTCACTCTAATCCACTGCCGCTCTCTCAGGCATGCCGTTCTCCAACTATCAAACTGAAATGCTTGCTTGCGTTTTATAAGACGAAAACTATGTGCGATATAGCTTCGTGGCAAGCTGAGCACAAATGGCGGGTGCCAATCCCGGCTGCGGCGAACGCACTTCGATGTAGGCGAAATGCAAAAAAAAAACAGAGAAAAAGACGTCTGCGTGCGGGCATCATAGTTCATGTGAAATATCCCCAGGTGGTCGAAATTAATACGGCGCCCTCCACTACGGCGTCCCTAATAATCAGAAGTTGGTTTCGTGAAATTAAACCACGTCCAATAAGTTTTAGGTCCGTTGCAAGGAACAAAAGTAAGAAAGAGCACCGCTGCATGGCTTTGCGCTTATTTACATGTGCAGGGAACATTTACTACTGGTTTTCTGACCATAAAATAAATCGAATGCTATTTAACAAGTACTTGAAAAAAGCAATGCATTTCAGAACGATTACAATCTTTGCGCGAAAAGACGAAGTCGCCAAGGTACAAAAATGCTTAATTCATCGCTTTATTGAATACAGTGATACTTGTCCCTTGGTTTTAAATAGCGTAAGATTCATAGTTTTGTGGCTTTCCCTTTTCACAAACTTCTTTTCAAAAACGAGATAGGCTTTTTTTTATTTCTGTTCCCTTTCACGTCTTTTTATAAACTGCAATCGTTACAGCCTGTTGAGATTAATTCCAATGGAAGCACAGCGAGAAGCAATCATAAGCTTCAGGTCTGCCACAGCAATCATGTTGAAGCTACCGTCAAGCTTTACGGGCCGCTAAATTCCAATGGATGCTGCCAAGCGATGGCAACCAACATTACGTTGGTTATGTTCAGCTACGTGGCATTGGCACATTTTAAAATTTTGGTTCATTATAGTCGGGACACCCTGTATATAGATAAGGGTTGATAGGAAGTGATACGGGGTGATACGGGGTTATACGAGTCCTTAAGTTTTAAATTTTAAAAAAATCGCTATTGGCTGGTAGCATAACTCGTCTTAGATCGAAATTACTCAAACGTTATAGAAATCTAAGCACATATTAAGCAAATTAGGAAATGCACTAATTAACGTTTCAAGTATTGACTTAATGGCACAAATTGCAATTTGAGAATTGTGCCACGTAAATTTGTAAAGCGTATCCATATAGAACGAATTTCCAGGATGCTGGCAATTTTCACATAATAACTGCCAAACTGTGGGTTGAAAACATGGGCGTGTAAGGAAGAAGAAGTGCGCCGTGCCGAGCTCCGCAGCCGGATCACCAGCGCTACTGAAGTGGGGCTCGGGCTAGACGGTGTTCCTGGTTTTGACTGGCTAAGCCTACGCTGTTGCGTCTTCCGTGTCCGTGTCCGCGTCCTTCGTGTCGTCCACAACCGTGTCGGACTTCTTTACCATAATTGGTGGAGGTTTGCTGGGTCTCCTGCAATCCTGGAATTGCGCAGCCGGACTCTCCCTGCCATCATGACCACCGAAAGCGCCACGAGCTTCCCACCACCTGCTCCCCAGTCTACCGTCTGCCCCGGCACATTCCGCCAGCGGGACCCTCCTATCTTTAGCGGCACTGACGACCACGACGTTGATGACTGGCTCTCCTCATACGAACGCGTCAGTCGGAACAACAAGTGGGATGACATCACGAAATTGACCACCGTCCCTTTCTACCTCACCGGAATTGCCCACTTGTGGTTTTACGCTTCGATTATGGCACCTCTGACAGAGCTTCTTCGGGGAGACCCCGATCTTTCCGCGTGGTCCCCGACTTGCGATGATGCCTTCGCGACGCTACGTCGCCTGCTCACAACACCTCCGATACTGCGCCATTTCGATCCAACTGCTCCCACGGAAATCCATACGGATGCTAGCGGTGTTGGTCTTGGCGCTGTGCTCGCGCAGCGCAAGCCCGGCTGCCAAGAATATGTTGTTGCTTACGCAAGCCGTACTCTGACGAAAGCTGAAGCGAACTATTCCGTCACAGAAAAAGAATGTCTCGCGATCATCTGGGCCATCACAAAATTTCGCCCATACCTGTACGGCCGGTCCTTCGATGTCGTTACCGATCACCACGCACTTTGCTGGTTGTCGTCTCTCAAGGATCCCTGCGGCCGCCTAGCCCGGTGGGCACTGAGGCTCCAAGAGTACGATATCCGGGTTGTCTACCGCTCAGGCAAGCAGCACGCCGATGCCGATGCTCTTTCGCGCTCGCCTGTCCACGCCGACATTGTCAGTGTGTCTGTCATAGACGACCCACTTCTCCCATTCGCTTCTGTCGACATGGCTTTGGAGCAGCGCAAGGACTCCTGGATTTCATCTTTGATAGATTCCATCTCTAATTCACCTGCACGCCCACCATCCCGTGCGTTGCGCCGACAAGCTTCGCACTTCGCCATCCGCGACGGAATTGTCTATCGCCGTAACTACGGTTCCGACGGCCGCAAATGGCTGCTTGTTATACCTCGGCAGCTCGGCACTGATGTATGCGCCGCTTTCCACGGCGACCCTCAGTGCGCACACGCTGGTCTCTTCAAGACCTACACCAGACTACGCCACAGGTTTTATTGGCGTGGTATGTACACATTTGTGCAAAAGTATATTCGCTCTTGCACAGAATGTCAACGCCGCAAGCCTGATCCTTGCCGCCCTTCTGGACCAATGCAACCTCTGCCATGCCCTTCGCGGCCCTTTGACCGGGTTGGGATCGACTTATACGGACCTCTGCCATACACAGCTGCTGGTAATCGCTGGGTCATTGTCGCTGTAGACCACCTCACGAGGTGTGCAGAAACGGCCGCTCTACCAGCCGCGACGGCTCGTGACGTTGCTTCCTTCCTGCTTCACCGCTTCGTTCTACGTCACGGCGCTCCCCGCGAACTCCTGAGCGACCGAGGTCGCGTCTTTCTCGCCGACGTGATTCAAGAACTTCTCGCTGAATGCCGCGTCATTCATCACTGTACCACCGCATATCACCCGCAAACAAACGGATTGACATAGCGCTTTAACCGAACTCTTGGCGACATGCTTTCGATGTATGTCGCCTCCAACCACACCAACTGGGACCTCATCCTTCCCTATGTCACGTACGCCTACAACACGGCACCCCAGTCAACGACGGGCTTTTCTCCCTTCTTTCTTCTATATGGCCGCGAACCATCATTTCCCATTGACACTATTCTCCCTTACCGTCCCGACTTATCAGAGGGTACACCGGCTTCCGAAGCCGCCCGGTATGCAGAGGAATGTCGGCAACTAGCTCGCGCCCTTACAACGCAAGAACAAGCGCTACAGAAATTTCGTCATGACGACGGGCGCCCCCACCACCAGTTTTCGCCTGACGCTCTTGTTTGGTTGTGGGTGCCTCCTACTTCGACACAAGGTGTCTCCTCCAAGTTTGTATCCCGATATCATGGACCTTACCGGGTTCTACGCCAAACTTCTCCGGTGAACTACGTTATCGAACCTCTGACGCCCCCTACGGACCTGCGCCGCCGAGGCCGGGAAATTGTGCACGTAGATCGGCTCAAGCCGTATCACGAGTCCTTCGTCCTCACGACATCTTAGGCCTCCTGCGCGGCTCCGTCTTCAGCGAGGGGGGAAGTTGTAAGGAAGAAGAAGTGCGCCGTGCCGAGCTCCGCAGCCGGATCGCCAGCGCTACTGAAGTGGGGCTCGGGCTAGACGCTGTTCCTGGTTTTGACTGGCTAAGCCTACGCTGTTGCGTCTTCCGTGTCCGTGTCCGCGTCCTTCGTGTCGTCCACAACCGTGTCGGACTTCTTTACCATAGGCGTTACAGTTACTTTTACGCTTCAATACATGAGAGAGCCTTTTCTTAAAATGATTGAACGGAATACCAATGCATTTTTAGGGCCAGTTTGATGGCGCGTATGTCGAAACTGGTGTCACCCTGCAAATACATTCCAAGTAGACACGCCTTGCCAGGTCACTGGACAGAATTCGTAAATTACGACAAACGCTGCACTCTAATTAAACGAGAAGTTAATCAGTAATATTTATTAATTAGTTCAATATGTCCTGTTTGTTTATTCGTTAAAATATTACACGCCTCCTCGAATAATCCAGCTCGAGGACTAACAGTATGCTATCTGTAACAGGAATTTTTTAAAGTTCTGTAAAACTGAGAACTGATCAAAACTTATATTGCAACATATTAACTATATTACCGCGCCGCTACCCGAAGAGGCATTGATATTTCTCCGTTTCTTTAGCAACCATCCAGTACTTACCAATGAATAGAAACTGCCGTAAGTTGTTCGCACCTGATTTGCTTTGGTGGTATTGGCGTAAACACTGTGAGGTATCATTTCGCATTTTGTCATGTTGTTGTTCGGGAAGGCAATGTGTCCCAGGCCGATGACGACGTCGGGCGCTCCAACAGAGCTGAAAATTTCACCAGCTTTAGTTTTACCGTTGCATGTTTTTACCGCTCCTTGAAAACAAAGAAGAAAGCATACACTTGATCCCCCATGCACCACACATCTCGTGACTCTTTACAACACCCGCCAATTTCATAGAACGCACGGCAGTAATCTGATGAGGATTTGTAGCGGGAAGGTAAAGTAAGCGATGAAGTCTAGTTTACATGAGCCATGCACATGGCATGGAAATTCTCACTACAACAAAACGCTACTTAGACATGGCTCGTGACGGGAACGATTATCCTGCCGAGAAGGCACTTATGACCTACCGAAGGTGCCTGTTCTTATGCAACTTCAAGCTCCCATTCCCGAGACGTTTTGATGCAAAAGCGTCAACTGGCCCATTGAGTGAAAAGCCGGCGTCTGTTGTCTGTGTAAGCGAAACGGCACTTAAATTCCCATTGGCTGCGACACCACATCAAGAGCGCGCCTCGACGGACCAGAGCGGTGGAATGGGAACACATGCTGTTGCATCAGTGCGCCAGGTATTGCGTAAGGGGAGAGGGCACCACCGCGACTCCTCGTCACCCTCGATCTCGGAAGCCGGCACGCGGTCCGTATCTCTCCCTCGCACCCCACTGGGCCTAGCTGCTGCGCGCGTCTGCCGGCCTTGGTGGCCACTGCTGCGTCCTCTCGTAGCACAGTACGTCGGTGGCCTGCGGCGTTGGCAGGCTGCTGCTCGCTGGCTCAAGCAGCACGTGCTGTTATGGTACATTCCTCGCAGCGCAAAACTCAAAGAACCGCCCAGCGGCGTTCAACCGGAAATATCAACGCTTTCGCATTCACAACTCATTAGAAGTGCTTAGGCACCCTCGGATTTTTCCCGCAATGCCTAACAGCGTCATTCACCCTGAGCTCGTCTACGTCTTTTGCTCAATGTCGTGGCCACCGACAAATGCATCGTATACAGTAAATGATTACTGTTAGCGTTGCCTTACTTGAATAATATGTTCGCAATATTGAGGTATACGGAGAGCATCCCGTATTTAATATTAGTTGTGAGACTGCGTGTTTTAAGTAGTCTTCTGTAACGTATAGGACTGCTTACCTAAAGGTGCTTGTCATCGTGCTTAGCGTTTCGTCTCCGCTAATGTAGATTCCGACAACAGTAAATATATCACCAACGCTAAGCTCGCTCCTAATGAATAATTTCAGCTTCTGAAAAAGTAGTTGAAAGAACCTCGGTTAATATATGGGCACAGTGAAACAAACAGTGGTATGTCGCAACGCTCGGGTAACATCGCTCAACGTCCGAAGGAATGCTGTCTTGTTTACTGTGAACCAGCTTTGAATAAAAATAACACGGAATTAGCCCTTTTTATGGAATAAAAAGTCACATCAAACATCAAGCCTGCGCTGCCTATCAGAACTTTGAACATGCCTTCTACACTAGGCTAGAAAAGAATGACTGATGGAGCGGTGTTGTTTAGACTCTCAAAGCAACACTGTACTGATCAGCGAGCCGTAGGTGTCGGCTTTGAAATAAACACCACGGATTGTTTTCATTTCAACTTTTCAAAGTGTATGAGTGTTTTCGTCATTCGCCGCCATGAACGATGCAGCTTCCAGGGCTGGGAATCAAACAGAAGAACGCCGTAGATGCTGTACCACGTGGCAGGTAGACACTAAACCTATCGCTGCTTTGACCCATGCGCAACGTCACAGTTGGCTTTCGGCAAGTTTGTTCTGCAGTATTTCGGCCAGTGCATTACGTGTTTCGTCTTCGTCTGCTTGGTTGTTTTGATGGTCGTTATACGCTGGTTCTGATAATTGAGAAGTTCGATACGCAGCGATCCGAAAAATGGAACAGAAGAGCAGCGTCCATTCATAATTTATTTTCCTATGCTAGGCGTATGGCCATTGCCTACGACCAATCCGTTTTAAAGAAGGCCATATGACAGCTCATATCTAATTGACACAAAACGTCATATCAATAAACTGTTGATCATGCCGCTAGGAAGTTTTCATTCTTGTCGCCAAACAGTACCTATTCACTTTTGTATATGACGCTCTATTCGCAGAATTTGTGGTCTTCGCGTAGCATCTTTAAGCGTAGCGTGCCGCAGCTAATACAGAAAGAATTGTGAGGCGCAGTATTGCTTAAACTTTCCTTGTGTAACTGACACCAGTTATTGACCGTCGCAGCGACAATTATATCCTAACCATGCCGATTGTTATTGTGAGTGGATGGCCCATGGACAACTAGGAAAACAGGAAGTAGTCTTATGCCACAGAAACGCCAAGCGCAAAAATTTTGATCCCCATAAGTCCTACCGACTGTGTCAGTCGGGCACCTTGCTCGTTAAAAGCGCAGTATTCTTAGCAAAAAAATTTAACCTATGCCTGCTTCAAGCGGAGAATATTCGTACTGGAGTTTTCATTTAATGCAATAAACTGCCTTTGGGTGTAATAAACTTTATCAAAAAGCACCATTTTTAAAAGCAATCGGAGGAACACCTGTGTCACTTAACGTATTAAATCTGTCGTATTTGTTAAAATGCAATGCGGTTTTCTATATGTTGGCTTTAACTATATTTAGCTGATTGAAGCTTTCGGATGTGCTGTCTTGTATTATATGCGCAATCATTGCCAGTATGTCTCTCGCACCTTTGCTTTCCTTGCGTTGTGCTGTTCTATTTTTGCAATGCCATTCACACCCTTCAGTTCTAATGGATTGTATGCACATCGATTGTGCTACAAAAAAAAATTAAGTAAGCGTACCACAAGTAGTTCGACGTCCCCTTGGAAGACCGCGGTCGAAAACTGGCGCTTGTTTATGCTTAGGACGCCTAATCCGACGATCTTCTTAGATAGGAGGAGTCTGAGGAAGTTCTTCGACTCATTCTGGTGTGTTCTCAAGTGCTCCGTAGCACTCTGCGTGAACCTGAATGGAAGACAGAAATAAACTAATATGAGGGCGAATAAGAAACTCTTTGCCCCTATATTTTTTAGCCAAACTACGACTATAAATGCAAAGTCCAGATGCCCATTCGCACCGGTGGACCTTTCTTGGACCGGCCCGGACTTGTGTGCCGGTAGCCGCAGTGCGGCCCTGCTGTCTCTTGTTGAAAATGGCGGTTGTGCTTGGCACGTCGACGGCGTACGAGCAACGAAGTGTGATTCCTTTTCTGTGGAGAAAGGAACAAACGCCCATCGAAATCCACAGAGGACTGCATCCCACGTAAGGGAAACGTGTCTCGCTTAGGGAAGCGTGAGGTGGCGGCGGTGGGAGTTCGAAAAAAAGCCGTGAAGACTTGCATGGCAATTAGCGTTAGGGGAAGCCGCGTGCGTCGCTTATTGACGACACAGGGGCACCTCAAATTTAGTGTTGCCACGGAACAAATGCGACTATGTAGAAAAATAGTATAAGGTACGTAGAATAGTACCTACATGTGTAATTACTTGTGTGTACTTTATTTTGGCAAACCAAAAATAGGGGCAACGACTTTCTGATTCGCCCTCGTACGTTTAGCATTGCAACAAATATTTCGATGTATTTAGCAGTGTATCTGGGGATCCATCCCCTGTTTATTATCGGCATAGCGAACATGAAAAATGCCACAGTTCTGCCTGAAAGTTCGTTTCAGTCTCACATCCCAAATAGCATTTGATTTCGTGTTTGTGTGTTTGTGGGCCTGCAGGTATGAGTGGTCCCGCACGGCAGCTTAGGTCTGCTCATTTACAGCTCCTAAACTGACTGACAGCCAATTTTTATGGTACCTATTTTTTTGTAATGCAATGGAAAGCTTACCGTTCAGAATGTCTAAACATCGGAAACGTCGGAAACATCGGAAACGGAAAATGGGGTGAAAATTTTTTTTGTCAGAATGTTTCGACCTGCAGTGAGGATGCAGCCGTTCACTGGAAGCATGAAGGAAAGGGTGATAGGTGAGCGTGCTAGCGATTGTACACCATCGTTAGTGTGAGGCAGACAGGTACGGCCGTAACTGTAAGAATGTATTACTTTGTTCATCAAGTCAATGTGACTGCAATTCATGTTTTCTGAAGTTTTATAGCATCTCTACGATAACGTGTTTACATGTTTTTCTGTCCAACTGCTTTGGTATTTAACCACTCACAACGAAACCAATTGGATCGAAAGCGAAACGACGCTTTTACACGTGATATGCTGTTCAGCATGCTGCCATAGCTACGCGTGCGCTTTTGATTTCCGAAGCATAGAATAAAGCGCAAGTGTCTCATAATATAGCAACTGCAATTTTAAGCAATAATTATGTTGTAAATATTAATGCCGATCTATATACACTAATCTCATAGAATGCATCCGAAGTGCCAAGATTTGACCACCAGTCCTCGCCACTTACTGGTTTTTGAGACTTTCTTTGCCAACTTAAAATTATAAGTCCTACTTTATTCACGAACAGCGTGCTGGATCCTGTCGCTATAAGTCATGATCACTTCACTTTCATCCACGTCTCACAACGCAAACTGCCCAGTTGTCAGTCCCTTTAAATGCGGGGCTGATTGATTAGAAGGGCATACCCCTAAAGACCCAGTACGTTTGTACAATATCCTCAAATCTTTTAACCGTCCCTTCAAGGTATATTTTTTTTGCTTTCAGTACTAGAGTCCACGAGATTTAACTTGATATTTCGTAAATCTCAAAACTCCCTTTCTTTTTCCGCGGAATGATTGATTTTTTGCTCTTCGCTTTTGTCCTACACACATCAACAGCAGATATTATTCCATCTAATGTATTCAAGTCCCACCCCTTCCTCAGTTTCCTGGTACTTTTACGTTAACATCGTTTCCTGAAAGGTAGCTGCATTTACAGCGACTTTCTCTCCTGTTGCCGCTAGAATCACTTCTCATACAATCTCCAACCTGCACCAGGCGGCGCTACAGACTCTGCGGAGCAACGCAACTCGCGGGTGCAAATGAAAAAGTCGGCAACATGCGCGGTCGCCTCATCATTTTTTTTTTTTTTTGTAGGCGAGCATTGGATATAAAGATAGTGTACCCCATGCATTTATTCGCGCAAGCCCACGTTCAGTTCGGAAATAGGAATTTCTTGTTGTGTTCCGAGCGGGTAGTGCAGAAAAAAGAGGAGACAAGCTTGCACCACTGCCGCTAGCGGAGTCGGGCAAGTCGAGCTTGTCCGCTTTCGCGTTCCTATTTTTTACCTGTGTCGCACAGTCAGTCGAAGAGCGCTGTCACATATTACGGGAGCGCGCTTATTAAAGTGGAAATCGATGCTCGCAGCCTCCACTGTACGCCACCGCCGACTGCTGTTAGCTGCGCTAACTTGATGCTGTTACAGTGAGGAGTGTGATATGATGCAATATCAGGGCATATTAAAAACAAAAACAAAGAAAGAGACGAAGGATTCGTAAAAAAAAGTATTGAGGAAACTTGTTCGGGAAGTCGCCTCATTAGTACCAAGAGAGACGATCTTGCCATCGCGTCACGGAACACAATGATGGCGATGTGCCGAGGTGGCTAAACTTACGATGAAATCATAGCCCTGTCACTCAGGCACTTTGGAACGCTGCGGAGTTCAGTCCGGCTAGTGCGTTTGTTGACGGGTGCTTTCAACGCCGATTTTGCACGACCCGAATCCAGTAGATCGCGATCGTAAGGTGTCGTCTGCACCGTTCTACGTCTATCCTACGAGGCACTGTATTCGCTGGGAGAGCGTTCAGCCGACTCAGTGGTGTGGACGTATTTGGCACGGCTATCGCCGAGTGCGGGCTACTTTTTAGCCTTTTTTTTTTGGCGAGTTTACAAACTTCGCACGCATCGGGTACATCAGTAGTTCTATCTGTTCGCCAAGCCTTGTACTTGCGTGCGAGAAGTTGTAAAAGCGGTACGATTATAGTCGGGCGTGCCTTATAGTTGCCTTATCGGTGACGGACGTCAGGAATCTCTATAACCCACGGTGAGCCCTTTCTTTTTTTTTTTTTTTGCCAGTCCCCTGGTCGGATAGAGTACTAAAGCTGAATAGTGGATAAGTAATGCTGGTGTTCCAGTTTGTGTTTAATCACATACAGCAATCGCGTCATCCGCTACTAAAAGAATTTACGACTGCAATCTCACAGTTGGCTAAGCTTTGCCGTCACTCACGTGCACTGCAGAAATCGCGCAGATGACGATTCTTTTGCGCGACCCAGACCAACTGAGGCGCGATTGTGCCTCTCGATTCGTGTTTCAGGTATCGTCCTAAAATGCCGCGCTAAAGGTGTGGAAGCTACGGATTACCGACTAGCCCGAGGCGACGCCATGCTGAGCCATAGATGTTAGGCGGATCATACAGAAAACGCAAGCTGAAGTTGCTTCAATTCAGCCTTGAATAGTTCTCCGAGAGAAACGGAATTATGATCCTTCCCTTATGCATTGAGGTAATAGCTGCAGTCTTCACTGGTGGCGTTTGACTTTTTCATGCTGTTGATGCTCTTTTTTTAAAATGCGGTATCATTTTTAGGCGACTCACCCAGAAAATCTATACTTGGGTTTGTCTGTGTCCGTCCAAACGCGTAACACGATCCGCTCCATAAATAATTCCAGAATATATTCCAGAATGGTCATTAAGGGTTACGGACTGGATTCCAAGGGAAGGGAAGCGTAGCAGGGGGCGACAGAAAGTTAGGTGGGCAGATGAGATTAGGAAGTTTGGAGGGTCAACATGGCCACAATTAGTACATGACCGGGGCAGTTGGAGAAGTATGGGAGAGGTCTTTGCCCTGCAGTGGGCGTAACCAGGCTGATGATGATGATGATGATGATATTCCAGAGGGAAAACGTTGGCGGCGGTGAGTTTCGAAACTACGACCCCAATCTCAGAAGCCGAGTGTCTTACCCATTGCACTAAACATCCACGAGGAGGAGAATATATCTGAAATATCTGTTGTACCGGTGGTCCAAAAGAAATATCAAAGAAGAACAGTTTCTATGAAGTCTTTCTTGAAAGATTTGGTGATGGTGGAACAAAAGCCATCTCTAGGACCACATGTATAGTACATTTGGAGCACTGTTGACATCACGGGAATTCCCACTTTGCGAATGTTTAATGCCGAACATGTCACATCTCTGTTCCGTTTCGGTGGTCGGCGGATGCGCCTTCTGTTGGGGCTTTCCTTCACCGACCGAAATGAAAGCGATCACAAGGGCTACCGTTGCTGACATATGGGGCAAAACCGGAGACTGACAAAGAATCTCGAAAACAAGTTAAGGACCGGGCAAAGAGCGATGGAACGAATAATGTTAGGCGTAGCGTTAAGAGACTGGAAGAGAGCTGTGTGGACCAAAGAGCAAACAGGGATAGCCGATATTCTAACTGATATAAAGAGGCAGCTTTAGCTCGGGTGCTCCTATCTAAATACATGTAAAAGGAGAATTCCTTTTTCTCAGCAACCACTGCACCAAATTTGACAAGCTTTGTTGCATTTAAAAGAAAAACTTAAAATCTAGCGACTGTTGGTTTCAATTTTTTTTATTTAGGTCCTCAATTTTGTATTAAAAATTGGCAAACATCGCAAATTTTCAGAAAACGAAACTATCAAGTTTACAACTCCCTAACTATGCAATGAAAAATGATGTCAGAGTTATGTGAACTGAATCAAACAGTACATCTAAAGCGGACAAAATTGATATGTTATACATGAATCTCAAAAAATGTAGTAATATGGAAATACAGCTTTTGCAGAACCCTTGTACACAGCGTAACAAATTCACGTCAGATATCAAATGACAAATAGAATTTGTCCGCTTTCAATGATCTAATGGATGCCATTTACAGAACCGCGGTATCTGTTTTTGATGCAGAGCTATTAATTTAAAAACTTCTTGTGTCTATTTTTTTCAAACTTTCAAATTTTTTAAAATTCTTTTCATAAAATTCAGTCCAGAAATCGAAATTCCGCTACCAAGTGTCACTAGACTTTAAGCTTCTCTCTCAAATGCAACAAATTTCATTAAAAACGGTTCACGGATTACTTCAGAAGAGCGTTTTTGCTTTTTACGTGTATTTGCATAGGCCGCGTTGGAGTTGGGCCTGAGCTAAAACTTCCTCTTAAGAGAAAGATATGGAGCTCGGCGGGTCATTTAATGCGTAGGTTATATAACCGGTGCACCATTAGGTTTACAGAATTGGTGCCAAGAGAAGAGATGTGCTGCCAAGGGCGGCAGAAAACTAGGTGGGGTGATGAAAGAAATTCGCAGGCTCTAGCTGGAATCGGTTGGCGCACGACAGGGGTAAATGGAGATCGCACTGAGATGCCTTCGTCCTACAGAGGATTTCAAGTAGGCGGATGATAATGATGATAATGATGATGATATGATGGTTCGTGCTCTTAATGCCGCGCAACACAGACAGATATACACTCAATGAGTGGATAAGGATACTAAGGAGTGATGAGGGGTTATGTAGTGCTGATCACTGTTGATAATTCTTACACGTGGTTCGATAAGGTGCTAAACAGTGATGAGGGCTTATAATGGTCGTAGCAACTAAAGTTGCTCCAACAACATAAGGTTGATAAAAACTGATAAGGATCTGATCAAGTCCGATAAGGTTCATAAGGACCGATAAGGGTAGGTAAGGGTTGGATTATATCCGATACGGTTGATAAAAATGATAAGGGTTGATAAGGATCGCATAGATTGTGACAAGGTTGATAACGACCCATGAGTGTTGATAAGGGTATAATTTAGTACGATAAAAGTGATAACGACCGATAAGGGTTGACAAGAGTTTACACTGGTCGGATCAAGTTTAATAAGATCGATGACGACTCCGGGCTGCATGGACATGAGCTGGACATGGACATGAGGACATGAGCTTTTTAGGCCCTTGTGTATGTATTTGCTATGAATGATGTTTGAAACAACGGAATACCAACTAGCCCGTACCCAAACCTTGCTTCAGTAATTTTAACAAACTGGATTTTTTAACGTGCAACCAGTGCACGGTTCACGAGTGTTTTTTGTGTTCCGTCCGCATGTGAACATGGCCGCCGGGGCCGGGATCAAACCCGCGAGCTCGAGCTCAACAGCGCAACGTCATTGCAACTAGGCTATGGCGACGTGTAACATGCAACGGTCTCTGAAGGTCAGCAGCACCAGTTTACAGACTTTTTTATTGTAATTCGTAGAGCTTTCCTTCCCTTCCACATCATGTTTTGGCGCAATCTGCGTCAGGTGTGGCTGACTGATCCTACCGAATTTCCGCAGCTTACCCACTAATTATGCGGCTATACCTGCTGGCGCTTTCGACGAACCGTAGCTGTTTCGAAATGTCGTTTGCAAATGACGTAATTGTGAGGTCTGTTTATGTCTGTTTTATCGGATGGGCTGACTTTTTCAGCCGCAAAACATCTTTGGGAGCTCAAAATACTACTTTTTACTACTGTAGCACAGGATTTGTGACCATTTTTCAGCCACGTACAGGCGCATGCCTGCTTTTGAAGCTATGGCGCTGCTACATGTCCCTTCTGTGAAGTTCACAGAATGAAGCAACGCGTTCAGTAGACAATGCATTTCGATAATAGTTTTAGAATAGGGACCCCAAACGCTTTCGGGCCCCAGAGAAATAGCGCCGATGTCACTGCGCATGCGCTAGACACAAACTGCGATGGGGTTTTGCGTCAGGCGCTTTATTTCACTGATTTAGCGGGAGGCCCAAAAGCTGCTCCAAAAACTTTGCGTAAACAAAAATGGCGGCACCCGTCTAAGCGACGGCTCTAACCTAGCACCAAACGGGGTTCGATTCGTGGTAACGCGTGAAGTTCGCAAGCTAGAAGTTACTGCGGTTATCGATTTCTCTCAACTAGCGTGTGTTATGAGGATTGATACACTAGACGCCGCTGATTCGGAATTCGATTGTGGATTTTACGGCTCGTAGGCCCAACACAGCTTAGCTTGGCTGGTGAAGGCACGTAAAGTTCGTTACTCAAAACTAAGGGCAAATAATTGGTTGCGACTTACAGAATAACCTCCAACTTGTAATTAAACGCGAATGCACGACCGTCAGAATTAATAATCTTATCATGAAACTGTATATTTTATTGAATAATTTCTAATGGATTTTCCTTGACACCGTAGCGGCGCTGTCAGAGCCGGACGCTATGCGCAAACGCAGAGCCCGATTTCAAGACTCCTCACTCCTGCGTGCCCCAGCGCAAACACCCCCAAAGCTCTTTGAGGCCACAAACTATTGGGCCGTCTATTCTAAAACTCTCTAATGGCGTCAACACATTGCACGCTGGTGCACTGGCTCAGCGTGTGCATGGCCGCCGCGCTGGGGACCCTACGTGCGCCCTACGACGACAGCGTCCCCGAGTATCCCTAGCGGCGGCCACAGTTTTCATCGCACTTTGCGCGCTCCTTCCCCACGGCGCCCATACGGAACCCGAGGCACCCGTCACACTGCATCTCTAGCAACAGCCCACCTAGACAAGAGAAGGCCTGAGCTCTCGGCGAGTGACGTCACGGAGAAGAGGCCGGCGGCGTCCTCGAGGATACAGGTTGAATGAAGGCATCGCGCCCTTATGAGCAACATTAACAGAGCGCAGATATTGTTTTTTTTTTTTGGCATAGATGAGCTGATGGCCCGCAGAGAAGAGAGGGTGTTCCAAGATTATTTTATTTATGCAAAACTATTTACGCGCTGCATTATTAAAAAGCCCGTCCATAAAAACAATGTACTGCTTCAACGTTAGGAATGACAATGAATTTCAGGTGAATGATGACAGGGACCATGGCTTATATTGAGAAGTCACAATGCTGCCCTCGTCTTCAGAGTAGCTTCTTTGCCTTGATTTATCGTAGACGTCAGAGTTTGCCGTTCATGCGACCACAAAAGTTCAACAAAATGTTAGCATTACACCGTAACACAGACCTCATGACAACTTCACTGGTGCCCTTCTTCCCATTCGGGACACATGTATTTATTCCAGTCTAGATTAGGCTCTAAACGAACAATTTCTCTTTCGAAGCATTATTACATATAGTACCGCAGTCCACATATTTTAAACACCTCAATTGAGTTTAGCAATGGTAATACAAAACATTGCTGCAACTATTTACAAAGAAACAGCTGCCTTATCTTGCAGAATTCTAGCTTTTCTCTTCTTTGCATTTGGCAAGGAATATTGGCACCCAATATTCTGTCATTGATCTTGCGGAAACATGAACGCATGATTTTTCGGGCCCCGATTTGTAATTGCTCCAGCAATTGGACAGGCAGCAATTATTAGGCATATCCTGACGTGAAGGTAATCCACACTCCGCTGCAATGAAGGCTTGCCGGACACAGAACCGCAATCGCCGCACAAGCGCTGAGACTACATGCACGGTTCACGTCCAGAAAAAAAGTGCACTCGGAAGCATGTCGCAGCATGCCAGGACATTTCTAACCACGAAGCTCTCCAAGGAGCGGCAGGGTTCCCGGAACTTATGGAATTGTTATCGCCGTCGTCGCCGACTCGGTCTTCCTCGTCTCATTTTCAACATAGGTGTGCCGCTTGTAGGTTCGTAGCACGCTGCACGGAACTTCTATGTGGGCCTCTTTTGCGTAACGTAGCTCAACGGGAAAGGCAACAGCCAGAAGGCCTTAAGTTCTCTAGAAGGTGTTGCCTCTAATCGCCATAACTACACTGACTGTAGAAGATCAGCTGGGCTAAAAAGTGGCAACCGCTAAGACGGTGCACTGATGCTACAGCATTTTTGTTACGCTAAAAATTATCAAAATATAATTTAAAAAATCTACATGTAGCACGTGCATGAGGACAATGTCAAAAGTTTTTTACGTATATTAGAAAAATGTGGTGGATAATTATAAAATTCTTGTACACAATTTACGATGCATAAATGGTGAGTCTGCACGCGCTTTAACTAGATGGCGCCACCACCTTAAAGACAGCTCAAGATCGCGTTGATGGCGCGGCTCCTTTGGATGCTGTGTGTTCGTTTTCGCGTGCACGGAGTAGCAACCCGGCGGCGCTTTTGCGGTTACCGCCGATTTCAATGAATGGGCATTATGGGGAGCTTTTCCTGTCGAGCTGGTTATAGCATCTCTACTGCGCCACACTGATATGTGGTGACGCAGCTCTCCGCCAGGGAAAGAAGGGGCGCTGGCACCCGGCGACATACTTGAGGCAGCAAAACCTATGGACTCATTGCCGATACGCAGTACTGTACAATACCATATTTCCATGTTTTGTAAACTTCTTTTCTTCTATTAAAAGGGTATGCGAGTACTGACCGTTTTAATTCGAACACCAAAGTGTACTCTGCCGTGTTTGTGAAGTATATATCGCTTGACGTACGTCACGCAATCATTATCACGTAAGTGTGCGATATGAATATCCTATACCTGGTGAAATTTTTTCTAATCATGCGCAGAATATGCTAACTTTGTTTGAGGAGGTGTTGCACTGTCGCCGCCGCCACCTCCTCATCTTGGAGGCGCAGCCTGACGTTTTGTCTCTTTTTCAAGATCCTTTCTTCCAACAAATCCAAATTTTGTAGAATCAGCCAAAATGGGGCACATAACTAGTGACACGTACCCAGTGTTACCTGCCCAATGACTCGTGATCGTTGTAGCCCAAGTACGAGAAATTTAAGAAAATCAATGAAGCCGTTTATTGTAAGGTTCTATCTCACAAATAGTTGCGGGTGGTGTGCAAATGCGTATGAGAATATCATCATCATCATCATCATCATCATCATCACCAGCCTATTTTATGTCCACTGCAGGACGAAGGCAATCTCCCTGCAATCTCGAATTACTCCTGTCCTGCGCCAACCGATCTAAACTAGCCCTTTCGAATTTCTTAATTTTGTCACACCAACTAGTCTTCTGCCGTCGTCGACTGCACTCCCCTTCTCTTGGCACCCATTCTGTAAGCCTAACGGTCAGCGGATTATCTAACCTACGCGTTACATGACCTGCCCAGCTCCATTTTCTTGCTCTTAATGTCAATTAGAATTTCGGCGATCCCAGTTTGCTCTCTGATCTACACCGCTGTCTTCCTGTCTAATAACATTACGCCAGCATTATTCGTTCCATTGCCCTTTGCGCGGCCTTTAACTTGTTTTCGAGCTTCTTTGTCAGTCTCCAAGTTTCTGCCCGATATGTTAGCACCGCTATAATGCATTGATTGTACGCCATTCTTTTCAATGATAATCGTAAGCATCCAGTCAGGATCTCACAATGTCTGCTGTATGCTCTCCAACCCATTTTTTCCCTTCTGTTAATTTTCTTTTCATAATGAGGCTCCCTTCTGAATAATTGACCTAGGTAAATGTACTACTTCACAGACTCTAAAGGCTGGCTGGCGACCCTGAACTCTTGGTCCCTTGCCCGTCTATTGATCATTATCTTTGTCTTCTGCAAACTAATCCTCAACCGCAATCTTAAACTCTCTCTGCATCATAAAGTCCTCAATCACTTGTTGTAACTCGTCCCAAGTGTTGCTCAACAGGAAAATGTCATCTGCAAATCGATGGTTCCTGAGATATTCGCCGTCGACCCTCACTTCTAAGCATTCCCAGTTTAATAGCTTGAATACTTCTTCCAACCAGGTAGTGAATAGCATTGGAGAGGTCGTCTCTCCTTGTCTGCCGCCTTTCTTTATAGGTATCTTTCTACTTTTCTTGTGGAGAATCAAGGTCGCTGCGGAATCTATGTAGATATTTTCGAAAATATTTACGTAGGCGTCCTGTACACCTTCATTACATAATGCCAATATGACTTCTCCAGTCTCTACTGAATTAAATACATTTTCGTAATCTATGAAGGCCATACAGAGAGGGTGATAGTACTCTGCGGATTTCTGTATTGCCTGATTGATGACATGGATATCATCCACTCGAGAGTACCCATTTCTGAAACCAGCCTGTTACAATATATATATATATATATATATATATATATATATATATATATATATATATATATATATATATATATATTGTAAGCACTATTACCGTACTTCGTCGTTTTCATTTGTACATAGCCATCATCATCTTCCCTGTTCTACTTCTTCACGCGTGAGCTGGGGCGTTGCCTTTTTTGAAATAAACAGCGCTAGACAACTTGATCGGTCTCGGTATTATAAAGTGGTGGAGGTACGTCAAGACCCCGACGTCCTCTCGCGTTCCCGTCCTTCCTGGAGCTCCGTTCCGGTCGCCGCCTGCGCCCAGCTCCCCTTACAACAATGGACACTTCCAACCCCGGCCCTTCCGGCGCGTCTAACCCTACCACACAGCCGACTCCGCCTTCGGCGCCCTCTTGGACTGTGACGAGCCCTCAGCGCGATCCCCCTCTCTTTGCGGGACTCCGCGGTGATGACGTCGACGATTGGATCGACCACTATGACCGCGTGAGTTCTTACAATAATTGGAACGACACCCAGAAATTGAGGCACGTCGCCTTCTACTTGACCGGTATTGCAAAGACGTGGTATTTCAACCACGAATCCGACATCGCGGATTGGCCCAAGTTTACCTCGAAGCTGCGGCAAATCTTCGCTTCCTCGTCTGGCCGTGCAGAAGTCGCCGAACAGAAGCTGGGAACGCGCCGCCAACTTCCACAAGAATCTTACACATCATACATAGAGGATGTCTTGGCTCTGTGCAGCCGTGCGAATCCTAGCATGACGGAAGCCGAACGCGTTCGCCACATCTTAAAAGGCATTGGGTCTGTCGCGTTCAACGCCTTAATCGTGCGAAATCCGGCTTCTGTCCAAGACATCACTTCAACCTGTCAACCCCTAGACGTGCTGCAGTCCATTCGTCTTCCACATGACACCAGCGATCCTCAGGTTCCCCATTCTCCAGATCTACGTGCTCTTATCCGCACCATCATATTCGAAGAGCTTCAACTACAAGACCTAAGTCGTCCACCTGCTGCCTGCGCCCCAACCCCCACCTTCGACTTGCGCGAGGTCGTAAAGCAAGAGTTGACAGCAACGACTACACCCACGACGCATCTTGCTCCGGTAGTGCGCCCCACACCTACCTTCGCGGATGTTGCTTTGCTACCCATCCCTACCCTGACCTCCGTGCCTACTGACATCGGTGCCTTTGACCATTTGGCTTCGATGGGAACCACAGCACTTCCTGTGCCATCCTACCCTCAGTGGTGTCCACCCCGTCCGGTTTGTTTTTACTGTGGTATACGCGGCCATATATCTCGCTTCTGCCACCGTCGCCAGCAGGATGAAAGACGACGCTATGCTGAGCACGAGAGAGACCGCACTCTCCGATCAGACGCCCACTATCCCGGATCGTACTCGTTCCCTCAACAGCGTTCTCCGTCTCCTCCAGCTGCTCCCAATCTGCCTCATAGTTCCCGTTCGGCCAGACGTCGTTCTCCATCGCCTTACCGGCGCTCTATATCACCGCTTCGCCCCACTTCCCATCTTGTCGACCAGCACTCGGAAAACTAACTGTTGCAGTTTTTGGAGGGGAAACTGCTTCTTATCGGTCTTCAAAAATTCCTCCTGTTCGCCCGGCCAACATGCTTTCTGTGACTGTCGAAGGTGTTCCCGCGTCAGCTCTCATCGATACCTGTGCCGCCGTTTCTGTTCTTCGGAGTGATCTGTGTTCCCCGCTCCGTAAAGTAAAAACGCCTTATCTTGGACCTATTTTGCGTGGTGCTAATAATGCATTCATTCACCCCGATGGACAATGCACTGCTCGTGTTCTCATCGACGGCATACGACACCACATTGAGTTTATCATCCTTGCAACGTGTATCCATGAAATTATACTGGGTTGGGACTTCCTACATTCTGCTTCAGCCGTCATTTCATGTAGAGAGGAAGTTGTCCACATCACGGATATAGAGCTTGAACCTGATACGGACTCTTCGCTTTCATGCGTGAAGTTGGCCATCGCTGCAGACTACGTCCTGCGTCCTAGTCACGAAGACGTTGTAGCCGTAACATCTAGTCAGATTGCCGACGGAGACGCCCTAGTCGCCCCTGCTTCCCGCTGTTCTTCTCGCGGAATTCTTATTGCCACCTGTCTCGTCCGGTTCTCACGTGGCCGTGCCCTTCTGTCTGCTTGCAACACGACCCCAGATCCTGTGATGCTGTCCAAAGGGATGACTGTAGCAACCCTCGCCGACTCAACCTCTCTCTATAGTCTTGCTTTGCCCTTCTTCATCGCCAGTACCAACCTCAAGTTTGGATAATTCTTTCCCTCCTCCAGCCGTTCTTGGTTCTGACCTAACAGCCGCGCAGTCCGAAGCCTTAATGGTGGTCTTGGCAAAGCAGAAAGCCTGTTTCGATAGCTATTCCCCTGTGTTGAGCCAAACTCCTGCGGCTACACACCGCATCGAAACCGATGGTTCCGCTATAATACGACGACGCCCCTATCGTGTATCGCCGTCCGAACGAAAGGTCATTGAACAACAGGTTGCAACAACAGGTTGCCGACATGCTTGCGCGGAAGATAATACGACCTTCATCTAGCCCTTGGGCTTCTCCCGTGGTCCTGGTAAAGAAAACAGATGGCTCCTTTCGCTTTTGCGTCGAGAATCGAGCGCTCAATAAGATCCCACGCAAGGACGTATACCCAATACCTGGAAATTACAACGCTTTGGACACACTACAAGGGGAGGAGTATTTCCCCAGCCTTGATCTTCGATCAGGATACTAGCAAATTCCGATGAACGAGAGTGACAAAGAAAAGACCGCATTCGCTATACACCAGATGGACTTTATGAATTCAACGTGATGCCTTTTGGCCTTTGTAATGCTCCTGCCACATTTGAGCTCTTGATAGACAACGTACTTCGTGGTCTAAAATGGAAGACATGCCTCTGTTATCTGGACGATATTGTCATCTTTTCATCTGACTTCAGCCAACATCATCAATTAGACGAAGTTCTCAAGTGCTTTGCAAATGCTGATCTCCAGATCAATACAAAAAAAATGCAAATTTGCAAGCAAGACGATAAAAGTATTGGATCACGTCGTCTCAAAAGATGGCATCCAGCCAGACCCCGAAAAGATTAGTGCCGTTCTCCAGTTTCCTCGCCCCCAGCAACAGAAAGATCTACGTAGTTTCCTCAGCTTGGCGTCATATTTTCGTAGATCTATACGCAACTTCGCAGCAATAGCAGCTCCTCTACACAAGCTACTGGTTAACGGTACCTCTTTCACGTGGACTAGCGACTGCGAGTCGGCTTTTCAAGCTCTTAAGCGGCATCTTACTTCTGGACCAGTGCTTCGCCACTTCGATAATCGAGCCCCCACCATACTCCATACTGACGCAAGCGCAAAAGGTATTGACGCAGTACTTCTGCAACGTAATACAGCATCTAGACAGGAAGTCATAGCATATGCCAGCCGAGCACTTTCTCCAGCTGAGCGGAACTACAGCATTACAGAACAAGAGTGCCTGGCTATCGTTTGGTCGATTCAGAAATTTCGCCCATACCTTTACGGCCGCCACTTCACCATCGTCACCGACCATCATGCTCTGTGTTGGCTGTCATCAATGAAAATTATGTCAGGACGCTTAGGACGCTGGATACTCCACTTGCAGGAATATGACTTTACTACAACGTATAAGTCTGGAAAAAGTCATCATGATGCAGACGCATTGTCTCGCTGCCCACTCTCGCTCTCTCCCGGTAACACGCTGTCGTCTTCCCCACCAAGTCATTCCGATGCTACGCCTGCCTCACACCAGCTCTCGATAACGCCCCTGGACCAAGTTACGCTTTCATCCCGCTCTGATTTCGTCTCGCTTCAGCGGGCCGACTCCTACTGTCGAGCTCTCACGGATCGCCTTAGTGGGTTCGCCGAACCACCCAACAGGCGCTTGCGACACCAACTTCGACAATTCCGCCTTTAAGGGGGCGTGCTACACCGCTACGTTTACCACCCAACAGGTCACCGGTGGGTCCCAGTTCTACCTCGCTGCCTTCGCTTGCGGGTATTAGAGGCACTTCACGACGACGTATCGGCTGGCCACTTAGGCTTCCACAAGACTTACGACCGCATAAAGACCCGCTACTACTGGCCTGGCCTATCCACAACGGTGGCCAAATACATTGCCTCTTGTGCGTCATGTCAGCACCGCGAACCCTCGACATCCCCTCCTGCCGGTTTACTACAACCTCTCCCTTGCCCGGACGCACCTTTTGAATTTGTTGGTATTGATTTATATGGTCCCTTGCCGTTGACACCCTCCGGTCACCGTTGGATTGTCACTTCGGTCGATCATTTAACAAGTTATGGCGAGACTGCCCCTCTGCGATCCGGCACCGCTTCTGATGTCGCCGACTTTTTCTTGCGCGCAATCGTCTTGCGCCACGGGGCTCCTCGCGTTCTTTTGAGTGACCGTGGCAAGGCGTTCATTTCACAACTTCTCAAGGAAGTTCTTCGGGCCCATAATACTGTCCACAAATCTGCTTCTACCTATCATCCGCAAACCAATGGCCTTACTGAGCGCTTGCACCGTACGCTGTCTGACATGATTTCCAAGTACATCCGTCATGACCACACTGACTGGCATAAAATTCTTCCTTTTGACATTCGCATATAATACTGCTATTCAATGGACTACCGGCTACAGCCCTTTCTTCCTTGTGTATGGACGATCTCCTTCCAACATATTCGACAGAGAACTCTTTTTCGCACCTTCTTCGCCTAACGCGTCACTTCCAGAAGATTTTGTTGCCCGAGTTGCACATTGCCGTCAAATCGCCCGGCAAAGCACAGAAGCAACCCAAGCTGAGCGCAAGAGTTACTGCGACAACAAATGCCGTGACCTACGTTTTCACCCTGGAGACCAAGTCCTGCTTTGGACTCCAGTCCGCACCCCAGGCCTCTGTGGGAAGTTCCTTCCACGCTACATTGGCCCGTACACCGTTGTTCAGCAAACATCTGCAGTGAACTATCTCGTCCGCCCAGTACACTCCGTCACTGACCGGCGCCGCCGGAATGCCGAAGTTGTTCACGTCTCGCGGATGAAGCCCTTCACTGCCCGTTTAGATAATCTGTCATCTGCGGCCAGGCTGGCCGCTTCCATGACAGGGGGAAGTTAGTGTGCGCACTATTAACCTACTTCGTCGTTTTCACTTGTACATAGCCATCATCTTCCCTATTCTTCTACTTCGCGCGTGGGCTGGGGCGTTGCCTTTTTTGGAATAAACAGCGCTGGACAACTTGATCGGTCTCGGTATTATAATATATATATATATATATATATATATATATATATATATATATATATATATATATATATATATTGTACTGAAGAAGAATGAGCAGTAGGCACTGCCTAGAGAAAGACGACGACAACGAGTGCTTGGAAGCCTTGTGCCTGTGTTGCCGAAGCTCTGTGTCCTCTCGCTGCGGTGCTCTACTATCTGAGCATTTTAGCAACCGAACTATAACGCCTCTTGACATTTGGTGGATTTGCCTCCACCTTCTGCTCGGGTATTCGTCGCCACCGACGCTGATATCCCTCCTTTCTCTGCCGCCCTTGTGCCCGTTTCCTGTGCTGCTTTCTGCGATTCCACAGTTCTTTTCACGCCATCTCAACTTGCTGCACGCCGTCATCCCTTCTTGCTTCCCTTTGCCCTCCTTCCCTCTCGCCACGGCTCCAGCGCACTATACGTTTCGAATCCGTTTTCGTGTCCATCAAGCTTACATCGTGGCGATTGCCTTGGTTTTGCTGACGAATTCGACACAAGCTCTGTGTACGATGTGCCTGATGACTCGACTCCTCTTCACGTTGACGCCATGGCTCTCCCTGTCTCTGCGCCTGCGCCTGCATGTGACCGAACGTTTGCTCCATTTATTGATCCTAACCTCACTCCGAGTCAGCGCACGCAGATCGTTGACCTCCTTAACGAATTTCGAACTTCTTTCGACCACCAAAAACAATGTTTAGGACGTACCTCCACAGTCGTTCATCACATCGACACCGGAAGCCACGCACCGCTACGCCAACGTCCATACCGTGTGTCCGCGACGGAGCGCCGCGTCATCGATGAGCACGTAGGAGACATGCTTTGACGCGGCGTTATACAGCCATCACACAGTCCCTGGGCTTCCCCGGTAGTGCTGGTCAAAAACAAAGATGGCACTATTCGTTTTTGTGTGGACTATCGGCGTCTAAATAAGATAACCCGGAAGGATGTTTATCCTCTTCCCCGTATCGACGACGCACTGGACTACCTCTAAGGCACTGAATTCTTTTCGTCCTTAGAGTTACGATCCGGTTATTGGCAGGTCCCCGTGGCTGACGCAGACCGCCCGAAAACAGCATTTGTTACGCCTGATGGCCTATATGAATTTACCGTGATGCCCTTTGGCCTCTGTAATGCGCCTGCAACATTTGAAAGAATGATGGATAATATCCTCCGGGGCCTCAAATGGCCGACATGCCTTTGTTATCTCGATGACATTGTCATCTTTTCCCCAGACTTTTCTTCTCACCTGTTCCGCCTCAAACGCGTGCTCACTTGCCTTGCCGATGCTGGACTCCAGCTCAACTTAAAGATGTGTCGCTTCGCCGCCCGGCAGCTAGTCATCCTTGGCCACGTTGTTTCGAAAGATGGTGTGCTCCTAGATCCAACGAAACTCCAAGCCGCTGCCGAATTCCCACGACCAAAGACCACATAAGAACTCCGCAGCTTCATCGGATTATGCTCCTATTTTCGTCGTTTCATTCGCAACTTCGCCACCATAATAGCACCTTTGAGGCAGCTTCTCGCGGGTAACCACGACCTCTTAGCCTGGCCGCCAGTTTGCGATGCCGCATTCACGACGCTGCGCCGTCTTCTAACCTCACCCCCATACTCCGATATTTTGACCCAAGCGCACCAACAGAAATACACACGGATGCCAGTGGCGTCGCCATTGGCGCTGTTCTTGCACAACGAAAGCCTGGCTTCGATGAATACGTTGTTTCCTTCGCTAGCCGCGCACTCACAAAAGCGGAAGCAAACTATTCCGTTACAGAAAAAGAATACCTGGCTATCACTTGGGCCATAACTAAGTTTCGTCCTTACCTCTACGGCCGCCCGTTCGACGTCATCACTGACCACCATGCACTCTACTGGCTGTCGTCCTTGAAAGATCCCTCAGGCCGCCTCGCTCGATGGGCGCTTCGCCTCCAAGAGTATGATATTCGAGTGCTGTACCGCTCTGGCCGTAAACACTCGGACGCGGATGCCTTGTCTCGCTCCCCAGTGTCAAGCCAGCCCAATCATCAGAAAGCACAAATATGCGAGTCCTCCCTCACCGCCACGGATATGCTTTCGGAGCAGCAGAAGGATCCATGAATTCTTGCTATGCTGGCTTTTCTGTCAGACCCATCAGGGCCTTCTACTGGCCGTGCATTGCGTCGCCAAGCACAGCCCTTTGCTCTTCGTGACGGGCTCCTATACCGCCGTAACTACCTCTCGGATGGGCGCAAATCGTTACTCGTGGTTCCTCGGCATCTACGTTCGGATATATGTGCAGCACTTCATGACGACCCGCAATGCGCACATGCAGGAGTACTCAAAACATATGCGCGCAATATGTCAATATGTCCGCTCCTGCCTCGCTTGCCAACGCCGCAAGAATGCCACTCATGCCTCAGCTGCTCCATTGCAACCACTGCGTTGTCCAGGACGGGCCTTTGACAGGGTTGGAGTTGATATTTATGGGCCCCTTCCGAGTACTTCAGATGGCAACCGCTGAGTGATAGTGGCGATTGACCATCTCACACGCTACGCCGAAACTTCGCCTCTGCCCAACGCATCTGCGCAGGATGTTGCCTGGTTCCTTCTGCGTAACATCATACTTCGCCATGGAGCCCCCAGAGAGTTGCTGAGCGACAGAGGCCGCGTCTTTCTGTCTGATGTTATAGAAGCCTTGCTCAAGGAATGCAACGTAATTCACCGTACCTCTACTGCATACCACCCGCAAACCAATGGCATGAATGAGCGCTTTAACCGCACTCTTGGCGATATGTTAGCCATGTACGTCGCATCTGACCAAACGAATTGGGACCGAATTCTACCCTTCGTGACGTACGCTTATAATACCGCCACACAGACCACTACAGGATTTTCCCCGTTTTTTCTTCTTTACGGACGCGAGCCTTCCTGCACAATGGACGCCATCCTTCCGTATCGCCCTGGCACAACGGAGGCTACTACCCTGTCCGAGGCTGCTGCACACGCGGAAGAGCGCCGGAAGCTCGCCCGCACATTTACTTCTGAAGATCAGCAGCGACAGAAGCACCTTCGGAATATTCCCTCTTCTCCGGAACCCTATGCCCCTGACTCACTAGTCTGGCTTTGGGTTCCCGCTACCAGCCCTGGACTTTAACCCAAGCTTGTGTCCAAGTACCAGGGTCCCTACCGTGTCATCAGTCAAACGTCTCCTGTAAACTATTTGGTCGAACCCCTTGAGCCGCCTTCCGATAAGCGCCGCCGAGGGCGCGAAATCGTGCACGTTCAGCGGCTCAAGCCGTACTTTGACCCACCTGTGCTGTCTTGCCCGTAGGTCGCCGAGACGGCTCCTTTTCCCGGGGAGGCAATTGTACTGAAGAAGAATGAGCAGTAGGCACTGCCTAGAGAAAGACGACGACAACGAGTGCTTGGAAGCCTTGTGCCTGTGTTGCCGAAGCTCTGTGTCCTCTCGCTGCGGTGCTCTGCTATCTGAGCATTTTAGCAACCGAACTATAACGCCTCTTGGCATTATATATATATATATATATATATATATATATATATATATATATATATATATATATTACGCGAAACATGGATTAAGAACTGAAGACTATTTAAAAAGTATATTTACAAAGGATAATGCAGCGCTGGCCAGTTCAGTCGACAGCTCGAGAGCCATGGAGCGTTCGTCTTATTCATTGGGCCGCCCGCGTGCATCGTCCACAACCAACAAGCAATATGCAGGTACCATTATCCCCGGCGCCGGAAATACCGTCCCTATGCGTCTAAATATCGGTGATAACAGGAGAGTAATACTGTTTGAGGCATGCGACATGCACAACGTCAGTGGAATTCGGGGCAGATGAGGCACTGGTACTGACTGGGGCTATTTCGTACGTAACTGGAGTCACGGTACGCAGAACTCGATATGGGCATATGTACCGAGAGAGGAGTTTGTCTGACAAGCCAACGTGATGAGTCGGAGACCACAGGAGTACCAGAGACCCAGGCGAAAACTGGACATCTCTGTGTTGGTGATCGTACATACGCCGTTGCTTCTCTTGCGAGGTGAGGAGGCGAGCGCGGGCAATTTCGCCTGCTTGGGCTGCCCTGGTGATGGCGTCAAGTGCATAGTCGCTGGTCTCTGCTGCGACGGATGGAAGGGATGGGTCCAGTGGCAATGTGGGTTCTTGGCCGAACAACAGAAGGAACGGGGAATAACTGGCACTGTCGTGACGCGAAGAATTATATCCAAAGTGATATAAGGTAGGGCAACGTTCCAATCAGTATGGTCGGACGAGATATATTTTGCGAGCATGTCTGTTAGGGTGCGATTCAGACGCTCCGTGAGACCATTAGTCTGCAGGTGGTAAGACGTAGCAGCTTGTGCTTGGTTGAGCAGGACTGCGGGATGTCGCGGTGACCTTAGCAAGAAATGTCCAACTACGGTCAGTGAGCAGTTGGTGTGGAGCACCATGCTGCAGAATCACGTCGCGTAAAAGAAGATCGACGACATCTGTAGCGCAGCTCGTTGGAAGAGCTCTGGTGATGGCGTAGCGCGTGGCGTAATATGTCGCCACAGTGACCCACTTGTTGCCAGACGTGGATAGAGCGAAAGGGCCAAGGGACTCCAAGCCAACGCCAAATAACGGTTCTGAAGGAATGTCGAGTGGTCGAAGGCACCCGGCAGGGAGCATGGATGGTATTTTCTGGCGCTGGCATTTCTCACACGCCGTAACATATTTCCGGACGGAGCGGGCAAGGCCTGGACAAAAGAAGCGTCGACGAATCCGGTCGTAAGTGCGGGAGACGCCAAGGTGACCTGGATTTGGTATAGCGTGAAGTTCTTGGAGAACACCTAACCAAAGGCGCTTACGAATGACGAATGACGAGTAAGGCAAGGTCGTCGGGGCGTACATTGTGGCGACATAATACACCAGCCCGAATAACAAACAGCTGAGGGGACGAGTCACAAGACGAAGATTCCAAAGCATCAATGATGGTGCACAAGGCGGCATAACGGCGTTCCTCGGCGGCAACAAGGAGCACCTGAGAAATGGAGAAAACGCAAGCGTCGGCATCGGGGTCAGGGTCGGCGGGTGGTTAGTCTAGTAGGTAGCGTGATAAACAGTCTGCGTCTTGATATAATCGGCCCGCCTTTTACACTACTGCAGCGGAACATTCCTGCAGCCGCAGAGCCCAGCAACCAAGCCGGCCGGTAGGATCCTTCAGTGAGGAAAGCCAGGAGTGTGCGTGGTGGTCCGTGTTTAAAGAGAAGTGCGTGCCATACAAGTACTGGGGGAATTTGTAAACCGCCAAAATGAAAACCACGCATTCACGATCTGTAATCAAATAGTTGCGCTCCGCTGCTGTGAGGAGGCGGCTAGCGTAAGCGATAACACGAGCTTGACCCTATTGCGCTGGGATAAGACGGCTCCGATACCGTGACCACTGGCATCGGTAGGCACCTCTGTAGGACAGGACGGCTCAAAGTGGGTTAGTATAGGTGGCGTGGCGGGAATATTGGTGAGCTGGGCAAACGCGGCAGTTTGAGCGGAGCCCCCTTAAACGGCACGTCCTTCTTCAGAAGATCAGTAAGCGGTCGGGCAATCACGGTGAAGTCGTTAACGAAGCGTCGGAAGTAGGAGCAGAGTTTTAAAAAACCCTTAAAAAACTTCGGACCTCTTTGACAGACTGAGGTACAAGAAAAGACGTGACAGCAGGAATTTTCTCCGGGTCTGGTTGAATACCGGAAACGTCGGCGAGGTGGCCCAGCACCGTAATCTGCCGACCACGGAAGTGACATTTCGATGAATTTAGTTGCAGCCCAGCCTCGTGGAAGAATTGAACAACAGCTGATAAGCGCCCAAGGTGTGTCTCAAATGTAGGTGAAAATACGAGAACGGTCGTCTACGTAGCAGAGGCATGTTGAACATTTGAACCTTTGAAGCAAAGTCCATCAGCAGAGAGTTGAGTGGCAGCTTCGCCTTTCGAAATATACCATGTATAGTTGTTAGACGCTCAAGGTGAGTGCCGAACGTTGGCGAGAACGATGATGAAGTTGGTCGGTGGCCTTAGTGCGAGCGAGTGTCGGCCTGGTTGTCTGGCTCCAGTGTAAAGAGCCTCTTTCGTCTGTGTCTCTCCACACGTAACATTCTGGTGGAGGTTAGCGATCCCCATCCCCGCCACAGAACTCCCTAGTGGTTGGCACATCGACCTTGGCACCATGCCTCCCGGTGACGAGCCAGGCTCTGCAACGGCTTCGGCTTGTCAGACTACTCTAATCGTCACGGTTGCCCCACATCGCTACCCTTGTGTGTTCTCTAGCCTGGAGGGACAGGACGTTCACGAATGGATTAAACTCTATGAACACACCAATGCTGATAACAGGCGGGACCCAACAATTATACTGGAACTGTTCGGCGACCCCATTGGGCGCAAGGTTGCCGCGAGAAAGGCACTTGCGTCTCGTGTTCAGTCATCTACAGAGCGATACTTTTCATACATCCTCAATAATTTCGCTCCATGCCGCAAAGCTGACGATAATAGGTCCGAAGCAGATAAAGTGCCACATGTGCTACAAGGCATCGCCAACGACGATTTCAATTTGCTTGTTTTCGGCAACTTCTCGACTATCGACGCTATCATAAAAGAATTCCATCGCCTTGAACAAGCTAAGAGCCGCCGTGTCACACTCCCCATCGCGCGGCTACCCAACACTGCTGCTACGTCAACATGTGAGGGTCGACCGCGTCAGACCACCAGCTGTGACGACGTCACCGGTATTGTTTGCCGTGAACTCGAGGCCGCCTGTTTGCCAGCTTTCTCCGCGCCGCCTCCCGATCCGCCAGCAACCACCATTGCGATGACTCGGGCCGTCGTCAGTCAAGAATTTGAGAACAGTGGTCTGAACTCCGTGTGTTCCTCGTCTCAACCCAGCGTTCTCCAGTTCTCTAGCGACCCTCCTCGTCCCCGGCAGTCCTTTTCTGCCACATCTCGCACAACCCACCGGAATTGCCTACCCCTGATGACAGACCGATCCGCTTCCACTGCTATCGCATCGTCCAGGTCGCTCGTAACTGCAGTAATCGATGGCCACCGCCTCCTCGGACATACGCCACCGCTTATTCCCGCACCTTTGGACTTCTGTTCCCTATGCCATCCGCCATAAACCCACTGCCGCTCATGGCCCTGCTCCGAACCTTCGCTACAGCCGCTCGCCCTCACCTCGACGCCATCACTCTCCTTCGCCCCAACGCCGTCGCTTCTCTTAGCCGCCTATCGCCTCCCGGATCCAGCCGGAAAACTAGGCACTGCAGCTTCTGGAGGTGAGGCTGCGTCGTTGACCCTGCCCTCATGTCCTCTGCCCAGGTTACATGAGAACCAAAACCTTCTTGACGTTGACATTGACGGCTATCCTGTCACGGCACTCATCGATACAGGAGCACATCTTTCTAAAATGAGTGCTGCCGTCCGACGACGACTGAACAAGCTCCTCACCCCAGCGTCGGCGCGCGTCGTCCTCGTTGCGGATGGCGGTACTGTGGCTATCATCGGCATGTGTACGACACGTGTCAGCATTGCCGGCCGCCACACCCCTGCCCTCTTTACCGTAATTCCTCATTGCCCCCACGACCTCATTCTCGGCCTCGATTTTCTCTCCGCGCATTCTGCTCTTATTGACTGCTCTTACAGTACCCTTCGCCTTGAGTTGCCGATTCCCACAGAACCTTGTGACGCACCCCACTGCCGCTTACGCCCCACCCGCTTTCTTCGCCTGCCGCCAAAGTCAATAGCCTATATTGAACTGTTGTCTTCCCCACCAACTACTGGTGGCGAGTACCTCGTCACTCCTCTGCCCGACATTCCACTACAGTATGACGTTACCGTGCCTCACAGTATACTTACTATTATTGCGAACCGCACTCGCATGCCTGTCTTTAACTTTGGATTGGCAAAGCAAATTCTACCGCAAGTTATTTGCCTTGCCACCGTTGATTGTCTCGGCGACCATCACGTGGCAGCGTTATCGACCGATGGTTCTCGCAAGCTTAGTAGGCCCCTCGCGCCAAACTCGAGCGCCAATCCCAACATAAAGAAAATGGTTGCCACGGACCTGTCCTCTGCGCAGGCTGAAGATATTTGCCAAGTATTATTGTCCTACGGAGATATTTTCGAATTCGACGATTGCCCTTTAGGCCAGAGGCTCGCGGTAAAGTACCGGATTCTTACTGGCGATGCCTCGGGTGCCGATCCGAACATAAGGAAAATGGTTGCGACGGACCTGTCCTCTGCGCAGGCTGAAGACCTTTGCCAAGTATTATCGTCCTACCGAGATATTTTCGACTTCGACGATTGCCCTTTAGGCCAGACGCTCGCGGTCAAGCATCGGATTCTTACTGGCGATGCTACGCCTATTCACCCACGACCGTATCGAGTTTCTGCGTCGGAACGCCCAGTAATTCAAAGTGAAGTGAACTATATGCTAGAAAAAACATCATTGAGCCTGCTTCGAGTCCCTCGGCGTGACTTGTGGTGTTGGTTAAGAGGAAGGACGGCACGTGACGCTTCTGTGTAGACTACCGTCATCTGAACGACGTTACTAAGAAGGACGTCTACCCGCTCCACGTATAGAAGAAGCCCTTGACTGCCTGCACGGTTCCAGCTATTTCTCTTCAATTGATCTTCGTTCGGAATACTGGCAGATTGCTGTTGACGATATGGACAGAGAAAAAACCGCGTTCACCACGCCTGATGGCCTATGCCAATTTAAAGAACTGGCGTTTCGATTAGGCAACGCCCCTGCCAGCTTTTAGCGTATGATGGACTCCTCACTCCAAGGTTTCCAATCGTCCACATGCCTCTGCTACCTCGACGACGTCATCGTCTTTTCGCCAACGTTCGACACTCACCTTGAGCGTCTAACAGCTATACTTGACGTATTTCGAAAGGCGAATCTGCAACTTAACTCGTCCAAATGACCTTATGGCCACCGCCGAATTACGCTTCTGGGCTATCTCGTCGACGCTTCCGGAGTACAGCCTGATCCAGACAAAACTCGCGCTGTCCGAGAGTTTCCATTTCCGAAGACAGTCACAGACGTTCGATGTTTTGTGGTGCTATGTTCGTACTTTCGTCTTTTTGTTTCAAATGTTGCGGCAATTGCTAAACCCCTCACTAATCTTTTGAAGAAAGGCGTACATTTCTCGTGGAGTACTGCAGAAGCCGCCGCCTTCTCTTGTCTTCTCACTCTTCTAACCTCAACACCCCATCTCGCCCACTTCGACCCTGATGCCCCTAGAGAATTGGGTACAGATGCCAGCGGTCATGGCGTAGGTGCCGTCTTAGCCCGGCGTCAGCGTGGTCAGGATCGCGTTATTGCTTATGTGAGCTGCCTCCAAGCACCGTCGCAGCGCAACTATTCCATTACCGAATGAGAATCCCTTGCTGTTGTCTGGGCGGTTTCGAAGTTCCGTCCTTACCTTTTCGGTCGCCCTTTTTCCGTAGTTACTGACCATCATGCGCTCTGCTGATTCTCATCGCTAAAGGATCCTACAGGCCGGCTTGGCCGATGGGCTTTGAGGATACAAAAATTTTCCTATTCCGTAGTGTACAAGTCTGGCCGCCTGCAAGAAGACGCTGATAGCTTGTCGCGTTACCCTGTTGACGACTTTGACTCCTCCAACAATTCGTCAGCACTCTAAAAAGAGTAGGAACGTGGCGGTTGGCGATACTGATACGGGAAGTGCACATTCCAATGACGTCAACAGTGCCATCATCGGCCACGCGTACGGCTCGAGTAATATGAGGCGTGAGAAGCTTCCTCAGTCGACGACGGAGGTTACAATTCATTATGGAAACCTGGGCTCCAATATCTATTAACGCCTTCAAAGGGACACCCGTCGACGTGAACATCAAGTAAGTCATGGTTCGTTGGGAGCGTCAATGGAGGATTTCGACACGACGAACATGATGCAGCACTACCCGCAGGAGCGGCAGGGTCTAGCTTTCTGTCCGTGAGGGTCCATAATTGGTCGGCGACGAATAGCGACGTGGCAGGGGCGATGGGGACCGACCGGCGCTGAAGTGACGGCGAGTGAGCAGGACGACTGTGATCGACGGATACGCGTGAGGTAGGAGGCATACGACGAGGAGAGTAACGGCGCGGGTCGACAATAGGCGAAAAGACGGGCAAAAGGCGCTCGAATACGACTACGTCCAGGAGGTGCGGCAGTGACGAGAGACGTGGCCAATGCGGAGGCAACAGAAGCAAATGGGCTTGTCGTCCGGAGTTCTCCATTCGTTAGGATTGCGGTATCTGGGAGGGCAATACAGATCGCTGTGAGGCGTAGCTGTCGGCACCAGTCGGGTGTCAGGTCGGGAGACGGAGCAGGCAGCAGGAAAACCAAGGTTGGCAAATTTTTGCCGTCGTATCAAGCAACTGCCTGAATAAGAGAGATCGCTGGGGCTTGTTGGTAAATGGTAGGGTCAAGTGGGCGTGAATAGAACGGTTCAGGATTTGTAGCCTCAAGTTCGCGGCGAACAATACGTGTGACGTGCTCATTTAAGGGTGGTGAAGCGGTAAGGTCGACGCAAGACGACGTCGCAGCAGTGTTAGGGAGCCGGAAAAACTATGGAATGACGCCGCGGGTTTTGGCGAGCTGAAAGCGGCGCCATTCCTTTATGATGACGTTGATGGTGGAGAGAGAGAGAAACAACTTCATTTAGTCGCCTGCAGAACGACACCATTACTAAATGGCGCCGTGACGCGGGCCCTGACGTCTTCCAAGCGGGTGGTCTCTACTCAACTCCAGTGCGTGTTACTCCCGCGGTCTGTCGCCCTGAGGGGCAACGTTCCTTCGGTTTCGCTCGGCCTTTGTCTTTCAAGAGCCGCCGAGACCTGCTGGACGGCCCAGGTTTGGCTTTCGTGGTCGTAGCATTCCGCCGGTGGACACATTGTTGAAGACCAACAAGTTGAACGCGTCGTCCGCGTTCCCTTTGAGTACGTGGCCGACTCTGTCAACCTCGACCATTTTGTCGTCGACTTTCCGGCAAAAAACGAGCCCGACTTCTATGTACTAGACATACGATCCAGTAGAAGACTGAACTCGGGTAGGAAGCTCTTTTCCAGCAGCCAGCTGCCGACCGGTGGAATTTCCAAAGATGTCGCGGAGCTTCTCCTTAAAAGAACCCAGCTAGATGTCTCGTCCTTGACTGTCCGGAACCAGAAACGAGGAGCTCCGCCCAAGTAGAATAGGGCATTGGCTAGCATAATGGTAGGGTCCCATCGGTTGTTTTGGCGAACACTTTCGTGCAGGTTGAGCCAGTCCTCAGTTATCTTGGCCGGAGAATAGGCCAGCATCGCGGCTGTTGGTAACCATAACGTGCATTGTTGGCGGGGTTACAGCAGGAGAAGCAGCCGAGAGAGAGAGAGAGGAAAGGGGGAAGGCAGGGAGGTTAACCAGAAGCAGACGAGGTGTCATCGGGAGCCATTGCGGAAAGCAAGACGGTGCGGCCGCTGCGGAGCTTCGTGGTGAGGACGGGGAACGGCACCCTCCACCGAAATGTTACGCGAACTGGAGACTATTTACAAAGTATATACACAAAGGATAATGCAACGCTGGCCAGTTCCGCCGACAGCTCGAGAGCCAGACAGCGTTCGTCGTCTTCGTCGGGCTGCCCATGTGCATCGTCCACAACACACATGCATATGCATTTATAGGTGAAAAGCTGCCGTAGCTGACACGTAAACGATAAAGTATATAGCACTTCAAATAGCGTTGGATTTAGATCCAGTAACAAATTTCCATGTTGTTCTCTAATGATGTTTAGGGGGGCGTCGATTGTTTAAAAACGAACCTCCTGTATATATATATATATATATATATATATATATATATATATATATATATATATATATATATATATATATGTGTGTGTGTGTGTGTGTGTGTGTTTGTTGTGTGTGTGTGTGTGTGCGTAGCGCGCATTTGCGCGACAAGGAAACAAGGACTTCAGTACGAGAGCTTACGACGGAATGCAGGGGCCGCTACTTCTTACTCCCTCCAACTGAAGTATTTGTTTCCTTGTAGCGCTAATATTCCGCTCTTTGTCTACTACTTTGTCTACTATACTCTTTGTCAACTATACTACTATAACATAAGGCTATGCCAATTTATTTCCATTCCATTTCTGCCATTAGCCCTGCATGATTGGTGAAGCTTACCGGGCCGCGCCCACCCATCATTTCATGAAATGACATCAACAAAACTCATAAAACTCCTTATCAATTATGATGTGTACACATTGATAATGCATGATTAGCAAAACAAACATATTTTTCTATTCTACAGCTTTCTTGCCGTCAGCCCTCGGCAATTTGACAAATTGTTCTCGGTCTGGGCCCACTTTACCTGTATGCCACGAAACGTCATTACACTGCGAAAGTTTCCATCAAATTGTCGTGTACGCATTAAGGATGCAATAATATGCCGAGCAAAACTAATTCTTTAGGGAGAGTCGTATCACGATCCGCACTACGTTCGTGAACAAGGGAGGGCTCGAGACACCCTCCCGTGGACGCTCCGCAGCGTCATGGTGACGAACGATGACGGACCGCCGAGCAGCTGTGCTCTTCAGTAAAACACGTTGTGGGGCTAGTTGGTGCATAGCTTTCAATAGAATAAGCGCCAAAATTGACGGCACACAAGAAGAAATACAGACAGGACAAGGCGCTTCCTGTCTGTATTTCTTCTTTTGTGCCGTCAATTTTGTCTGTATTTCTTCTTGTGTGCCGTCAATTTTGGCGCTTATTCTATTGAAAGCTGTGCTCTTCGGTGTTTATTGCGGTGTAGTGACCAATGTTGCCTACCGAGCCTGGCCGGCCACCAACCCTGACGGGCCAACGAAGATTATGGCCGAGGGGGCGTCACATGCTTGTTCACCCCCTTACCCCCAGTTTGTTTGTCAGCAACAATCGTCCAAGTTCAAAGTGCGAAGCTCTGCCTCCGCTCTAGCCGGGTCGACGGTACCTGCTACCCAGGCGAGTAACGGTCCGGTGGCCTCCGTCGTCGAGTACCCCGCCTGGGCACCGGCGTTGACAGGCCAGGTGTGACAACGCCGGGTACTGGCTGAGCCAGCCTCGCTCCATCCGGAGGGTCTTTAGTGGTCGGCCTTATGAGTGGTGCCGGGCTCGACACCAGTCCAGCAGGCGCCGCACCACTGGGAACGTTTGCCGCCTACGAGGTCGGCGGTGCTCCGCTGGAAGCGGCTGGTGTTGGCACTGGTCCTCCTGCGGGCTGATACTCTGAAGTTCGAGGGTGCTGGCCAGTTCCCGAGGCGAGGCCTCATATGGTCGGCATGTCTGTGCCACATGGCTCCATCTGGCATGCGGACAAGCAGCGATGAGGCGCTGGCAAGACACACTACCTGTCCGGCTGACAACGGTGGGCCAGGACGGAAGTTCCTTGCGAAAACTTGAGCTCCCGACTCCGGCAAAAGCCCGGGACGGCATCCTTGGTCAGCAGCCAGTTCCTGCTTCAGCTGATTCAGGAGCACTGTGGATCGGAGGTCCGGATACAAGACGTCCAAGGATGCCCGGCCAGTGACATCGTGAGGCGTGGTCGGGTACTGATACAGTCTCCGGGAAATCTGCGTACGGCAGTCCCCAGTCTGGCTGTTCTTTAGCTTGTCCTTGATGGTTTGCACCACCCGCTCGGCTGCACCATTTGAAGCAGGGTGGTACGGCGGAGCCATCATCCGGCGGATTCCGTTCTTCGTCAGCCAGGCCAGGTACTCTGTGCTGGCGAAAGGACCATTGTCGGACACGATGACGTCCGGCATCCCCTGGGCGGCGAAGACCTGTCGTAGCGCTGCAATGGTCGCGCCTGCTGGTTGAGTGGTGACACGTAGAACCGCCAACCACTTTGAAAAGGTGTCCACTACCACAAAGAAGTGATGGCCCTTGAAGAGTCCCCCAAAATCCAGATGTAGGCGGGACCAAGGGCTCTGTGGGAACGGCCCGGGGTGATTTCCACATGACGCGAGGCCCGCTGATGCTCCTGGCAGATTTGGAAGCTGCGCACCATGCGAGCGAAGTCCTGGTCCAGGCCAGGCCACTAAACATTGGACCGGGCGACCATCTTGGTCTTTTCCACGCCAGGATGACCCGCGTGCAGCAATTGCAGAACCCTGGACGGGTGACTTTCTAGGATCACCACCCTGGAACCCCAAAGCAAGCAGCCTTGCTGCAAGCTCAGCCCAGCGGCCTTGCGGCTATAGCCCTGCTAAACCAATTCCTCCCCGCGGGACACCGCTTTGACCACCTGAGGCAGGAGTGGATCTTGGTTGGTCGCTTGCGATACCGCAGATCTGGAGAGCACCTCCGGGTACGTATGTTCCAGCATGAACACTTTAGCAGGTTCTGGAACAGCTTCAGGCACCTCTGGCAGCGGCAGGCGGCTCAAGGCATCAGCAGGTCCCACGTCCTTTCCTGGACGGAAACCAGCTGGTAACTGTAAGCTGCCAGCCTCAAGGCCCATCGTACCTCTCGAGGTGATGCCTGCAGAGGAACTGCCTTGTCAGGCCTCAGCAGCCCCAACAGTGGCTTGTGGTCCGTGACCGCCTCGAACTTCCGGCCCCACAAATACTGGTGGAAGCGTTCGACACCGAACATGAGGGCCAAACCTTCCTTGTCCAGCCGGCTGTAACGTTGCTGCGCAGCATGAAACCGATGAGAAGCAAACGACACAGCTCGTTCCTGGCCATCCTTGTCCTGGTGCGCCAGGATGGCTCCCACGCCGTACGGCGACGCATTTACGGTCAGGACGACAGGCTTGGCAGGATCGAAGTGTACCAGCACTGGAGCCTCGGTGATTAGCTTCTCGCTGCGCTGGAAGGCCCGGTCCTGCTCCTTCTTCCAAACCCATTGCTGACCATCTCGAAGGAGAAGATGGAGCGGCTGTAGATGCTCCGACAGGTTGGGCAGGAAGCTCCTGTAGAAGTTGATGAAGCCGAGGTAGGTCTGAAGCTCCTTCTTGTTCTGGGGCTAAGGCGCCTTGAGCACAGCATCAACTTTGAGGGGAGCCGGGGCTAGGCCAGGATGGGAAAGACATGTCCCAAGTACTTAACACTGGCGGCCAAGAAAATGCACTTTTCCAGCTTGAGCTTAAGGCCGGTGTCCTGCAGTCGTGCCAAGAAGTTGTGCAGGTTCTGCAGGTGTTCCCTGTCGTCGCTGCCAGTAACCAGGATGTCATCCAAATACACCGCCACGTGCCTCATGCCCCTGATGAGGTTCTCCATCTCCCTCTGAAATATGGCTGAGGCTGAGGCCACGCCAAACGGTAAGCGCGGGCACTGAAACAGCCCCAAAGTTGTCGATATAGTGACATACTGCCAGGAGGCATCCTGGCGCACCAGCTGCTAATAAACATCTCTGAGGTCCAGCTTGGTGAACTTCTGTCCACCGACCAAAGCTGACCAGATATCCTCAATCCAGGGCAATAGGTACTTCTCGATGGTAGCGACCGGGTTGATGGTAACCTTGAAATCCCCGTATATCCTGACGCTGCCGTCTCGCTTGAATGGTGCGATGGGAGCACCCCATTCAGACGTCTTGACAGGAACCAGGATGCCCTCTCGCTGTAACCTTTGCAGCTCCTGGGTGACCCCATCCTTCAGGGCGAACGGCAGTGGGCGAGGCTTGACTAAACATGGCTGGGATCCCTCAGGTGCATAGATGCCAGCCGTCGTGCAGGCGAATGTGCCCATCCCTGGCTGGAACAGGGACTTGAACTTGGTCAGGAGGCTGGGGACGTCCTTCACGACATGCAGGCTGGCTTCTTGGTACTCTGGCACACGAACGCCCAGTGCATGAATCCAGTTTCGGCCCAGCAGCGTCGGCGACGACACCTTGGTTAAGTATAGGGGAAGGGTTTTGTCCCTGTCGCGAAAGCGAACGCTGGCTTGTGCCTGGGAGAGCTGCCCGGTGTAGCTGCGCAGAATCACGCCCTAAGCCTCGACGGACACGCCGCGCAAAGTACGCTTGAAGAGGTTCCCGACCATGAAAGACACGCTGGCCCTGTGTCCAGCTCCATGGAAATGGGGTGCGCAGAATTTCATGGTCAGCAGGTACGGTGACACAAACGACGGTACAAGGCCTGTGTACCACATGTCGTAAATCGGCGGGTCGTCGGCCACGCCGTGGAGCCTGGCCGCGGAAGAACTCGGACCTGCTGCGGCAAGCTCCCGCCGCGTACCCTTGCGACGGCTACCCTGACTGCGGGCTTGTGTGGCATCTGGGCTTGAACCAGGCTGCTGGTGCTGTCCGTTGTTTGTCCTACCCCTTCGCCATACCCGTGCTAAGTGCCCAGTTTTCCCGCACGTGAAGCATTGTGCTTGAGAGAACTGGCACTGTGAGGAGGAGTGCGCACCACCACAGCGACCGCAGGTAGTGCTCTTTGTCGCCAACTTGTTGACCGCCGCTGCCGCCTATGGTGAGCCAGTCGCACGGGCAATCTCGCCGGCGTCCTTGACGGCAGCTTCCATTGCCAGCGCTGCCTTCACGGCGTCGTCCAGTGAGTGGTCGGGAAGCTCCACGAGTCGCGTCTGCATGGCGGTGTTGTTGATGCCGCAGAAGAAACGGTCCCGGAGCAGCGAGTCCAGCTGGTCCCCGAAGGCGCAGGCACTCGCTAACCCTCGTAGCACAGCAATGAACTGCCTGAGGGTCTCTCCTTCCCGGTGGCTCCGGTTGTTGAAGCGGAAACGATCCATTAGTGTGGACGGTGCTGGGTTGAAAGGCGAGTGCAGTATGGCGAGCAGCTCACCCAGCGTCTTAGCATGCAGCGTGGCTGGTTTGAAAAGGTCGAGCAGGAGACTGAAGACGCGGGTCCCGCAGCTGGCCAGGAAAACGTCCCGCTGTTTGGCCTCGGGTGTGCCGTTTGCCCGGAAGAGCACGTGGACTTCTTCCTCGTAAATTGGCCAGGAGGACCCATCTCCCTCGAAGGCTCGAGCCTTCCCTACAGCGCCATGAAGGCAGCAACGGGGGGCGGTGTTTCGCAGCTCGCGGCTGCGTGTGACGTTCAGTGGGTACTCGTGGCCAGAGTCACGATCAGCCCGGGTTCGTGAACAAGGGAGGGCTCAAGGCACCTTCCTTTATACGGATGCTCCTCAGCGTTGTGGTGACGAACGATGACTGACCGCCGAGCAGCTGTGCTCGTCGGTGTTCTTACGGTGCAGTGACCAATGTTGCCTACCGAGCCTGGCAGGTCACCACGCCTGGCGGGCCAACGAAGATTATGCCCGAGGGGGCGTCACATGCTTGTTACAAGTCGGGCACGGCTCCGTTCCGAAAGGAATAGAAAATGGCAGCCTGCCTATTGCTCTGTCACTGGCTGCTCGGAGTTGCACCGGCGAGAATAAATTTCTTTGCGTGTGAGCAAAGTTCTTGTGAAGCAATGTAATGTTGTCGAGGGCCCGTATACGACATCGCTACGCCAACTCGTTTTCGCTCAGGATATATTTTGGAATCATTTTTAAATCTCTCTTGCACGTACGCCGGCGCGTTTTGGCCAGCGACGGCAAGCTGCAAGGTTTGGCGCACGAATTGTTTAGGCCGCCACCACTCTCCTTTCTCGAATAACTTGTTTCGGTGCGTTAGCTCGGCCCCGCCTAAACCTTGTCTATTTCTGCGCACTTCCTTTATGTGGTTAGCCAATTGGCAAAACAGCATTTCATGGTAGGCAATACTGATCGCTTTGAAAGTAAACAAAGTATATTTCCTATTGTTAGGAGCTATTCCCGCGCACTGAAGCATGCATCCTGTCGAGCATGGAAGAATGCGCCAGAAAGACGGTGAAGACGACGATCGGAGTAGCGGTCGTGTTGTTGCATCTAGCCGGCAGCGGTCTTTCTCTGTATATATTGGTAAACGCAACTTCTTATCCCTTTCGGCTACTCTCATTCCTGTGGCATTTCGGTGGAGGTGAGGGGTACATACACTGTACAACGGAAATCTGCAGTGGCCGAAGCTTGGCTTTCTCTACGATAGTGGATGAGGAGTCGGCGACCACCAAGGCGACTGCAACGACAACAGCCGTCCTGGATCAGCTGAAAGACCCATTCTGCGGGACTGACGCCGTCGACATCAAGGACTGGCTACACCTGTATGAGCGTGCATGTAAGGACAATCACTGGGATGAGACCATCATGTCGGCAAACATTATTTTGCCTCAAAGGAACGGCGAAGGTGTGGTTTGAGAATAACGAAATTGGGAGCTAGAATGCCTCCATGCATGCAAGGAAAATGAAAGTAATGCATGCAAGGAAAAGATGTGTTCCCTGTTCGGCAAGTCTGCAGGTAGAAAGGCCGCAACAAAGGAGCTGGTATCTCGTGCGCAGACAGCGACAGTCATACCTGGCTTATATGCAGGACGTGCTTGCCCTTTGCCGCAATGCCGACTATAACATAAAGGAGTCTGAGAAAGTGGGCCACGTGTTAAAGGGCGTAGCAGATGATGCCTTCCATCGGCTAATCTGCAAAGACTGCGACACCGACGATGCCATGATGCAAGAGCTTTGAGGCCCCCAAAAGTAGAAGCATTGCCATCATTTTGCTCGCCTTCCGAACATGGCAGCAACGTGGTCGTGCAAAGACGTACCTGAGCAATCGGCGCCGCTCACCATAAAACACGGGAAGATCATCCGACGTGGACTTGACGCCTTGTCTCCTGCTTCTACGTGCAGCCGTACCTGTGACCATAGCTCCCAGATGGTGCCACTAGTTTAAGCTGTCGTTCATCAGGAACCGGCCTGCACTCTGTATGTGCCGCAGCTCCTTACCAGCCGATCGATCGTCGTTCCTCATATTCGCATGCCCAAGGTCAAAGGTCGACGTTCCATACTCCCAATCCAGCTGACTTGAGGACTGCTGATGACCGTCCTAATTGCTTCAACTGCCGTCGTATTGCACACGTGGTCCGCCATTGTAACAGCCGGTGGTATTGGTATCAGGCGCCCTATGGATACAGCCGTCACCCCGACATAGATCATGGCTGATTTCAGCCCTACCGGGAGCCTCCCTAAACCACCGCCGACGACGCCCCCTCCATGCAGTGTCGTCGGTCACCATCCCCACGTGGTCACCAGTCCCGTTGGGCGACCTCACTTGCCCCAATTCCGCCACCCAACGTTGCCGATTGAACGACTCCCTCGAGAAAACTAGACGACACAACTCCCAGAGGTGATGCTGCATCGACAACTAGCCTGCCAAATCTTCTGACCACACTGCAGACCAAAAGGAACCTGACAGACGTTAAACTGGGTGACGCACATCTTGTTGCTCTAGTGGATGCAGGGGCTCAGATATCAGTGATGAATTCGTAGCTTCGTCGCCGCCTTTAGAAGGTCCTAACACCACCAACAGTACCGTTCATTCGCGTCGCCCATGGCGCAACGTTTCCCATGCTAGGGATGTGCTCTGCTCGAATAAGTGTTGCAGACTGATCTACAAGCGTACTACTTGCCGTGCTCGAGAAATGCTCCCATGAACTCATCGGTACGCATTCTCTGTCTGCCCATTCTGCCCTTATTGACTCTGGAACCGGCTTGCTTTAGCTAGACCTACCGTGCTACCATGATGATCCTACTGCACGCCAACCGCGTTTGTGCTAAGTGGATTACGTTAGTCTACCTCCTCAAACCTGTCATCTAGCCTGCAGGTGTCTTTCTCTGTATATATTTTGTAAATACAATTTCCTATCCCTTTTGGCTACGCTCATCCCCGTGGCACTATAAACGACGTGAGTGTTTGATTAGGCTGTGCAAACAGCGCTGCGGGTCACCGTCTAAAGCTTGCCTTGGTGGGCACCTAAATTTGACGTCATGAGATGGCAAGTATGAGATAGCAAGAAACAACAACACCATTAAAGAACTAATTAGTAAAGAGAAGACAAGCAGGAAACCAAGTTCCGTATTAACAAAACGCTCTTAAGCTTGAAATAATTCTAGGAGCAAATTTTAGCCAATCCCGATGCTGCACCTGTTATTAGCAAAACCGGCTTGCCAATAAAAGCAAAAGCTTAAGAACGAAAAGTGTGAATTCGGCACGAGGTTACTAAGTGGCCTGACCAGTCCACAATTCCTCACATTACTACTCTTCCAGCAACAGACACCCCATTACTTGACATGAGCACTAAGTACTAAAGTAGCCAGAACACTCAAGCAATGTTTCCATACACAAACGCATGGATAACCGACTAACCAGGGCGTGCAGACAACAAAGAGTAACTTGCTACAACCAGCTTATCAAACGCAATCACGACACCTTGTTCGACATTGATGCACCAGTTGGTGCCCTTCCCCTTGTTCGCGGGGGCCTAGTTGGGACCCCGAAATGTCGAATCGGTATCTTTTTTACATTTATTTGGCGGTGTTTGCCCTACTTGAAATGTTTAAGAGTTCTGGGTCAGCAGCCTTAAATGCAAATTCTCACTATTTCTGTGTTTATCTTGTGTGAAATATTATGTTCTGTGCAATCGGCATACCTTCCAACTTGTAAATATCACAATTTGTAAAATCCCGCAGAAGGGAGAAGCGAATCTTTTCGAAAGCACACATTTTTTCAAAGCTTGCCATGAGCCCGTCTTTGCGGGTATGTGTATGCACATGAGTATTCTCTTTCACGTGCTTTAACAACGTGTTCGTATAACTTGCTCGAAGCAAGTAATCCTCTTGCATCTTTTCGCATTCAGCAGACGAAATGGAAGCTAGTGAGTCCGACGGGCGAATAGTTTCGCAAACAAATTTATTTATGTGGAACGACGCAATATTCGTGAAATTGTAAACCTGGCCTAACTTCGTGAACTTTACCAAGCATTCGCGAGAAATGAGAGGTACGTATCTAAAAAAATCTTGATTCAACGGCCCGACAAAAATTCGTCTAGTAAGGCACTCTTACGAAGCAGCAGTTAGGTCTTTTATCGAGTCAGGTAAAAATAAAATGTAGAAATAATAAAAAAAATAAAAGATAGCAAGACAAAACAAAAAAGAGAAAGCATGTAGGAGTTCCTTTGTCCTGCTACCAAGTGCAACTACTCAACCCCATGATTCCCGAAACCTGATTGTCGTTCTTTTACTTGCTCAGTGACAGCAACTTCATACAAACAAGTATGTATGTCACACCCTCACCGGACATTGATGCCGATGCCATGCTCGGTTTTCTGCGATGAGTTTGCGGCCGTGAGAAACACCTGCAGATCACCGGTGGGCGCGTTGTCGATCAGGGTAAAGTTATTGTTCGTGTAGAGCGAGTCGAAGAACATATAGTCGCAAACGCCGTCTGCTGGCAGCGCCATTGCAACAGGTCCAACGGAGGCGGTGCGATAGAATGCGTCGTCGAGGGCCCTCGCTGCGAGTTAGATCATTGCAAATTATGACTGCGATAATTTTTTCCAAAATCTAAGACGGCAGTCGTTCATTCAGGATGCGAAAGCTCAACGACTGAAAATTTGTGAGTTATTGCAGGGATCACGAACTTCTCGTTAAACAAAAGTAATTATTTTGCTAGTGCAAGTCTGAAACTTACATATCAACGCTAACGGAGTAGATTATCTCGGAAAGAGCAACGCTTGTGCGGTACTCAGCACTGCGATGTACGAGGTTGTTATCACTCAACACCTGTATTCACAGAAACTTTCTTAAGCAAGAACTCTTCATAGGAGCGGATTCTAGTCAAACATGGTGATAGACATAAGATTATCGAAATGGGGTTGTCAATGGAATGAAGCACTTAGGAACGAAAAGCTTTGTGAATTCGACCTCTAAACTGGTATTCACAAAAACTCTTAGCTACAACTCTTTGAAAAAGCAGCATCGAGCCAATCATCATATTGGTTACATTATACGTGAAGTCCTTGAGGCAATACAAAACAGCTCTTGCGAACCAAAGCAATTGTAACTTTAGCTTTTTCCTCATGGCAGAAAATAGAAGCTGCTGTGAGTGCTTTTGTGCAAAACTTGACACCTATCTCTCATTCATGTCTTGTTTTTCTAAAATAAATTCACCTGCCTCTTTGTTTGAGGCTATTTGTTTTCAGAAGCGGTACAAGGCCGACAAGTTTGATTTGTTGTTTGGTATGACAGCATAGACGTTCTTAACACGGATTCAATACGAACAAAACATGAGACATACCGTCACTTTTTAAAACACCCCATATAACTAGGGTGGTTGCTTGGGCGAGTTGGTAATTCATGATCAAAGTAACGTACAGCGCGAAGGACAACGACAGCGATAGACGACATACAGAGCGCTGTGTATGTCGTCTATCGCTGTCCATGTCCTTCGCGCTGTACGTTATTCTTGACCCCATATAACACTGCGCGGGGTCGGGTTGCCATCACTTCTCGTGCATAACTCGGACCGGGAATGCAGAGATCGTTTCGAGCATTCAAGAAAAGTTCCTCACCACGCTCAATAACCTGTTGCTGATTGAGTCAGTTGGCAACTTCAATCTGTGTTGCACGATAACCCCGCATTTTCGGTGCGGAAATAGCAGTAAAAGGTTCTGATCTGCAAACATTCTGCAATTACAAATTGCGTTGAACCATCGAGCGTTCTGAAGTGCAAATAGATGCGCCTGATTTCGGTGGATGTTTAGTGTTTCTTTTGTGTGTACAAACGAATACTCAGTAATAAAAGGCCCGACAATTGAAGACATTAAGCTGGTGCTCGTTTGTCATTACTTTCACACCTATTCTAAAGATCTATAGCCCAATTAAATTTCAGTTAAAAACTTGTCACGTGAGCAACTTGCCTTGATTGCATTTACCGGGAAAATAAATAGAATTTCACAAAACCGGCGTTTAGTGACCAGCGTTCTTAATTCATTATATATCTTGAGATGCACAGCGGAAGTTCATATTGAGCCTATAGACGCCAAAAAGACAGTATTTGGCGCCTTTATTTGCCTTAAGTGGCACCATTAGTAGCTGTTATAGGCCTTTATAACAGCAATTTAGGTGTCTGAAAATCTGGTCAGTACTGATCACAGTCGCTTAACGCATTTCGCATAAGAAAGTGTCGCAAGCTTTCGCCTGTTTTCAGTTATTCACAGGTGTGATGATGACTGAGGGAAGGAGCACGCGTGCTAAACGTTTCTCTAATTTTTTTTACAAGACTTGGCTGCCAAGCTGGTTTACAGGGTGGAAACACAACTCGTGGTGTCGCCATCTTGTGACAATCTTTACGGCTTGGGGCACTTCGCCCCTGGCGGATTTGGGAACTTGCAGGAGAAAAACATGCGCCGTGTAAATTTCTTACCAAATGAGAGCCCGTTTGTTGCAAGGCCTCTTAATACTACTACTACTATTATTATTATTATTATTATTATTATTATTATTATTATTATTATTATTATTATTATTATTATTATTATTATTATTATTATTATTATTATTATTATTATTATTATTATTATTATTATTATTATTATTACAAAATAGCAAGAGTTCTTAAGAACGCTCAATAATTTAGCTTTTCTGGGGATATTGTCTCTATATCAAAGGCATATGTTAAAATTATGGGCGTTTTAGGGGTGGAGGAGGAGAGAGGGGATGGATCTCTCCCTCTCCCCGCATCAAAATTGAATCTAGCGTACGCCTTTGACAGCAATTCGCCTATTTTACTGTTAAAATGTTTCAGCAGTAAAACTATGGAAATCAACGTTATGCGAAGCATTTTGCAGGTAGCTCGCTATGCAGCATTGCATGTCATGAATGCGTGTCATTCATGTCAAATCATGTCACAGCCAACATTAGTGATTAGACATCAAGCACACTGCCGACACACCGAGTCAATTTGAATTTGGGGAGTTGGCCTTGCTGTTGTTGTGTGGCCCAGCTTAGGCGACTGCAGCAAAGCGCAGGACGAATTCACACGCTGCTGTATCGGCCAATAACCGGAAACGAAGGACGCAGGTGGGTTCCGCGAAGAGGGGACGAGGGAAACACCAACGCATGGAAAGAAATCGGATTAGTAGCTACACCACAGAAGAGGCACTAGATCTGCCCCCTCGCTCGGAATAAAAGGGTAGAAGGCCCGACCTGAAGGGGAGCGTTCGGGTAGACGGGCGTGAAGTTAGAAGGTAGGGGGTGCTTGAGGTCACAGCCTCCGCTAATGCCCATGTGCTTCCCACATGTCCCGTCGACCGTCTCGGTCACGGAAAATTGGGCGACGCGACACTGCCCAGCCGGTTCAATTGAGTGTCAACGTTTGGCATCCGCCTGCACCTTCTGAGAATGCCTGTGAAAACGGTGGTAGCTTTACCACCACGTAGCCGCCTACGACCGATGGATGCTTTTGTGTGCGATCGCCATCGGGTCCCAATTATGGTGTTTGGATTTCAAGCGAACCGACCCACAGCTGCATGTGAGACAGTTTTCTCAGTACTGGCTGGGCAGCCCACTGTCCGGCAGACAGGCAGTCAATAAGCCGTGGTTTCTTGGAAACATTCTCGGGGGGAGGGGGCAGCTTGCGTGGCAGCCGCTTGCAGGTGAAAAAAGGAGGACATCAAGGGCCAATACTCGCAGCCTAACGTAGGGGAGAGGGAGATGGCACGTGTATTTGAGCAATCCTATCCCCTGGCGTGTTGTAAAGAGTGCCACTGTTTCCACCAATGCCGTGTGCGGCACGAAGGTGGTTGTGCTATTGGTTACAATGATGTGAGCTCGCATGTGTGATTGGCAGGTTTGCGACACCTTTGTGCAACTGAGGGCTTAAAAAGTCACGTTTAGTTGTGTGGACAGTTTCGGGCTTGGACTCGGACAGATGCCTCGGCGTTTGAATAAAGCGTCACATTATCGGACAACGGCTCTGCCTACGCGCTACCAGCGTGCATTCGTATCATCGAGGGGCACCGGCTTCGGACCTTAAACACCTTCCCTCCTTAACTGGTGTTGAAGCTACCAGAGGATAAAGGGAAAGGAAATTACCTCACCGTATTGCCAATGCCTAAACGCATAATGTATGAGGCGTGTGTGCAGCTGAATACTTCTCGCGCGCTCGGATGATGCGTATCTCCCTACATGTATGCCATGACATAGCGATGACATGAATGGTAATACAAGCATGACATGACACATGATGGGCATTCCTGTGAATAGCATGTCATTCATGCCTTGATATTGTAATATTTATGCCATGTCATGAGGCAATTCACGTCATGTCATGCATATTGTGACATGCATGGAGTTCAAGAAACGACCTTGCCGGCATGCTTGTCATGTGCAATCCGTCATGCACATGACGGTATGCACATGCATACCATGTCATGTCATGGGTATCCTGATATTTACCCAATTAAAGATTCATATCGGATCTCTGATGTAGTTTTTGCCATGACATGCCTATGCTGATATATATCCACTTAAAGAAACGACCGGGACGGTATCATGCCTGTCATGTCATGACATACCTGTTATGTCATTCATGTCGAGCATGTCATGCATTCATTGCATGTGCAACCTGATGTATGTATATGTAATGAATCGATCACGGCGGCCCCATGACCTCACAGGACGGATGGATGGACGCACAGACAGACAGATCCCAAGATCTGACAAATTCATAGTCACGTTATGCAGCGCACAATGACTTGCGAAGGTGACGCAAGCTGTGCGCAAAAAGCGGCGCTTCGTCACTGATTGCCTCAATATGGCGAAGCGAAGAGCAGTGGCGATGTGGGGCCGGCCAAATCCAACCTGTAAACCTGTTTGGCATCGAAACACTATACCAAGACAACGTGTTGCTCCGGGCATGTGTGCTGGCGTAGTCACTATGAATAATATACCAAATTTTTAATATATTTTTTAAATATTTACTCACTATGAATAAATATACCAAAACGCCGCTCTAAGACAGCTGCGAAGCACAGTGTTGCAGGACAAAGGGGCAACAAATCTTCATTTACTCCCAATTTCCATTTGTGATCTTTACTTTCATTTATTTAGTGCAGTTTTATAACGCGTGCTATCTGTTTTCTTTCGCCATGTTATCCAGTTATACCTGATTACATCATCTATCATTGCAAACTTTCTTTCCTTTTTGTTATAATGTAGTAAGCTCTCTAATATGCCCACCTTAAACCCGGATTGTGTTATTGCTCATTGCAAATATTCAACGGGTCTCAACCATCTCACGGCTAGAAATACAGGGACTGAATTTACGAAGCTCTCCGTTGGTAAGTGCTTTTCGCCATAGGCCAACTGCCTTCGCTAACTGTACTTCGAGATTTAGAATTGGCTGAAATTTTCTCTTTTGAATAATTCTCGTGCAATAGCATTTTTGAGAATACGGGCCCTGACGTTTGCATGCACTTCTGTTTTATCTCTCTTTTTCCGAATAAATGATGATAATTTGTCAACGCGGATGATAATGGTAAGTGATGATGACGAAGATAATGCGCTTATGTAATTCTGGGAGTATCGTGCACTCTTAGAACAACTCGCTATCTTAGACACATAGACCCACCCTTAGGCATTCCGACCGTTGTAAGCGATGGAACACTGGGAGTTGTGGAAGCGCTTGGGGTGGTCGAAGGAGCACTGGGCGTTGTAGAAACGCTTGGGGTGTTCGAAGGAGCACTGGGTGTTGTGGAAACCCTTGGGGTGGTCGAAGGAACACTGGGTGTTGTGGAAACGCTTGGGTTGGTCGAAGGAGCACTGGGTGTTGTGGAAACGCTTGGGGTGGTCGAAAGAACACTGGGCGTTATGGAAACCCTTGGGGTGGTCGAAGGAACACTGGGTGTTGTGGAAACGCTTGGGGTGGTCGAAGGAACACTGGGAGTTGTGGAAACCCTTGGGGTGGTCGAAGGAACACTGGGAGTTGTGGAAACGCCTGGTGCAGAGGAAACGGGAGGGATTGTAGGAGTGCTAGAACTTGTAGGCACTGGTGGTGGTCCAGAAATTGGAGCAAGCGTACTGGTTGCCGTCGAGCCGGTAGCGTTTGTAGCGGGCATCGTGAAGAATGTTCTCATCGTGGGGTGCGTTTGGAGGGTCGTCTCGAGCACGTCATCACCAGCTGCATGATGGAAATAGTAACACAATGCTTTATGGACGATGGTCTGAGCTATTCTACAACTCTCAGATCACCATTAGGTATACTATAATACGGGATGAGTATTGTATCAAAACTACTTTCATTCACTTGCCGATACATTTTTCAGTAATGATGGCGAAATCAAAGAATTCGACATGAAAGCGATTTTTCCTAAAAATATTAGGACATGACTGTTCCACTGTTAGTTTTTTGGAAGCTAATCACTGACTGTTATATTATTCCTAATTGGCACGAAGAGTGTGCCACCGAAGAAAAGCATTTTCATGCACCTATCATTGTTCATAATTATTTGGACGTATGCTCAAACATTTGGCCTACAAGCTGTAGGACTATCGGGGACAAAAAGCAACATAATTGAGTTTCCATATTTCCAGCATAAGTTGTCGGTCCTCCAGGCAAAAAGCGGTTGCACACATTTTGAGTGTACCAGCAGGCCCACACACATGGTGGCACTTTCACATGTCAGGTATGTACGACTGTGCACTAACGCATTACAGCGCTGACGGAATATATTGTAAAGTATTACGTACAAAATACGAATACCTAGGAACTTGTAATAAATTACTGTTTTATTGAAAACGGATATGTCTAAATTCCTAATGCACTAATCAAGAGTTAAATGCTGAACGGGAACACAAACCACGATATAAAGCAAGTACTAAACAATACAATGCACGACACTAAGAATTATATTTCTACGGCGCCAGGACAACATAAAAAATTGACAATTCTGGCCCGGTGTGATAGCAAGGCTTAGCGTGGCACTGGAACGCATCGGACGGTGTTCTGACGGTACGAATTTGCGACACACCATGCAACACAACTGCTGTTCGGCAAAAAGAACAGCGCCCTAAAAGCTACCAGGCGTCTCGCAACGCTCGCCTGATTAGAAGTGCACTAGCGTCATTCCAGGCCTCGCATGGATCGAGCACGAGCTCCTCGACTCTGGGCTGGGCTTCGCGCTATATTTCCTTCGCGGAAGATTATCCCTGGTGGGGACCCTGCGGGGACTTGCCTTTGAAGGCGATTTATTCCTCATGGCGGCAAATGTGCAGCAGCTGCAGAAATTGGCCCAGGTATTGGCCACGCCCACGTGTGCACGCTCAGCCTGGCATTCGTCCCAAAACAGTCGGTGGTTGTGCGTTTCGATGGCCCATTGAGCGACGTTCACGGCGTGCGCCTGCCGACAGTTCCACGAGAGTGCGACGACAGCTCTATGCCAAATTGCATTAGAAGCGAGCTGCATAATTCGGAGGAGGTGCATGTGGTGGTTTACCCGCTACGTGCTGTTGCGACGGCTGTATATATGGGGCTGCCGTCCCCGGCTGTGCGAAAACGCGTGTGCGATGCGAAAAAAAAATGGCGTCTTGGCCTACAGCGCAACATAATGCGGTAACTATACGGGACCCAGAAGACCGCAATCTTAAAGGAAGTGATGTATATGATAACAGCAAGGGGAGTGCGCTACTCTTTGAGGCGCGCGCAGGAGCGCTGCGCACGCTCGTATGTAACCGCCGCTTCAACTCGTCCCCTAATGTTCAAGGCGACGTACGTCCAAGCTGCTCAAACCAGACAGAGACAACCGAACATATTATGCTGCACTGCACGGGACTCTCTCCCCGACTGGATGAGGGTGCCACTCTGCCACAAGCACCCGACTTTGCACAAGCGGATGACCAATACGATCCCACCGCTAAGTCAACAAGGCTGGTTTAAAGATGTGGGGGAAGGCCACCCTCGTAAGTCTACAGCTAGCTACAGCAGTGTGCCTCAATAAATACTCTCTCTTTTTCATTTCTCTTTCTTTTTCTTTAGACCTCTGGGCCATGGATTGCATGGCCTCCCAATACAACGGGAGTAGCCCATGAACATATTTTGATGGTGCATGAGAAGTGGCCGACGACGGATGTCCATGATAACGGCGACGGACTGATGTCCGTCGCCGTTTCTCAGTTCACAGAGAAATTTTAGACCATCTAAACTTGGCGTTGACTGCCCGCTCCGCTAGGACAGGGAAAACACACAGCAGTTCACCCCTGGACTCCTAGTGTTCCTGCAGTATGCCTGCGCACAACGCTCATGCCAACAGCGGAAGGCGGAATTCTGTCCTGGCTTCGCCACCAAGCTCATTAAGTGTGGTGTTAATGGCGCGTTCAGTACACTTTACTGTTTTTGCAGCGAAACGCAGTTCGCGTTTCTGGAAATAATTTAAAGCATCACGCGGGACAGGCTCTTGTGGCCTCGATAGCAGGACTGCGCGACGACGTTAACGCCGGTGCCGACGGCAGCGGCGGGACCCTGCCTTGCGCCTCCATATCATTGCTATCGCAATAGCGAGGGCATTAACAAATACTTGGAGAGAAGTCACAAATTTCTTTTTTGGTGTACGCAGGCAAGCCGACGCATCTCTTCATATTAGTTAAGCAAAGCTGGCAGCATTGACATCAGTGATTGCAGAATACAGCCAGGACCCTGATATAGCCAACGCGACAAGATGGCACGAGCCATCTGTGTGGAAAAATATCATGGGGTTTTACGTGCAAAAACCACGACCTGAATATGAGAGACACTGTAGTGGGGGACTCCGGAATAATTTCGACCACCTTGGGTTCATTAACGTGCACCTAAGCCCAAGTACATGGGCCTTGCCAAACCTAACAGCTCAAAATGGGTAGCCAATCAGATAGCTCGCCTTACTGACGTCAGTTGGCCAAACTACGTCAATTATGAGGGGACGGCTGAAAACTTAGGGGAGCGGCGCCGCTGCAATCGCTAGTGATGCACGTTTTCAAAATCTTATAATAAATTTCACGCTTCACGGGGAGCGCCTAAAAGCGTCACTTAAAGCTCAGAAGGACGGTCTCAAACAACATTGACTGAATCGCATCAATATCCCTTTATTGTGTGCTGAAAAAAATTTTTATTTTCTCTCCCCTTTAATCAATAAACTATCAATCGTGAAGTCATAAATAGAGCAAGCAACTCTTGAATATCTCAAAAGTAAATAGGACATCATTTTTGAAAACTTTAACTTTAAAACGTGAGTGCTGTGTAGCATGAATTTACACGTAAGAAAACATAGAGGTTGTGGATACATTACGGAAGCTGGTGGTGGCGGCCACGCGGTACTACATGCCACCTACAAACGAGCATTAAAATATTGGCCGTGTTTGCCGCAAGCCTAGCCCGCGAGGCCAGCGGGATAATAATAGCGTACATCGAGGGAGGCCATCGTGTCCACAGAGAAGCGAGAAGAGGCGATTAGGCTTAGCCTAGCTTTAATGCTGACAAGCAGAGGATGAAGTTTAGGAGGGTCGTTATGTCGGTGGCGCAGCCAATTATGGCGAAGTGGCCACTGTTTGACTTTCAACCGCCTAAATTAGCTCAATAGTGCGCGTCAATGGTTCGCGATAGCGAGCGCACGCCGCCTACGATTTCCGCACTGCATGGAGCCTTCCCCTTCACGTCCGAAGCACGTTGTACCTGCGCATTATACGTTGTGTTTTCAAGAAATTCTGACCTGGTACCGTGTCGGTGAAGCTGACAACTAGTCGATAAACAAATATAAAACAGCAGCACGAAACCTTTTACTAAAAAATAGCGAATTGAAAAATGATACAACGTTCCCAGGCCACTACGCCTATAAGATCCTTATGTTAAGTGGTGCGATGATTCGGTATGCGAGGAGACGAGGATCTCTCAAACTGCTTGCGCAGCATTTTTCTCGGCCTTCTTCGTAATATCTGTGTTGCAATTAAAGATTGGTTGATTAATTGATTTATTTTTTATTCATTCATTCTTTCATCTGACACAAGATTCACCCTTCAAGTCCAATGCCGCTTGTGCAGTTCATGCATGTGCAACATAAATGGCGATGTAGCACTGTTGCACATCCTTCTGCGGTTCATCGCTTGTTATCATGACTAGGAGTTGAAGAAAAATGCGAATACAAACTAAATGATTCTAAGCAATGTGCAGATAACGCAGCCGTCACTTTCTCCACGCCATTAAATGAAAACGAGTCTGCAACGTTACGCAAACACTGCAAACATCACCTGGCGCGTATTGACTTACCCAAAAATACGATGTAGAACATGATGCTTGCGGCCACCACCAATATACACAAGAAGCAGCTGACAAGCATGAAAAACCACATTGAACAGCCGGCCTCCTGGGCAACGCTGCACAAAGTTTTTCACCTAATATAAAAATAACTCTAAGCGACGGTTTTGCCTCTGAGTAATACAAACCGATCTCCAAATTATATGCTTGTTATAAATGATATGCTTGTTACCCGTGACGTTGAGTGCGTCACGGGTACCAAGGGTACCGCTATAAATTCTCGTTTGCCTTTATTCCTGAAGCTCCACTAAATTTTCACAATGTTTTCCACCAAAATCGCTAGAAATCACCCTGGGACTAACACCTACAGGACGTATAGCGGTTCAGCTGGCTTCAGTACAGTGGGGAGTACACTGATTTACCAAAACATTGCCCGTTGGCTTTTTGACATAAGAAAAACATAATGTTCAAAAAAATCTTATGCTATAAATGTAGGCACGCAAACGAAAACAAATCTGGCTGCATGTAGCGCATGAACAGTCTTAAGGTCAACATAAAATGACGCCAGCTGGATGGTTTTTAGTGTGCTTGTGTGAAGCTTGCAATGAATTCAATGACTAGCAATGATTTAGCACTTTTACAAAAAGTAATTTCGTTGCTGTATTTAGCAAAATATCGCTGCTTATAATTTCGAAAGACAACGCGTAATAAGTAATGTTGTCGCAATGATGTTTGAAGCCACAAGCGCAAAGACTAAAAAATTATCATTCAACTGCTAGCTCAATGGTCCCAGCACTAAAGTTAACTTGAGTAACTTTCGCAGTAAAGACCATGAAACTTAAAACAGTTTCCGCATTGCATGGCCAATCGTAGCCTCATAAATTAGGGCCTGCATTTGTGAAAACCTCTTATGCTAAAAGTGTTCCTACGAGTAAATTCAAGCCAATCTGAATGCTCGACATGCAATTAGCCAAGGCGGGAAGCCAATGGCAGAGATCACTTACGAACGAGCAACTTTGTTAATTCGTCCCCGGGAAACATCAATGAGAAAGCTTTGCGGCCCGTATTCAGGAAATGTTGTTACGTTAGACTAGTTCCTAAGACAAAACTACAGACAATTATAAAGCTGGACCTATCATTAGTGAAAGTCATCGGCCGATGCCGAAAAGCGTTTACTAATGAAAATCTTTGTGCATTTGGTCCCACGTTCATTAGTGGAAGTTGCCATTGGTGGGCCTTCCTTCAGTAGTATGTCCAGCATCAAGATTATGTTCGCAAGGCAAATTTCTCTTGCGAAGAATTTTTAATACGGACTCATCAGGCAGACCCGTAAATTAACCAATAATCATAGAAACATACCCTGCGGTGGCTGGTAGCATTGCTGCTCCTCCACCCCCACCTGGAGCCTCAGCTTCAAATATAATACCGCGGGTCGATTGCACAACCGCATTACGTTCTGGTGACGGTGCCTTATCCGAAGATGCTTCCGTGGTAAGGCTTGTAGTTGAGCGAGTGCGTTGGGACCTGCTTGAAGCGGAACTTGACTGACTAGCCTGCAAAATTCGCATTACGCGCGGAAATTTCTCAAAGTCTGTGGCACTTTGAGGCAAAACATAACGCCCTAAGTTCATATCTGTAGCCAATGACGGCATTATCTTTCTTTCGGACCTTTCGCACGAAAAAGGTTCATTTACATTTTAATAGGTGCTTATTGGAAAACAGCGTGTGGTCCGATTGCTTGGTGGCACCGAATTCCACGTTTTACACCACAAACTAATAAACTATTGCATTATCCAGTCCACAGCTTTCTATCAACAACCAATCAGACTTCGGAAAGATCTCATGGGTAATAACGCTCGTCAAAGGTTAGGCACCTTAGAGGGACCCCTGACCAATGTTTCGATAATCGGTACCCTGACCGGTTAGTTTCCTGCGGTGACTGGAGGGACATCTCCTCTATAGCGCCATCAATACTGGTGGATGTTAGGGTAGAAACTGCCTTTGAAACGCTGGTAATTTAATATGTAATTTAATACAGTGTTTTATGTAGCCCTGCCCGAACTTATCCAATTTAGGCTTAAGAACTTCCTGTGCATTGAGTAGAGGCAGGGTACTTCCCCAACTCAACAGCTATCAGCGGTATTTCAGCAGGCGCTAGCCATGATATGAAGTAAACATTCGACAGCTTTCGCAATAAATTAACTCAGTTCTCGTCAGTCATTTCGGAGAAGTGTTTGGCGTCGACACTGTGACCGCGGGTGTGCGAGCATGGGTGCTGGAATTCTGACACGCTGACAATACATCAAGCCGCAACCGTAACATCCGTAGCGGCTGCTGCGTCGCGCGTCTACCTGACTTGCCGACTGGACTCCTGTCGTGTGCACTACGTCGCAAGCGTTGTGTGATTGAATCCACAACTTGCTTACATACCAGATTTAGAACGATGATGCATGAAGTCCACAACCAGCGTTGATGCCTCCCGTAGCAGATCTCTACGATTGTTATTTTGTTATCCGTACTAACGGCGGCTAAGTCATTCCGGGCGTCCGTGTCGTGTGAGGACTTGTGCCCGAATAGAGAAAACTACTGTGAAAGCGTCTCGAAGGACCGACATCAGATTTGTTGTGACTTTTGAATTTGTTTTCAGTACTCGACGTGCATTCGTGTGGGGCTAATGTGTTGACTAATAGCGGCGAAACTGCAGGGAAAAGTGTCACTCCTTTTTTTATTTTTATTTTGTGCAGCCGAACCGCAGCACTAGTGCATTAAAATTTCCACCAGAGATTTCAAAGACTGCGCATTAAAGCCGTGTCTGGTTCACAAACGCTTCTAAGCTCTGAAACTACTACAAGTGTTTTAATATAATGTACTCTTGGACCCGAGCCAACGCTTCACAAATTTCTAGCAGTTACGAGATGCTAACATGGAAACTTGAAGCGTGCTTTCGTATCGCGTCTATTCGTGCTCTCGAAGGCTCCGTTCATGGCGAGACTGAGGCTTCTGGCAGTAAAGCGTAATTTTTCAGTACAGCATAACTATGAGCAAAGCGAGAACAGGATGAAAGCGGAAGCCAACCTTTCTAGAAGTAGTCTTGTCTTTTTCAAGGCGACATATGCTTTCCTCCGCACAGTACATCGTCTTCAATTTACATCTCCCGGCTTCCTCGTATTTTCCCTACAGCACAACTAGCATTTGTTATTAGTATTCTCGTTAATGATATCCATGATTATCTACAGCCGTGGCAATAGTCGCATGAATCCGCTGTTGGCTGTTACGAATGAAGGAATCCAAATTGTCATCCAATCATACAGTATAACTCTCATACTTTGGATATAATCTCTCGCCCATGGCCCACATTCATAAAACGCATACTAAGCCATATCACCTCGTAGGAAAAGAAACAAATCATGACAGTGATCATGCTCCCGGCAAGTGGGGTCGGCAATTAAAGAACAAGGGCTGTATAATGCGACTTTGGAACCATTGCAATAGCATCGGAATATAATCATTGCATTATTTCAGTCCAGCCCTGCATAATAAATGGTCTCTGACTCTATTTTTAAAGGCGTGCGCATTTGCACTGTCAAAATCAAGAAAGTACACACACACACACACGCACACGTGTATATATATATATATATATATATATATATATATATATATATATATTGAAATAGAATGAGGTGCAGAGGTACACACTGGCAAGCACAAACAACGCCTTCAATTTAGGCCTTGCGGACGTCGTCCGGCCTTCATCACAAGAGCGCTTTCAAGCACCTATAGCTCAACTCATAATTTTTTTTTGAAAAGTAAACCGTCGTGCATGCTACGACGGGTACATTCACTCAAGTAAAATAAAACGCGTAAGTAGCCTAAGAATACAAACATGCGTACATTCAGCAGCGTCCACAAGGCAAGGGCGTGAGAAATACAATGTATGAGACGGAAAGAGGCAGCCAGTGGAATGCAGGGGAGAGCGGTCGCGTATTAGTATACAGCATGCGAGGAGTCGCAGCTGCCAGAAGAGTGTTCCTCTTGTTCTTTGTTTGAGGTCACTGCAACTTTTGTGAGACCTATCGAGAGCTACTATCAAGTGTTCGCTACCCTTGTGAATGAACTTTAGCGCCTTTTCCTGTAGCAACGGAAAAGCGTCCTGTGTTGAAAAAACGTTTCGGAAACCCAACATGGTAGCCGGCAAGGCATCTTCTCTTTCTACATAGTTCTGCAGTCATGTTTGTATAACTCGCTCGAAAAGCTTAGCCGTACAGGATATGAATGATGTGTCTGAGCGCCTCGAGGCTCGGTTTCGTCCCCGATTTCAATATTGTGATGACTTTGGCTCCCTTCCATTCGGTCGGAGCGTAGCCTTTGGACGATAAGTGTTCATTAAAGTTATTTGCAATTCCCTCAATTACTTTGTCACTGGGATACATGGTCATAATGTTTGTGATTCGGTCCGAGACTGAGCCGAATTTCTTTTTCCACCTGAGCCACCGCCTAGACCTGCTCTTTGGTTATGTGGGAGTCTAGCTGTATGCATTGGTTACCCGAGTACGCAGTCGTTCTTTCGGGTATCTTGTTGTCGCCAGTCTAGCAGCTCTTGAGTGCTTGTGCGAGTTCCTCGATGTTGCCACGAAAATCATCTGCTATTCTCTGTAAAGTTCTGTTCTCCGCTGCACTAGGCTTGTCGGCTTCTAGCATGTTTCTTAGGATTGACCATATCTTTGCAATGCTCAAAGCATCTTGTAAGGAGCTGCCAAACTGTATCGAACCATCTGTAGCTAGTTCATTTGCGTATTCATTCGCTTCTTCTGACAGGACTGCTATACTCCTGAAAAGTCGCTTGTTTAGACGTTGACTTTCCCATCTTTCCAGCGGGCTTCTCCTGCCTTCCCAAATTTGTAGCAAATGGCGATCTACTGCCGATGTTTCTGCTGTTTGTGCTGTTCGCTTTGAGTTCATTTTGTGCGCCTGAAGTATATATAGTCAGTACACTCCTTAATAAATCTGGACATGTGCTCAGGGATGTCATATTTCGGGAACGTTTCCTAGTTCGTCAATGCCGTTTCCCTTATTACGGTATGCAATTTTGGCGTCAGTTAATAGGTACTGAGCATATAGTGGTCGCTGTCGAGGTTCTCCTCCGTGTTCGTCCATGATGTTGTACGTGAAAGTCAAATCCCAGCATGTGTCTCTACTGACACATGGGAGGTGTCACTCTGTCTTTGGGGTGCCATGTGAAGTGTGATTAGATTTAGGCCCACTTTAGAGGCCGTCATCTCGAGACGTGTTCCCTTAAGAGAATCTCGTATAGTATCGCCGTCCAGTATTTTGTGAGTTGAAGTCCCTCAAAACCACCAGCCGGTTCTTGGTGACCTATACCTCAACAGCCTCTAATAAATGATACGTTATATTTTAGCTGGACACCATCTTCAAATGCTACCTGGCATTCAATAAGTTACCTGGAAGTGAACCCTCCCTATAGGGGGGTTCGTTTAAACGCACGATCAGCAACTCAGACTAAAATGTCGACTGAAGCGAGTTAGAAAGACTAGACAAAATGTAATTATTTCATAACTGATCTGTTCATGCAAGAGAACAATTGCCTGTGAATAAAATATTTCTGAAAACTTTGGAAGCAGAAGGCGTTCATACAATTTTGCTGTAAGTATGACTTTTCTTTTAACTAGGTAACAATTGGCGCGCATGCTTTCACTCATACTTAAAATTATTAATTTATTAATAATAATAGTGATTCATTTAATCTTTGGAGGGCGTAATATAGGTGACTACGTGTTACGGGGCGAGGCGCTGACCTACGTCAATAATATCGCGAAATAACCCAAGAGGAACGCCTCTGTTCAACGCTAACAATCCTGAAGGGCTTCCTTTATCAAAACCAGGAAAGAGAAGTTCGGTTGTGTGAACTTCAGCACGTGGTTGAAGCAGTTCATATGTTATACTACAGTAGCCGTAAAGCAGACACCATTTTTTTTACCATAACTTCAAAGTCATTGCCAGAAGTGCTTGCACTGGCGAACTTCAGGTATTTTTCAGCGGCTGATGCGGTCGGTATATCAGTACACACTCCACAACATCCACAAGTGTTTGCATAAATGGGTAATTTTCAGTCAGGTTCCACTTATTCTGCAAAATTAAGCTCACAAAACTATTTCGTTACGCTTGGCTCGTACTGAGCAAAGAGTAGCTTACTGTAACAGCTTCTCGTAAAACTACAAACAAAAAGACAAATTTAGCATAAATTGCAATGCTTACGGAATGCTTGGAGGACGTATCTGGAAGGATTCACAGGAATGCATAAGACATTCTTAACGTATAATCACTTCTTTTTGCACATTCGTTCTGCACTGGGAAATAAGGAGCTGGCAGTACTCCATATAGTACATCTGCATTTTCCTGGGAAATAGTCACACAACCAACTGCAGTCACCCTATTCAATCTCCTATGCGCAGGCTCTGCTGCGGAAGAGTTTAAAATTTTCAACATACGCGTGCGGTAACTCAAAAACTATTGTACTCACATGGCACACAGTGGCGCTGGCTGTGTGGGACAAGTATTTGTAGAGCTTTATTAGCAAAAATCTCTGAATCACCGATGTTTCTCAGGAACCGTGACGAAAACAAAGTCGTCGTATTGCCCTTTTACTCGTGCTTGTATTGCAAGCTCAGGTGGCTACCCCAAAAAATAAATCACCAATTTTATCTACAATAAAAAAGCACTATTCACAAATTAAATATTCGTATAACATTTTATTGTACAATATTAAAATATACCATGATTTGTTACTGACGCACCACGAGGAACGGTATCGAAAATAGCCCCCAATCGAGAGTAAAGAAGTTACCGATGTCGGCGCTGCTGTCGCGCGCTATGTTGCCACGACGCAGGGCACCGTTGATATCTTCCTAAGACATTTTCGAGCGCAGCTCTTCGCACCCGTTCCTGCGTTGAGCGTCGGCGTCGTCCTACGGCGTAACCGAGCGAACGAGCACAGCGAAAAATAAAAGGGAACGCGGAGCGCAACGGGGGACGAAAAAAAAAAACAAACGGCGAGAGCGAAGAGGCGCGAGCAGGAAAGCGGAGAGGAGCGTTTAGCGGAGCCATGAGGCGGAAAACGGAGGAGAGTGTTGCGGAAGCGTGAGAAGAAAAGCGTAGTGCCGCGCAAGACTTGCCACGACCGCTACGAGATGGCGCCGAGGAGCGCGCCGTCGTAAAGCCCCTGAAACTTCGTAAAGTAGTGCCACTCTCCTCCTCCGCCTTCACTCCTCCTCGTTTATCCTCTCTTTCACGTTCCCTCCTCGACCATGGCGCCGCCTACGATGCTCGAGCGCAGCAGACGACCTTTCGCAGAGTGAATGCACGCATAGCAAGGCAGTGCTCTTTAGACGTTCACGTTGGCTTTCCAGCTCCGCGTAACTTCGTGTACAGCATAGAATTTCTAGTCGGATGCTTGTACAAATTCGGTAACGGCCGCTTTTGTTTCATTTTTTCATAACTATTTCTTTAAAAAAGTTTCTGAAGGAGTGTTAACGCTGTGCGTTGACGACTGTGAATGTATCGCGTGCCCTACAATTAGGTACGCAACATTTGTCAAGGGCGTGTCGCAAGATCTTGTTGCGAATGGTTGTAAATAACACGTTTACCATCGAATGACAACCTCTTGGCTTCCAGCAAGCCCTCAGCCTAAAGAATCCGCGCCGCCCTTACCATGTGAATTCGCGGCGCGTATGAGATATGACGTACAAAGGCTGACGGAGATCACTGCTCTGGAGGTTCGAAAGTGTATTACAAGCTACAGTGCCGCCAACGTGCGTGCTTGCCAATCTAAGCGCGCGCAAAGCCTCAGAGGTGGGCGCTGGTGCTATTATGTTTCTCGTGTCTCAACGCCGACAGAAATACCGCGGCCGATCATCGAGTCGGGACTGTGCGTACACAAGAAAATAAAATGAGTTTTTAGCATTCGTGCGCGAAGCGGGAGCGCGATAACAATGCTTGACTCAATCTCAAACAAGACCAATGTGGCCTTCAGTAATTTTTTCAGGTTAATGACTTATCACGAATAACACTTCATCGTGCGTTGGTTCGTCCGTTTAGTAAGTGACGTACTTGTCGCGAACCGAGTTGCACTGAGGTGCATGCATTCAGGACGGCTGCACTCCCTTCGAAGGAACATTTGCGAGACATGACTTTATTAGTGAAGTCATGATCGCGCAAAGAATCCCCCCGCCATGACGCGGCCGAAATTGCGGCAAGTGAGATGATGTTTTATCCGTAGGTTAAAATGATATGAAACGGCATTCGAGCTGCAAGTTAACTGTTATTTCCACATAGAGGCATTACAGATTTGCCTTTGCAGTCACAAGTCCGTGTGCACTATTTATTGTCTCATTGCGTAAATAAACGCACCAGCCAAAGAGTCCTACAGCAAGCGCGTCTCAATTAGGCATAGTGACTGTAGAAACTAATAGTGGCATAGACGAGCAAGCGAACGACTATATGAGCGCGCGAACTAAACGAGCGAGCAAACGACTAAACGAGCGTGCGATCGAACGAGCAAACGACTAATCACGAACGACGACTAAACCAGCCAGGGAACGGGCGGGCGACCGCAGGTTTCTTTTTTTTTTTTTTTTGCGAGTGCTCCACCGCCGCATCTTAACCTTCGTACACTTTAAAGCTCACGCGAATTAGCACATACGTCTCAATTACCTATGATGCGGTCGCTCGACGACGAACGCACCGCGTAACACGGTTTCGGGAGAGCACGCACGCTTTTCATCGGTGCCTCTCTATCGCAAATCCACCGGGCGACCGCCAACGAGGAACACGAACAAATGTGGCAAACAAAGCTAGTCTATCTAAAGAAGGCTAGTAAGTAACCACAAAAGGCAGAGAGTTGCTCTCCTGGGACGCTTTCATGATCGAGATTGAAATTTTATCAAAAGGACTGCGCTGAATCTTAAAAATTTCGTAATCACGTTATCGCACGCAACCTCGCGTGCCCGCGAACTCAAGCCGGTTGGCGTTGAAAACGATTAAGTGCACCAAATATGACCAACACGACCACGTAGTGCGCATATAAGCAAAGCAGACGTTGCGTAAAAATCATGTTAAAGCGTGCGTACAAATGACAACATGCACAGTGAACTGTGCAATATCTACTACGTTATTGCCCGCAGCACAATACGCAAGCCTGGCACATACAATACTCTGAGAGAGCCACAACTTACATCACATAGTCGCGCGGAGGAAGTTGGTCGGAAGTTCTCCCTCCCGATTCGGTGAAGCCATGTCTTTCTTCTTAACGCGTTGCGCTTACCGGACGGTATCGCGAACATATTCTTGCCTTTGCTAAAACTATATTGGCATCCAAACGCGCAGCAGGTCATGGTAACAGAAAATGACGTGAAGCGACGTCGCACTTGCCACAAAACATGCTTCAAGGCGTTCACAAGATCAAAACAACACAGAATAAGAACGGAAGGAATGCCGCCATCAAGCGCCGCTTCTCGAGCAAAGATGGCACTGAAGCGCGACTGTAAACAAACGAAGCCGGCGCAAGGGGCCACGTGATGCCATTAGGCCAATAGCGACGCGGCGTCGGCTTCGGCCAGAGCGCTGGAGGAGGAGGCGGCGTTCTTCAAAGCGTGGCACTACTTTACGAAGTTTAAGGGGCTTTACGCCGTCGGGATTTAGCGCTCTCGTCTGTTCACCGATGGCACGAGGCGAGAGTGTCGCACGATACCACATATTGAGACAAAGCGCTGCATGAGCGGAGGTCTGTCTGCGGCAGCTGCTGTGAATTGCGCCCACGCTTCACCCACGCGCTGCCTGTAGTGATCTCCCGATTGGCGCGGCAGTTGAGTCACACTTCACTGCGTTTCTAACCCGCCGCACGAGACACATTGTACACGCCAGCCAATATATCGCGCGATGAAAACAGGCTTGGAGCTGCGCTCAAATGTCGCATTAAGCAGTATCGCAATCGTCGCTGATTTCTTTACGTTACATTATAATGGCCTTCAATCCTGTTCAGTGTTAACTCGGCGTTGATTTAGTAAAATATTTATCTACGATATAAACTCATATGCCCGCCGAACTGTATGGAAGTGCTTTATTCGAATTTTTGCTGTTGGAGTTTGTAAAAAAATACGCTAATTTGGTGCAGTCGGCTGTATCGTCAAAGAAGGCAAAAATCATGTGGGAATTTTCCTTCGAATGGCATGGACATACATCACGTGAGCCCAACATACAAAGGCACCACACGATGTTACATCTCATTATCTGGGTTTCTGCAATTAAAAAAAAACATATGAAGAACCAAGTCCGGTCGCTATATAAGAATGCGGTCCTCAAACGAAAGCGTCTGTATCTTTTCCAAGAGGCGCAGCGCTTCGCCTACCACCACGCGGTTTTTACCGCTGTTTTTACACCATCCACAGGATCGGATTAAGAAAATGGTTAAGCACTCAAGAGAAGCCGCGGTTAGTTCACAATTAAGGCTAAACGTTTAGAAGCAGGTTTTACTCTAATGAAGAAAAGAAAACAGTTACCACGTAGAGATCATGTTCTCAGCATCCAGCTATGGTATTTAAACAATGAATAACTTCGCAACATGCTACTTGGCAATCAAAACCGATTTTGGAAGCTATGATGCCCCTGACGTTTATTTAGGTCTCAGGAAGACAAATCGCTCCTCCTGAACCCATTCCTACAGGTAAATCTGTCCCAGGTTAAATACATTAGCTGCTTGTGTTGCGCTCACCTAATGTTAGAACATCATCGTATTTGCGTCCAGTGCAGGACGTAGGATTATCCGAGTCATCTCATATTTCTACTTTTATACGATGACGGACTCCATCTCCTTAGTCTCAAACAAGCTCGCTAGTCCTAGCAAACATTCTCTACCGTCCTCCAGCGCGTTTTACTTCCCTTGGCACCCGTTCTGTTACCCTAATAGGATATCGGCTGCCTGTTCTATGCTTTAAGTACCTGATCCAACCTATTCTACATTTCAGCTAGAGTAACAGCTGTACTTGCTTGCTTTATATTCCGTGCCGCTGTCTTTCTATGTTTTAACGAGACGCCAATATTTCTTTTTTCTTGGCTCGTACGGCGGTCTTAGCTCCTTCCCAAGTGTCGGTGACATCCTGCATGTTCTATCTGAACATGTTGGTACGAAAAATGTTAGGCCTATGATTAAAGACACAACGTTGTGCATTAAAGAGTAGAGGGTCTAGCCGACACTTTACTAGCAATTCAGAGGAACATATTCAGTTGGGTGGACCATGTCATACCTACCGCAGATAAGCGGTTGCGTTATATATTAGGTTTCAAGGAAAGGGAGGCGTAGTCGAAGACGGCAGAGAACTGAGTAGTGTGAAGAAACTGGGAAATGTGTAGGCATGGGGTGGGGAGATGGGATCAGCAGGCGCGAGGCAGGGTATTGGACATCTATGGAAAATGCCTGCGTCTTGCAGTTCACATAAAAGATGCTGATAATGGTGATGAGGGTGATGACGATGATGGCGCAGGTACAATATAATGACTGTGTACTTTCATTTTCAAGGGTATCAAGGGTAAACTCATGGATTTGTAGTGTATCATAAATGCTGTGACGCCCTTTTTTCATACATAATTTTATTGCGTTTAGCATTCATAGCCTACTTCAGCATTTTATGTGTCTGTCTCTGTCTGTGCCTGTCTGTCTGTCTGTCTGTCTGTCTGTCTGTCTGTCTGTCTGTCTGTCTGTCTGTCTGTCTGTCTGTCTGTCTGTCTGTCTGTCTGTCTGTCTGTGTCTGTGTGTCTATCTGTCTCTTGCTGTCTGTATGTCTGTGTCTATCTGTGTCTGTCTGTCTGTCTGTTTGTCTGTTTGTCTCTTTGTCTGTCTGTCTGTCTGTCTGTCTGTCTGTCTGTCTGTCTGTCCGTCTGTCTGTCTGTCTGTCTGTCTGTCTGTCTGTCTGTCTGTCTGTCTGTCTGTCTGTCTGTCTGTCTGTCTGTCTGTCTGTCTGTCTGTCTGTCTGTCTGTCTGTCTGTCTGTCTGTCTGTCTGTCTGCCTGCCTGTCTGTCTGTCTGTCTGTCTGTCCAGCCTCTTTAGCCGCTCTGTCTTGCCTTTTTAGCTTATTTAGGCCACAGGAAATTGTTACGTGCCCTCTAAGGAGTGCTCTACCGCAAAAAATTTTTTCACATTACTTCAATAATAACGGAGGTAGAAATATTGAAGTGCCACGAACCCATGATTTCAGGAGGCGAGCGCCACTGCCATGAGTGACACTCTCTCCACTTGCCCCGTCTAGCCTCCGCAAGCGAAATTCCTCCCCTGCTTTCTCCCATGCCGGAGCCAAAAAATCGCGTAACTCATATGTCACGGGCCCCGCATCTTTTTTTCCCCTCTCTTTTGCTGCGCGGCGCACTTCCGGTGACGGCCTCGCGCGCGAGCTGTTGCGTTTGTCTTGTTTCGCACAGCGCGCGATCTTGCGCGCTGTGCACAAGAACAGCTAACTAGTGGTATAAGTCAGTGTTACACGAACACTGAGGCGTACGTAAGCGGATCACAGAGCATGACCGCGCACTAGAACACTGTAGAAAATGACATAGTTCTCTGCGCGCGCGACTGCACGACATGAGAACAAGCAGACGAAACGGAAGTACATCTCTCTTGCTGCACTGCCAAGTAAAACAATAGCACGCCGACATTCGGTTTGTGTGTTTCATTATTTCTCTAAACTTTAATTCGTCTATTGAACCAACACGTTGCACTAGTAACAGCTGTTGCCTTGAATAATTCTCGAAGTCTCGTGCCACAATGAGCGACGACACAGCACTTATTTGTGCGGGGGACGCACTTGTGCGATATACGTCGACTCTCCGGCTTAGAGTGCGGCGCTCGCGAGGAGAAGGAAAAACTGCGTTTGGTTTGAAATTTAAGATCTTTCCCCGGCGCGTAGGAATGTAAAACTTAGCAGACACGATCGTTAGCGCGCATTATATACATTGCGCTTGTCAACTCGAAATGGCGAGTCCTGGTGAGGCGCCTTTTAAGTGAACGAAGTCGTCTGGCAACTTGGGCCACTATAGCTATATGGTGGGTGCTGTCTTGCCGAGCAGACATGGCAAACGAGTGAGTGAGTGAGCGAGTGAGTGAGTGAGTGAGTGAGTGAGTGAGTGAGTGAGTGAGTGAGTGAGTGAGTGAGTGAGTGAGTGAGTGAGTGAGTGAGTGAGTGAGTGAGTGAGTGAGTAAAGCAAGTAAGTAAAGCATCTAAGTAAAGTAAAATAAATAAGTAAACTAAATAAAGTAAAGTAAGTAAAGTAAGTAAGTAAAAGTAAGTACAAAAAGTAAGTAAAGTAAAGTAAGTAAAGCAAGTAAGGTAAAGTAAAGTCAGTCAGTAAGTAAGTAAGTAAGTGAATAAGTAAGTCAGTCAGTCAGTAAGTAAAGTAAGTAAGGGAGTAAGTAAAGCAAGTGAGCAAGTTAGAAAGTAAGTAAATAAATGGGTAAGTCAGTAAGTAAGGGAGTAAGTAAAGTAAGTGAGTGAGTGAGTAAAGTAAGTAAAGTAAGTAAGTGAGTGAGTAAGTAAAGTAAGCGAGTAAAGTAAGTGAGTTAGTAAAAGTAAGTATGTAAGTAAGTGCCTTATTTCCCATATACAACAAACATTTGAATATGGGCAGGTCTTGATGAAAAAAGCTGCCTCAGCAGTTTGACTAAGTCCTAAAACCCTCTTTATGGCAGCAGTAGGGGGAACAACAGTGGATGAGGATTGGTAACAATAAAGCAGAATAAAACGAATAAAATAACGCAAAAGAAACAAACACAAAAAATGATAAACCAAAGCATGTTACTTAGCTTTTATAATATTAAGAAATCAGCGGTATGAAGAAAAAATATATACGGCACTCAGATCACTCATGTGTACAAATAACAGATGACGCAGCAAAATTAATATTGCGATCAAGAAGTACAGAGTATGAAGGATAAAACCAGCACTAGCAGCAATAACAGTTATACAGAGTAGTTAACGAAGATCAAAATTTCGATATCTTCGATCAGTGTGTTGAGCAGGACAGGCAGCGCATAATCAAGCATTTGCTTTCCTAAATTAGTGCGCGGTTGCGTTACGTACCAGTATTCTGGAGATCGTGTTTGATAATGGCGTATGTGCTGTTCATGGTTAGTTATGGAACCGATATAACAAATATTCGATTTACACTATCTAACACATGCAAGGACTAAACTGTAAGTGTATAAACTATGCACTCTGTGTATCTTCAGTTCTTGGAACAGAGGTTCACTTCGCAAGTTCCGTGGTACATCCCACATCAAACGGAGAATTGTTTTTTGTCTGAGTGATGAATAATCTACCTATATTTGTGACAAATGTGGTACCCCAGAGAAGGCAGCAGTAATTCAGATGACTGATTAAAAGTGAGTTATATTTAAACATTTTTACATTGCGTAGAAGGTACCTAAGGGAGAAAAACAGTCCAAGTATCTGTGAAAGTTTAGTGACAAGTGATAATATGTGGCTATTCCATGACTTGGTCAAAAATGATCCCTAGGCTGTTTACTGAGAACTGGACTCTGGAGTTTAGATATGATCTAACTAAATCAAGGGCAACGCCATGAATTCCATAGTTAGTCAATTTATTGAATATAAATTCATGATTAATGCAGTCGAACGCTTTCATAAAGTCTATTAATACTACAAGTGGGGAGCAAGCGCTCTTCGATGTTTTTGAGAATAAATTCTTTTTGATCCAACAGGGCACTCTGTCTTGACCGGTGTTTACGGAAGGCGCATTGACAGTCATTTAAGAGTTCAGAGTAAACGCGCTTTTCTCCACGTGTCTTCGGCGCGTTTGCATGCTCGCAATGCGCAGTCAACTCGGTAAGCTACCATTGTTGAGACAGCTGGCCACTGAGTATGTGCTCGAATACATAACTCTCTGCTGGCTGCTGTCTGGCCTAGTAGGCACATTGCGTCACTGTTTATTTGTCTGAACAAAAAACTCATACTGCATAATTACGTGATATGAACACGTCCGTTAAAATCACCACCAATAATTAATTTCCCGTCTACAAATCACATATGCACCACGACTAGCATGCTATCGCATTGCGTTATGAATTAATCATCCGCAAAGGATGTGCTCTGCCTAATGTTGTTAACGCAGAATGAGCGTCCTCTTTGAATACTTGGATTAGTAAATCCACTCTTCCACAGACTCACGCCGATCAAAACAAAATAGCAATAGGTTTTCTTGGCGGGGTATGTAACAATATTAGTCTTCTGCACAATAAACCTGAAGCTCACAACCCAAGGTTTTGCCAGGGAAAGCCTTCAATAATTTGTCGCAAACCTATTTCAGTGGTGGATAAGAGGAATATATCTGCAGACCAGATATTTGGTGAAGTGTTTATATTATGAGATATTCATGTGAACCAGCCTATTTTATGTAGCCTAGAATTTGCATACTAAATCAACCGTGTCGTCAAGAGCAGATTCCATTCGTCTTGACTGAACTGACCGCTGGTTTTCTCGGTTGAAGTTGTTTTTCCAGCTGTCGCCTTCGAATCTGCACAAGCCAGAAAATAATGGCTCGTCTACTAGATAGCAAAGTCTCGTCACCTAAAAACTACTGCCTACTTGAATGCAATTCATTCGGTATCTGAGACAAAAATTAACTTCGTAGCCTTAAGTCATGCTATATTCACACAAAAATTTATCCCGATTAGGCAAAAATTGAAGCACGTCTCTGAGACTCGAGACCACGAAAAGTTTGTGTCTTCACGCCAAGTTACGTGTCAGTGCCAGACTAACAAGCACTTAAGCCCTTTGCTGCCCAGCTCAGATGTTCTGTGCGACTCAGACGATGACAAAAAGCCTTTTAGATAAGGACTGTGTGGTTCTCTCTCGGTCACGGACCATTTAGAACGTCTTTCTATTGTATATGTTACCAAGCGCTAGTTATACACGGTAGGCAGTGTCGTGCTTGTCACAGATGTCAGACAACATCGGCGACGCAGCCATACCGCAGCACTTAATGCTCATAACCTGTGGCTGTAAGCAGGCAAGGAACGTAAACATCACGTTGTTGCCGTCCTACGGCGTGCTGGTTACTTGTATTGCTCAAGACACAGCATATTACACATAGTCTGGGAAAGAAGCTTTTTTATTTCGCTCCATGCAAGCTAGTCGGTCATTTAACGAAAATAAGAACGCATAGTGCAGTAAAGAACGTATATGAAAAGAAGCACTGAAGTAAGTGTGTCGTATGGAAGTCGTCTGTCACATATCAAATACCGTTATCTTGTGGGTGAAATTACTTAGGACAAACAGATGTGTTAATAAGCGGCTAAAGGAGCATTCTGTCATAGAATAAATCGTCGCTGGATGGTCTTTCTTGCCCGTCATTGTCACAAATGTGATTGCGTCTTCGTTTTCAAGTTACTGTTGTCGTTGGAAATAACAAGCGTGAATTTAGTCAACTGAGCGGCTTTATGATTGATTGCGCTCAGATTGTGGTATACAGTAAAGCACGTGTGAACTATAGACTATCTAGACTGTCTCGCGAGGAAGTACACTTTGTACGCATGCTTTAGCGATAGTAGTCACTGTCTGGTTAGTTTTGCCATGTTGCAACTATTCGAGCTAGTTTATTATCATTGCAGATGCACACGTTTCTGTGATGTATGTGCGCAATGTATAAGTGTCGCTCTACACCGGAATTAAATCCTTGTAGCAAGTTAGCACTAGGTGTGTGCGTCTTCTTCCGTCTCTGCGTTCTTGTACTGGTCGCGCAACACCGAAAAGCCTTCGAGGTGACGTACCAACACGAATGAATATCTTACACTGATCTCCAGACAGACAAACTTGAGTCCTAACGTTTAGGAGCATTGCCGCTAAATATTAACGTTTTACGCCAACGTGCTTTCCCCTAATGCCGCCCCGCAATAGTGTAACGCTGTAAGGATCTCAGAAGCGGAACGTCAGCCACCCCGGCAACGACAAAAAAAAAATTAATACAGTACGCCAGGGCTTCCTCCCATATTCCTGTAAATAGTTTGTGCGCGTAACTGCTTAACGAGTGTATTTGTTGCCATTTAAAGTGAGCACTCCTTGACCACTATTGGTCTATTATAAAGCTTTGGTATGCGTTTACTCTTAACGTGGACTCGGAAAACTAGCTGGACTCCAGGGCCGCTACCTTGTACGCTTTCGAAAAGCCGTCAGGCGGTTTCGTCTCAAGCGATTGTTCTTGGTTGCACCGATATTGCGGCCTAAGCCAATCTAGGCCAATTGCGTGAAGCGCAACCGGACTTCGGCTTTTCGAACGCGTACAAGGTAGCGGCCCAGTTAGCAATAGTTCGCTGTGAACTAACTCGGTGGCCATTGCTAGGCATCCAAAAGCAACGCGAACGTTGGTTTTGTCGCTCACTCACCCATAGTTTTTAGGCACAGGAATCGACAAGTCAAGATGTTATTCCTTCGTTTGGGCTGGTCATTTTCTAGGCGACTGCATTCATTAAGCCACCAGCTGGAGAATCTCTTTCTTCTTCTTTTACTGATTGGTTGGTTGGTTGATCCTACCTTACAACGCACAAACCGTCTACGGCGTTAGGCCATAAATTGGACGGTAGTAGAAACAAAAATTAAAAGCAGATTTTCATAAAGGTTAAAAAGGGTTAATAAAAGGATACTAGTAATAATGTCAGCTACAAACTCTTTTCCTCTTCTACTTCTTCTTCTTAGTACCTTTATTTGTGCTATGGTACGTACCATGGTAAGTTCACCAAGAATATAAATTACCCAGCTAACATGATTTCTAAACCAGCTATAAATTAAATATAACGACAATCATTTTACACCGAAATTTGTTGTGGAGCGAGCAGCAATGCAATTGTCCCGTAGTTTACATACCCCTACCTACGACCCAGATAGAAGAAAAGGTAAGGAATGGGCGTACATGTGGCCAATCCCCGACAGTGGGTGTGTGTCATCGCATAAGGAATACCATATAATTGTGAGCCAGTAATCCTGCGGATTTACCTCTAGATAGCAGAACTTGTCCTTTAGCTAGGTGGTTCATATGTAAAGTAGTAACTGTAGCGTTAACACCACGGACACGAGTACGCGACGTTCACCTTCACCTCTCTGGTCTATATTGTGTCAGCGTAACAGTTATTGTGTTAGATATAGAATTTGATTGAAACATAGCGTCCGAACTGTTATGGCACACAAAGTATGTCCTTGGTAGGAAGGATAAACAATAGCACGCAATAGATTTTATACAGTTTGTCTTGCCTTTTACCTCCAAAACTACAATGACAGGCACAACTTAAGGCTCCCGCAGGTGCCTGAACACTTTTTTCAGTGGAGCTCTTGTGCAACTATAATTATTCATTAGCGTACTCTTAGAGATAACAGTTGACAAGTGCTTAAAAACAAGAAGTGGCAATGTAGAAGCAACTTTAAAAGGAGACGTTTGGCACTATTCCTAACAAACAGGAGAAAATATAACAAATGGATTAATTTTTCGAGTGGCAAGACAAGATATTTCTAGCTGCAAGTAACATATACGAAGTTATCTATAAAGTTCAGTAATACCCACGTTTTAAAGCACAATCAACAAGGCTGTAGGTCTGAATAGCAGTTACTACCCACTGCAGTTCTGTTCACTTACCCACGGCACCTTACTAATCTTTCTTCTTCACCGTGGAAACTGTATATGAATGAATTTTATTTATTTATTTATTATCATACTCTTAAGGCCCGGAGGCATTACAGAGAGGAGTGGTGATTAGTACAAACATATTCGTTAACAATATTCTTGAAGTTTGTGGCGTCAGAAATGGCAGTGACGGAGGCAGGGAGGCGGTTCCAGTCATTCGTCGTTCTTGGTATAAAGGAATCAAAATAAACGTTCGTGCGACAAGTTGGGACTTCAACCTTAAAACGATGATCCGTGCGTGACGATATGTATGATGGAGGGGAGATTAGTTCATCCTTAAGTGTTTCGTTAGAGTAATAGATCTTGTGAAAAAGGCATAGGCGAAAGTATTTACGACGTAACTCTAGGTTAGGCAAGTCAAGGGTTAGTTTCATTGATGAGACACTTGCATGACGAGAATAATTCGAAAGAATAAAACGAGCAGCTCGGTTTTGAATGGATTCGATGGTGTTCTTTAGCTTTAGAGTAGAAGGGTCGAAAATGGAGCATGCATATTCAAGTTTAGGCCTCACTAAGGATTTGTACAGAAATAACTTGACAGCTACAGATGCCGATGAAAAATTACGCCGTAAAAACCCAAGCATGCGATTAGCGTTACCGTAAATGTAATTTATATGAATATTCCATGTAAGATTGTGCGTAATGTAGATACCAAGATATTTATATGATGATACATTTTCTACAGGTATGTTGTTAATATTGTACGTAGGAAGGGTGGTATTTCTTACAACACGGGACACACGCATCGCCTTACATTTATTAGAATTGAGCTTCATTTGGGATCTAGCACACCATGATGTTACTATGCCAATGTCTGATTGAAGAGTATCGCAGTCGCCAGAGTTAGAAATGACACGATAGAGAACACAGTCATCGGCGAATAACTTAATTGATGATTTAATTTGGTCTGGGAGGTCATTAATATAAATTAGAATTAATAATGGTCCTAGAACCGAGCCTTGCGGTGCACCGGAGGTTACTCGACCAGTGGAAGAGAAGTATTCGTTAGCATAAACAAATTGGGAACGGTTAGACAAAAAACACTTGATCCAAGCAAGCACGTTAGGATCAATGTTGAGGTTACTTAATTTGGTTAAAAGTAATTCGTGTGAAACAGTATCGAATGCTTTGGCGAAGTCTAAAAAAATGCAGTCAATAATAATGTTAGCATCCATCGCCTGGAATAAATCATTAGTGAATGACAAAAGCTGTGTTTCGCAGGAATAGTATTTTCTAAATCCATGTTGGTAGGGGGTAAAAAATAGGTTTGACTCGAGAAATGAAACCAGGTGTGAGTAAATTATGTGCTCCATTAATTTGCAGGGAACGCTGGTTAGGGATATAGGTCTGTAATTAAGTGGGGAGTACCGACTGCCAGACTTATGTACGGGAATCACCATCCCTGCCTTCCAATCATTCGGAAGGATGGTGGTTTGAAGTGACTGAGCAAAGATTTCGCTCAGAATTATAGATGAATAAGTAATAGTTCCCTTAAGAAATTTCGTGTTGATACCATCTACTCCACTGCATGCAGAAACTTTTGAGGTCTGTATCAACTTTACAACGCCATCAAAGTCAATGGTAATAGGAAGCATTGGAAAATAATGCACATCAGGAAAAACAGCGCTTGCGCACAGCACAGAATCCGAAAATACAGAGATGAACGCGTCATTCAACACTTCACAACAGACACTCCGATCGACAGGTTCGTTGTTAAGGTCACACAGCTCAATGGCACTAGTTTTTTTACCGTTGACCACACTCCAAAATTTCTGTGGGTTGTCTTTCAAAAAAGAAGGCAACGTGTGCTCATAAAATGTTGTTTTGGACTCTGCTACAGCATTCTTGTAGTCGCTCAGTGCTAGTGTGTAAGCATTCCAACGATCATGATTGCCAGTTAATTTTGCTCGTCGGAAAAGCCTTTTCTTTTTGTTCAGTAAACGTTTAAGACGCGAGTTGAACCAGGGTGCGCGAGAATTAGAATAAATACGTTTTTGCGGGATGTACCGGTTAATTAAGGAGTTGGCTTTCTCTTTGAATATTGACCAGTTTTCTTCAACCGATCGAGTGTGGAAACTTGGAATGTAGTCAGTGATGAAAGTTTCTAGTTCGTTATTAATTGCGGCAAAATCAGCATTTTTGTAATCACGTATAACTTTCGACGAATTAACAGATGGGATGGTTAACATCAAATTACACTGGATTATACAATGATCGCTAATACCCGGTAGGTAAGTTAGGGGCGAAACAAATTCCGGGGATGTAGTAAGGATTAAATCTAGGATATTAGCCGAGTGTGCAGAACATCGAGTAGGCTTCAGGACAAGCTGGTGCAGGTTAAAATCGAGGCAAAGGCTGATGAATTCGGAATATTCAGAACAACACTCTTGGGTTGAAGGGGGATCAGTATGCCAGTTAATGCCAGGAAAGTTAAAGTCCCCAAGGAGTATTAGTGGCGTGGAAGGGAACCGTAAAATTAAACTATTTAAGGCATCGTGAAGGTCTGAACAAAATGTGTTAGGTGAGGAAGGGGGCCTGTAAACGACGCAAATGATAAAATTTTTGCGTTCGAAGCCTACGCGCGTGCACACTAGCTCTAATGGCGACGCAAGCTCAATTGCAGCAGCGGTAATCGAATCACGAACACCGATAAGTACACCGCCACCACACCGCACATCACGATCATGTCGATAGAAACGGTAAACACCCTGGCATTCCAAAATTTCACGGTCTTCAATTTTGCTAGAAAGCCATGTCTCTGTCAAGATAACAATATCTGCACTGCACGTGTCGACGACAGAAGATAAAGCATCCCGCTTGTTACATACGCTGCGAATATTTGAATACAGAAGAGAAATATTTTTTGCCACCGGACCATGACTCCGCTATGTTTGTGAATTGCTAGGGCCATCAGAAGGTGCATTTGGGACAGAATTTGTCGAACGACGCTCGTTTGTGTGGATTTCGCAGACTCGATCAGTTACCGGACAGTAAACGTAAGTTTTTTTGTCGATTTGTAGACGGTTAAGCCGTAACACATATTTCTGTCCGCTAGCTTTTCCGAATTCAATCAATTTTTTCTGTGACAAGCGTGTGGCGCGGCAGAAGTCTTCGCTAACAGAAATGCCAGAACCTTTGAATTTTTTTCGCTCAGTGAAAACCTTTTGCTTAAGTTTTGAGGACGAGAATTTTACGATTATGGGCCGGTGCTTATTTACTGCATAGGTACCCAGCCTGTGGGCGCGGGAAATGGCTTCATCTATTAAAGTTATCTGTAGTAAATTGGTAAGGCAGTTTCGAATTTTAGTTTCCGATTCGGACCAGTTCTCAGCTGGGACGTCAGGAATCCCGTAGAATATAAGGTTGTCACGGCGAGAGCGGTCTTCCAGCTCGTCCAACCGAGAAGTTATTGCTGCAGTTTGGTCTCGCACAGCTTCATCGACTACTCTCGGTAGATCAACACTATTCTGATTTGCTTCATATGATTCCACCAGGGATTCAACTGTTGCGAGCCTACTGGCTAAGCTGGAAACTTTTTCCTCAAGTTTTTGCTGATTAGCTCGGACCTCTGATAGCATCCCTATTACCTCGGTATGGCGTGCCCTCGGTATGGCATGAATAGGTAGATTCAGCATTAATTCTTCCCGCTTTGAACGGTTTTATTGCGATAGCAACAGGCTCTTAAAGACGATACCGCCACGTTCTCAAACACAACGTTGTAGAGCGCAGCTCTTACACTCCCATTCCTGGGCGAGCGTCGGCGACGCTTGTAACCGAGCGAGCGAGCACAGCGAAGGATGAAGGAGTGAAGGCAGTGAAAAACAGCGATAGCGAGGAGAGCACGAGGAGAAAAGCGGAGGAGGAGGGTATGGCAAAAGCGTGAAAACAAAAGCGTATAGTGCCGTACAAGACGGGCTCTGCGGCGACGATAGCTACGAAATGGCGCCAGTCTAACGCGCGTCGTCTGTATGGAACGAATGCGCTTCTTGAGCGGAGGTCTGTCTGCGGTCGCTCCTGTGAATTGCACCCATGCGTCATCAACGCGCTGCCCCTCGCAGTTTCCCGATTAGCGAGGCAGTCGCGCCCCACTTCGCTCCGTTTGAAGCTTGCTGCACGAGAGAGATTGTCTGCGCCACCTAATATATCGCGAAGTGAATACACGTAAAGAGCTGTGCTCATATTCCACCTTAGGGAGTACTGTAACCATCGCTGAATTTTTGAACGATGCACACACATCGTCCTCGTCCGTTACAATATTGCCGGCGACGGCTTCTGAAAGACCGACACCGACACCATCATTCTTATGGCATGCGAAACCCCGCACTAATTATTAAGAACCAAACTCCATGAATAAACCGAGCCGAAGGACTTCATTTTTGTTGTTGACAATCATATGAAGCAAAAAGCCAATAACGATAGGAAAAGCATAGAGTAATTTTCACTTTTAGTTTATTCAAAACGTAGAAGAAACAGGCAAAAGGAAAGTGAAAGTGGACGAAAAAGTTTCGCAGCAGATACGAACCAAATCCACGTGTTTCTTACCACACCTGCAGTAGATTACGTGTAAGCTACATGGGGTTCGTCATCCCGTCAAGTTTGAGTATTTCTGAACGTATACAAGATTCGCCCAAGTAGTGTTAGCCAGCGACGCTTACTGCAACGGAGAGCACATGTGAAAAGTCCTTTCAACGAAATACATCAACCTGTATGTAGTATTGGAAGCAAGTAGCTGGCCACTAATCTCCAGTATTATATTTTATGGCCTCACGACTACCAAAGTCAGGGCTCTCGCTCAGCAGTGGCTCTGGATAAGATGCACAGGGCTAATGCTGTGCACACACGCACAAATGCCAAAGAAATTTTACTGAAGGAGCGCCACTGAGGTAGATTGATACGTAAGTGATACCACACATAATGGCGTATAAAGGTTAGAAACAGGGATAAGGTGCTTCAGAAGGGCTGGTCAACGTCTGGACTGGAGGATCCATCTTCTTCAGAGGACTTTGGCAAAGACAGGTTGCCCTATAGAAAAATTCTTCGTCAAAGGCCTTTCACAAAGACAGGTCGACTTACAGAAAAATTGGTCACCCTGTTTGAGGCATTTTATCTCATATATAGCCTTTATACCACAATGGGCTGCTCCATCTGTCAGCCCACTCCTTGATTTTTGACCCACATAATGCGGAAGATGCGGATTCGGCTGCGCCCTATGGCAAGCCATCTTTTATTTCACTTTTATTCCCCTCTTTTTTTAATACTTCTATATTTCAAATAAGCTAACAAGTACAGTCGCCCGATTCTTTAACATTACCGTGCGAGCGTCGGTTAGCGGGCCAATGAACACTTCCCAACGGTGTCGAGCGACCACGTCAGCCACAACTTTTTAATCTCTTCCTGGTCTCTCTTGCTCTTGCTGATTGCGTCCCTTCACGTCATTGGAATGCGTTCACTAGCCGGCCATTCGGAGCTCGCGTGGTAACGTTAAAGAATCGGGCGACTGCACTTTTCGATATGTTCTCCCTCGTTTCATTTCTATTTACTTCATATAGTTGTTACTGACAAGAACAAGAGCGACGCGATAGCCTGCAACGTGTGTAAAAGGCGTGTGTGCTGCCCAGTAGAAGCCACCAGCTTTGATGGTGATGGGAAATACATTCTTAAGATTACAAAAATTTTAACCATGTTTTGTTTGATGTACATTGTTTCTAATTTCTGTTTGTTCTGCTTGCATTTATGATCGTCCATCTGTTGACAAATAGTCGCAGCCTCGCCCGAAACGCGAACCATCGATTACGATAGCAAATTAGTGGACATTTTTAGGAAGTAAAGATAATAGTTTTATCGGCCATGTAAAGTTGTAAGCATAGGCATACTAACTAAATTAGCAAGCTTGGTGTCACACACAAACATGAACACATCTCCCTCGATGACCGCGGAAACTCGCTGTCAAAACGCTGCAGTGAGGAAATGCCGTAACAGCAGCGAGCGAATTGACCTTCGTGGCGCCGCTCACATCAACGCGAACTAAGTCGCGAAAACAGCGTGATCTCTGTATCCGTCGCAGGTGGCTTTCAAGATACAGCGGCCCGGCCGGTTGTGCACGGCCGCCCAGCACGCCCGGAGTAGAATGCGGCCCGGGCCTACTCTCCCCCCCGCAGCCCTGCCCGCTACAGAAGGCGGCGCGCTTCCTCCCCGCTATCCTCCATTGCGTGAACGAGATTGAGCCGCGTTCGCCGGCTCACCCTCTCACGATTTCACTCGCACGTACAGAATACGGCGCGTGGCGACGATTTTATCGCCCTTGGACTTTATGCGGAACCTCATGGCGACGCCGACGGTAGAAATGCACGTGGAGTGCCCATATAATTGATATCGCAACGAAAGAAAGTGGGGTGTGATGTGGTTAGCACGGCTAACTCCTAACCCCACAATGACACTTTATTAATACTACGAGCTTGACATTTTCTTTGGTGCCTGTGGTGCACATGAAGTCGTGAGGCATTGCGCATAAATATAGCCAGATTTTCGAGCACAACCTTTTCATTTACCTTTCTTTACTCCTACAGCATATCTCAACAGATCGACTGTCATTTCATCTTGCAAAGCCCTTCTAACATCATCCAATTACACATAGTACTCATAATTAGAGTAACATTCGGGGTAGTAGGTTCCAGATTCATAATCAGATTGTGATGAGGCACCCTATAGTGGGGGACTCCTGATTAATTTTGACCCACCCGCTTCCTTCACGCGCTCCCCAAGGCATGGTACACGAGCGCTTATGCATTTCAGCGCTAATGGGAAGCGCCGCTGCAAGCGGGCTTGTGACCGCGCCCTCTTGCTCGGTAGGCCTGAGCCATAGGCACTAATATGACGTGGCAGGTGCGCGTCTTGGCTATGACGCTTGAGTTCAATTACCAGTGGAAGGCAAAGCTTTCTTTCTCTCCGCCCTTAACGGCCAAACCCAGGCGAGGCGTCGGCCTGATGACGGCAACACGATAACGACGATGACTTGAATATACAACGATGGCTGTCGTCGGAAACCGGACATTCAGCTGGTAGCGGATGGACACAGCAGACTCAGTTTTAATCTTTTACCTGCAGTTTCAGTAAAAATTACAAACAAGTTTTTTTGCTGCCGAGAATATAGCTACACTAACTCGTAACACATTGTTGGATTAACTATAGCTATCGTGACCGTTTCACTAGGTGTAAAAGAACTACAATCACACCTTCATGGAAAGTTGTATTGATGAATATTATTTTGAAAATTATACTGTAGAAGTGAAAAACATACGGGGCAATTGTTGGATCAGAGAGCACAACTGAGATCGCAGACATATGAACACGATAGCAGTGTGGAAAATAAAATCTGATCAATACAGTATAGGACATGGCAAAGGCATGTCATGGTAAGAGCAAGAGGAAAAGTTAAATGATTGAGGGGCCTCTTCCTAGCTGCTTTCTTGAGAAGGGGATGCCTGTAGAACAAAAAAAGCGTGTTTTTTTTCGTATCTCAGAGATGACATAACTTAGCATATAGGCCTATCACTTCTCTTACCTACGCACGTGTTATATTTATCCCTGTTGTATTCGCGTACCCTAACTTTGGATTTATGGTGAGATGGAATTTTTTTAATATTACGAAAACTTCCAGGGAGAAGACATGCCCAGTGGTGTTATTGGTTAAGAAAAAATTATAAACAGTGCTCACGGTATTCACTACCATGTCAATGTTTGCATTCTTATTTGCAATATTTAGCTTCTCTAAAACCTTTGTGATGATAGTTCGATTCTCACCATAGGCTTGTTTTTTATAGCAGAATTGAAAATTATTTGTTTCGTCTTTTTGTCTGCTTGATTCAAAGACATAGGTCCGACAGTTGAACTCATCTTTAACAGCATCGATGTACTTAGTCCGGACACGGATAAAGGCAAACACGGGAAAGTGATGGAGGTGTAGGGATAGACGGCTGCGGGGGCCGCACCCAGTGGATAACGGTGACAGTGCTTCAAATTACTGGTTTTGTGTGTGCCTGCTATAGGCACATAATAATAATATTATTTGCTTGGTATTCACTTTAAAACATCAACTACTTTTTCTTTCTGACTGCTCCTGGGGAAACTTAGAACATAACCGTACAAACATATCGTTATCGTGTGCAGGAGGTGCCACCCATCAACAACCTCAGCGTCGTAGGATAAGGTGTGCAGGAGTGAATTGGTTCACAATCTGCATAATGATGCGAATCGGTTCGGGAACTGCTATAGTTTCTTTTATTTCTTCGTACCTCATATGGTGGCAGATAATATCAAAGCACGATAAAACAGAACTCACACCGAACTGGTACTGTTATTGCATCTAGCGTTATTTGGGAAATTTACCCACTTGTCTGTACATCTGCCCCCAAACTCTATGCTGACACAGATTGAGCCATTTGGATATGCTATACTGATCTGTGCCCGAATAAACAACCTCGACCACTGGGCGGATGTAACTAGGCATGTGCACCTGGGTTTGGACTCTTTCTTAGTCACCCTATCAAAATCGCTACGTGTCACAGTCAAAATAACTTTTACAATTTATATAGGGGTGAGTACAATTTAACGCAAGTCTCACGGGTTACTAAAGCACAGAATGACGTTGCTATAACGCGTTGCCCCACGAATAAGTGTGGGCGTTAGGCGAGAGGCGTTACCAGTCACGTGCACCACCCCGCGACGCGTGTTCGAAAGCCACGTGCGGACTTATCTGCAATGTCTCCAGATGGGCACCGTGTGTCCGTGGAGAAGAGCGAGAGAGAAGTCTGGCTGCAATACATCCCTCATACATGACGCCACTCCACCTGACGGAGAGGTAGAGACGGCCCTGCAAGAGGGGATTAATGCCACCGAGAATTACCTTGAGTCCACGGGCCTTCGGTGCTCACCACACAAGTCGGAACTGCTACTTTATCGACCCAAGTGCAGAGGCCCGAAACCAAAGGGATGGAAGCCACTCGCCCAATGCGACATAAAACTGCGCACAAACGACGGAGGCTATATTCCGAGGGTGGATGCTATCCGCATTCTCGGCATGATGGTAGAGTCGAGTGGTTCAAACAACCAGACAGTGCTGCAACTTACTAAGAAGACGGACAATGCCATCACACTAATCAGAAGAGTGGCCAACCGGCAGCAAGGCCTCGGAGAGGATAACCTCATGCGTCCGTAATGTGTCATTTCACTTACGTCGCGGCCATGCACAACTGGCAATGATCGGAGCGGGATAAGCTCAATGCATTAATCAGGAAGGCAATCAAGAGCGCTCTCGGCCTTCCCATATACACTCCCACGGAACGCTTACTTCAACTTGGCATGCATAACACACTAGATGAAATAGCGGAAGCAGAGGAGAGGGCCCAGTTCGTCAGGCTATCTACCACACGAGCTGGAAGACACATCTTACAGGAGCTGGGCGTTCTCCCCAGAGGAATCAAAACAAAGTTCTGCAGCATCCCTCGAGCGCAGCGGGACTGCATCACTGTCGCCCCGATCGCACGAACACAACGTGGGAAGACGTCGGGCGCGCGCGAAGGCTCTCCTGGAAAACGCTCGTGAACGGGCTTCGGAGAACAGTTTCGTAGACGCAGCACGCTACGCCGACGGACAGGCCTTCGCTGTAGTTAGAGTAAATCATGAAAGGCAAATAACGAACGCAATCTCGATTCGGACGACGTCCCCTGAAATCGCAGAGCAGGCTGCAATAGCGATGGCCTTATTGGATGACAAGAGGACATCAATCTACAGTGACTCGATATCAGCTGCTAGGGCATTTGCCAAAGGAACCATATCCTAGCTGGCCTAGGGATACTAGGAAGCAAGGAGCTCAAGCCACACACATTGATCTGGTTTACAGCCCACATGGCACAGATCGAGGGTGCCCCGCCGAACCTCAATGAGTCTGCACACGGAGCTGCGCGAAGGATCATCAACCGCGTAGCTACCCGGCAGCGTGACGCCGGGGATACTGACAATCGGGACTCTCCTTCCTCGTACACCGAAATTACTAAGCACTTTTACTTGACTCGGAGGATCTACCCCCTCCCACATTGAAAACTCAATAGACCTCAGGCATTGACATTAAGGCTTCTACAGACGGGGGCATACCCAAACCCCCCTACTTCTTTTCAAGATGCACCCCTAAATTCAGACGACAAATGCATGTGCACTATGCAATGACTTAGCGAACTTACCTCTCATGCTCTGGCGATGACCCGCGTTACGCGGCGATGAAAGTAACACTTCTTCACGATGGGATGCTGTCCTACACAGCCCCAACCTCGAAGAACAGTTATGGGCTGTCCAACGGGCCCGCAACGCGGCGGAGAGGCTCGGCCTCTCTGTCCCGACGTGGGAACGGCCCTCGGCGCGCTAGGGCGCGCCCTAAAGGACCCTAATAAAGCTTTTCATCCATCCATCCATCCATCCATCCATCCATCCATCCACATGCCTCGTTCGATGATACATTTTACCATCCTCATGACTTGCCCAAACAAATCACTTGCCGCTCAGGAGCTTGAAGAACTCAAGCGCCAACGCCATCGGGCGGATCAGGCGGAAGCCTGCGTGATGAACCAATGTAGACTTCTTCTTAAAGAGCGTATGTACATATGTGTACACAGAAAAATTGTATATGAAGAAGGGTAGGTAACAGAAAATATATATAGCCTAATTAAAGTTAGCATGCCAAACTACTTATTAAGAACTCTGCGCAGTAATCTCCACGATAATCATCATAACATGAAACATATCCGCCCTCACCAATTATATACCCATCATAAGAAATATCGCCATAATATCTGCAATCACCTCCGCAAGATCGATGGTCCTTTATTACTTTTTTGCACTTGGCATTTTACTCTAAACGATGAATCAGGTTCAGTGGAGTGTTTCTAGTGTCAGAACCTATTCCTTGTTTCCCTGTCAAGTGCGATAATAACACGTTTCATAATTCCAGCAATCAACTAGCCCGCTTACATGCACTTGTGGCCACAAAGTACACGAGAAAACTAAATTTTTTCAGTCTTTTTCTGCGTCATACGGATTAACAGTTCTAGTGCATTCCGGAAACGTTGTAATAGTCCCGTGCACTATCTGGTCGGCCCTTCAACATTTTGGCACGCCTGAGGGCACCGTGGGTAAACTTGAGTTTCGGTCACATTAAATACTGCAGTGAAAACGGTCACATCTCTATTTCAGTTAAAGGCTTTACGAACCTTGAATCAATGACAACAAAGAAGTACTTGGCTTTACTGCCTTCAAGCTGCGAATCATTAACCCCTCATGAATATTTTCGTTGACACTCCACACGTACTGTGGCGAGATTTTGGAATGGCCACGACGCATTTCATTGCGAAAATAAGTACGCGAAAATCCGGCGTCGTCTTCGGTCCGACGGCACAAAGAATAAATATACGGCAAAAATGCTCGGATTCACGTCAAATTTCTCAGGAAGGTTCCTGCAAACATACTAAATGAAAGGCTGTCAAAAGAAAATCTTGTACGTTTAAGTCTGAGTGGAAGTGGAATCCTGATCTCCGGGGTGCGAGACGAGCACACTTACCCGTCGCCACAGTGACTCCACCGTTCTGGCTGACTGAAGGTGTGCCTAGTGCGTGTGTCGTGGCAGACGTCAAGTCCTGGCCATCTGACTGACTAAAGGTGTGGCCTAGTGCGCGCGTCATTAGGCACGTGACGGGGCAGCCAATAGGGGCGAGGTGGCGCCACGTCATGGGTGTATGAAACGAGTTTGTAAAATGAAAACAATTCACCAAAGGGACTTTAATGTTTTTGCATTCCCATACGTGAGCATTCCTAAGTGTCTGCCTGTATTTATAACGTGTCAAGCGTATTTGTTATGCAAGTCCGCAGGCTCACTATGTTTGTATGCATGGAGAATAATATTATGAGCGTTAAAATTTTGTGGAAAATATGTGGTGCCAGAGGAAGACAAACGGAGTGGACTGCGGCAGGAAATATTGAGACGAAGTTAGGTAATACGTTGGTAAAGCACATCACGCGCTCGACTGATGCAAAACAAGGCTATAGCAGGGTACTGCTTCGAGAAGCCTCCATTCTGCTGTGTACTTAGACTGATGTTCGTTATGTTATCCGTGCATAGTATTGAGTAAAGTCAAAGAGAACACTTCCAACAGTTGCATTCCATGGCTGGAGCAACTCTTTCTCAAACGTCCCGGGTGCTTGAGTGGCAATGCCTCAAACACTATGTTATTATAGTGCATAAGTGGCACGTAGCTTTCGTTTCCCATCTGCATAAGAAACAGAGGCGAGTCAGGTCTGCACAAAAAACTGCCATTTTATCTCGATAGCAATTATATGTACAATCGAGGCGTGTTCATGTGGTAGGCGCTACCACCGTCGTCGTGTTGTCACCATATTGACGACGCATGCACGGATCGAAGGAGCTACTCCGTTTCAGACATCATGTGCAACATTGTAAAAGCTACAAATACTTGCATCACTAGCTTCATTCGTAATTAATATCTAGTTCGATGTTTTTTAACCGCAATTGTGGAAGTATTCTCTATATTATATAGACTCAATATTGGAATAAAAAAAGTGTTAATCCTTAGGAACACGCAAAATGTGGTACACGGCTCATAGTGCGTTCTTCTTGATCATTAAGGTTTTCGTTGTCTTTTTTTTTCGGGTATTTTAATTGTGACCCGTCACGGAAGCCTGACGAGCAGGTTAGTTCAAGCAAACGCCGCCGGCATGCAGCGAAGCATTGACGGAATGCGTGGAGTGATAAATTTTTGTGACCGAACTTCTTGTGTAGCTTCCACAGCATAACAACTGACGTCTGAAACGGATTATATAAGGCCTCCAGACACGAATGATTCGCAAAGCGCTTGGCTGCAAAAACGATGAAGCCAAGTCGACGCACGCTCACGCTTCACTCAGTTGGTAGTTGTTGAAAAGTATTTGTTAAAGCACATTCTCCTTCCCTCTTTACTAGTGCTTCCTAGGTTTGATGAAGCTGGAGCAGACTTGGCACCTTCGAGTGGGGCCACAAGATCCTTCTCACCCAGGTGCGCAAGGAGAGTGTCTAGGATCCGCTTGCGCTGAATGTCGTCTTCAACGGATTGCGTCCAATCTTGAGATGCGAATGGCCTAAAGGTGGGCAGCACCTTTGGTATATGGGTGGATTGGCGCTTAGTTGGCTCGGCAGCGGAGCAAGGACAGCGTTCAGCTTTCCGCTTCTTTGAGTGCACAAACGATAGTGTTCCTGCTAAGCATTTTTACGCAAACAGCACCATTGTAAGTACAGTGGTCTGAGGGGAACAGACAGTACATAGTCGGTGACATCTGCACTAATGCAGAGAGCAGCACCTTCTTCTAATGTGTTAGCATTCTGCGGGTATTTCATGCCCTTACGAGGACCTACCTAGTGTATGCCCATGCCAGTAGTGCTCAACCCTGCACAATTGCGGGTGCTAACCTGAAGAAGACTTTCGACGGCGTGCTTCATCGACCCGTCCTCAAAAAGCGTATCCTTACCACGCCTGGTATCTGTATGATCCGCTACATCAGTGACTTCCTCACAGATCGTACAACCCGCATCGTGGGACAGGACAGCCAGCTGTTCGGAGCCTATCCAGTATGCCGTGATACTTCTCGGGGTTCCATTCTCTCTCCAAAGATTTTCGATCTCAAAAAACCTTCCCCTTCTGCTGAGTAAACGTTCTGGCTTTAAACGTGCTATATATTCCATTGACGTCACGCTCAAATGTGTCACAGGAAGCCCGGGCAATCAAGAGCCAACCATACAAGCTTGCCTGGACTTAATCGATTCATGCACTTGCACACTTGGACTTACACACGCCCCGCAAAAAAATTCAAGGACACCCAAGCACTCCTTATGAGTTCTGAATGCAAAAGCATTGGTGTCCAACTGAACGCTGCTGAGCGGTCCTTCATGTTATTCGGGCGAAATTCGCGCTCACTTTTCCTCGCGAGCAAGTGAGCACGCTGATACACTTGGGCAATGCCTCCTAGCCCAAGACCGGTGCACTTCGATCCTGGGTGTCGTGGTACCTTGGATGACTGCCTTATATTATAATTTAGATGTTTCCGAGTAAACCGCGGGGAATTTTATGCCACTGCTTTCGTCAGGCCGGGTTTGCCAATAGAAATTTCGGTCCAAGTAGCATGACGTCAAACAGCAGGGCGCACAGGCCCGCAATCTGAGATGCTTATCTGGCGCAGTCGGTATGACACTCGGCTTCTGACCTAGAAAAAGATTGAACAAGTACTCGTGTTAACAAGTAATCTCTTAAAGAAACATCGTCCCGGTGCTGTCAATAACAGAAAAGCGAGAAACGACAGCACAGGTACTAACGAAGTGATACAAAGCAACAACAAAATCAAGTCGCAAAACTCCTCAGAATTTTGCGACTTCAGAGGCTTCAGGGGCTTCAATGGCTTCAGAGGCGCCGCGTGGACGACTTCAAGTCGCGCTCGGCGACGTTGTGATTGAGTAATGCCCTCCGGCATGACACTCTTGTGCTAATACGTCGAAGGGTACTGTATGGTTCGAGATAACCTCGAAGTAGCTTTTCACTTACACGGCGTCGCCGTATCGCAATCCAAACTCAAACAGGGTCGCCGGGCTTGTATGCCGCATAGCATCGTCGAAAGTTGTAGCGTCGTCTGTCTGTCCTTTGCTGATTTTTGACGCACATGCAGGCGAGCTGCCAGACTTCTTCGACGCGCTGGAGATAGGTGGCAACGTTGTGGTTGTCTTAATCGGTGGCTTGCGGTAGCATGACGTCGAGCGTCGTCACTGTGTTCCTTCCGCATACCAGCTCGAATGGCCTCATCGATGATGTTTGTTCTAGCTTCGTGTTGTAAGCGCCGATTACCTACGGAAGGACAGCATCCCATCCCTTGTGCTCGAAGTCGAAGAACATTGCCGAGATATTGGCGAGGGTCTTATTTAGGCATTACGTAAGACCATTTGTTTGTGGGTAGTGGGCGGTTGTCCCCTAGTGACTGGCACGGCTGTATTCCAGGATGGCTTGAGTCAGCATCGCTGTGAAAAAGCCAATTCTCTATCCGTTATCACGACTTCTGGAGCCTCATGTCATAGCAGAATGCTCTTGGCCAAGGATTTTCACACTTCAGCCACACTACCTTTCGCAGGTCTTTCGTTTCGCCGAAGCGGTTAAGGTGGTCGACAGCTATGGTAATCCGTTTATTCGGAGATGTTGACATCGAAAATGGCGCCAGCAAGCTCGGTTCGGTCTGCTGGATTCTGCCACCGGCAATCTGATGTAATCCGACGAGGTCAGCAATCCCGGCCGCTGGCCTTGTCGGTGGTGTCATGTGTCGCTAGAAGTTTCGACAGGTGTTGGCACAATGAGCGACGTCGCGGGACAGGCGCAGCCACTAATACTTCTGTATCGTTATTAGAACGCAGCAAAATCTAAGGTGCCCAGCTGGCGGATGGTCATGCAGGACATGCAGAACCTCCGACCGACTACTAAGAAAAAGTGATGTTATGTTAAAAAATGCTGCTATTACACAATGGTTTTCATTCTATTTTCTTTCTCGCGAGCAATATGTCGAAATTAGTGGTACAAGGTCTCAGATTTCATGTGTTAAGTCGGGAGTTCCCCAAGGCAGTGTTTTGGGCCCCCTTTTATTCCTCTTATTTATAAATGACCTCCCGAATGGAATAGGTGTTTCCATCTTTGCACATGACTGCATTATATACAATAAAATTGATACAGTAGGAAACCAGCCTAAGTTACACGCAAATTTACAGAAGATAAAGAAATGGTGTGATGAATGGCAAATGATGGTACACCCGTTAAAAACTGTAGTTATTACAGTCTGTAGAAAGTTAAATTGCTTAAACAACTCTTAATTTATTAATAATCATGTACTTATAAGAGTTGAGCAGCATAAATATCTTGGCATGATTTTCACAAGTGATCTTCACTTGAACCACCATATAGATTACGTGCGTGCCAAGGCCAACAAGTCAATCTGGTGTCGGAGGCGTACTTTACCATTCGCAACTCAAGATACAAAACGTCTAGCTTATAAAACATTAATTAGACCTATAATTGAATATGCTAAGGTTGTCTGGGACCCTCGCACTGCTATAAATATATCAAAAATCGAAAGAATACAGCGTCTGGCAGTCAGATTCATATTCAATAAATATCGGCGGATGGACTACCCTTCTCAACTTTGTGTACCGGCAGACTTACCGACATTACAGGCTAGAACTAAATATGAAAGATTTCAATATATTTACTAACAATTCATCATCATGTTCATATTAAGTATTCAGACTTTTTTGAAATTCTTTCCGGGGAAACCACTAGACATGGTCATTCAATATTTATACGTCCCACTGTTATTCATAACGATTGTTTCAAGTATAGCGTTTTTCCAAGAGCTATCAAAGAATGTAACTCCCTGTCGGAAGAAGCCGTTTCATCCTCATCAATTGATTTCTTCGCAAAACACATTGGAGATATCCTAGTTTGCATGTAATATACTTTACTTTGTATCTTTGTTATTTTCAGTGGTTTATGCTGCTAACTCTTGGAGTTATTAATTTTAATCTATTGTCCCTTTTTGTGTTTCAATGTACAAGTTTTTATGTACAGTATATTTGATTTGTAAATGTTCATATTGCCCTCCTGCTGTAGCCCTGTGTAAGGGCTTGCCGTATCTGTAAATAAATAAATAAAGTAAATGTGCTCGTGAGAGCAACGGTGATCAAATAGCGGAACAGAGTGGCAGAACCGAGTGGTGGAACCGAGCGGGGGAAGCAGTAGCAGAGTGATGTTGCGTACGAAAGGACATGCCAAGAAAAAGGGCACTGGTTCCACACAAAGTTGGTAATTAGTTCTGGTTCGGCAGCTGCTGCCAGAAAAATGTTAATTTTCTAATTCCTACCATGTGTTTATGTTCACATCGTGATCTGCCGGAGTGGTTGCATCCAAGCAGATGCAGTGAGGGTAATTTCGCACTAGCAGTTCCAACTGCCACGCAATTCAGGGAAATTGCCGATGTAGTTGTCAGACCTTCAGGTGAAGTGCACATGGCACGTCGACCTGTGACTGACCGGCTGCGAGTCAGGCACAACCGGCTGCCTCAGCCATGCTGCAGACCCTGACCATTCAACCACGAATCCTTAACTCGGCAAGCAGCTTACAAGTGATTTCATTCAAATGAACTCTTTTTACGGTTTCTTCAAAGGGAATATTTAATGTATTTTACACTGCTTGTCATTTTATACGTAGCTAAATTGGTCCATCGCTTTTTGACTCTGCAATTGGTTATTTTACCGAGGCACCTTTTTAAACGGCCGTGCTTTATTTTTTAATTTATTTACTAATTTGCGTCAGCCTTTGTAAGAAACAGTGAGGCCCTAACTCACGAGATTGCTTCCTACAGTAGCTGGAATTCAGCTGTCTCTCTTATACGCAATCAAAATTCCTTCAAATTGATTAATCGGTTTTCTAAGGGGACGATTTCACATGCATTCAAACAGACAGATCCAACTTGGTCCAGAGGTTAAGCTTCCTTTTAATAATAAACCACTTAGCAGCACGGACAGCTTCATTTAATGAAAATGTATGCTTAGGATCCTCATGATAAAATTGCTTATATGCTATTACGCTAGCTCTTTTTCAAGTGACAACAAGAGGAGTCCAGGAATATTTTTATATAATTATTTTTACAATATTGCTATACACAAACCTTTACATGTGTACTTCATTATGTCTAATTTACGCTTTAAATACCGAATCTGTAATCTTTTGTTCAGCATAGTATATGGTATCTCCTTTTCCATAGACAGTTTTCTGAGAGAAAACGCAATGCTGCACTAGGCTGTTTTACTTTCCGAAAATTAAAGCAAACTCTTTTTTTCTGTTGCAGCTACATGTCGTTGCATCTTCAGTATAACGTTATAGGGCAACTTATTTGTACCAGTGTGTTAATTGTGAATTGAGGTTATATGCCGTAAGTTAGAATGAATGTAGGAACAGGACACCTAACGTATCAGGCACTATATGTCTCTCAAATTTGTATACATCTTAGTCACCGCTAATGCACCAGTTATAACAGTCAAACAACCTTGAAAATCCATGTCCTTTACAGCCTGGCGTCCTGATTTTGTAACATAAGGGTTCATTTCTTCTTTGAAGCCAAATTTCTTGAGCACCTTTCACACCCCTCGGACATCCGCCGGGTGGTTCATTGCACTGATTTGTTGCACGTATGAGCGTCGAGTCTGCGAAGGAGTTGGAGGAAAATATCATATTGGAAAATTCATAACTTCATGTTACAAACTTGATATTGTATGAACGGGTATGAATAAAAGCCTTAGCAGTTGCAACTTAAGCTCACTTACTAGTTCATCACTGCACTTTCAACATTAACGACAACGGCTGGGCAGGTAAGACTTCCGTTGGTGGCTTTTTAACGCGAAATTATTATTAACCCATAGGCTATTGAAGAACCAACAGTGCAAAGGTATTTTGTAATAGCATGAAGATTCGGCAATGAAGCTAATAACAATAATAAGGCGAAAATGTGTTCTTTGTGCATGTTCAAATTGGTAATGTGAATTGGCAGAAGTTCTCAATGTGCATTGCTTCTAAGGGAAAACCTGCAAACATATGCCCGTTGTCAATATTGAGCAATATGTTTTTATTTATTTATTTATTCACTTATTTACTTAGTTTTTAATTAATATTTATTTATTTATTTATTTATTTATTTATTTATTTATTTATTTATTTATTTATTTATTTATTTATTTATTTAACGTGTCCTTAGGGTCATGGGCTTTAGAGTCGAATGTATGACATGGAACAAAAAAGGGAACAAGGTCAAAAAACTAACAATTGCATGAGCGAGAACTATACAGTACGCTTTATATTTATGTAATGTTATCTAAGAGTTTCTGAATAAATAAGGGTCCTTGATAGCGGCTGTTTGTACGGAGCGGCAGTTCCGTTCCTCGGAAGTCCAGAGTATGAATGACTGTGGAAAAGCATTAGTTTTGCAGAACTGTGAACACACTTTATGAAGGTATGTAGTAGAGTCACAATGAAATATGGGAGCAAGATTAGGTTATTTGATAGTTTCGGATCGTGAAATAATGCGTGAAAAGTGCTTAAACGAAGTTTCTTGAAAATGGGTGCTACAGAAAGCAATGAATGTGTTTTCTTTCTTTTTTTTTTACATGTCATCTATGCTAGCTGTTGTATTCTTAATACGGAGGATAAAGGGAACAGAATAATTTTGGATCATTTCTAATGAGGAGATTAAATTGTTGATATGGGTCCCGTGCTGAAGTGGCGTATTCAAATTTTCATCGAACCAGTGTTTTCTGTATCACAAGTTTCAAGTAGCAAGACGCTCATGAAACATTACGACGAAGGAATCCTAGTATTCTCTCGGCAGTGTTAACTAAATTAGAAAAGTTCTTTACAATGTGATGCCGAGGTACTTATAGAAATACATGTTCTCTAGTGGGCTGTTACTTAGGATGTAAGTTGGCAGCATGACCGATATCCTTCATACGCGCATATGGTGCACTTGTTATTATTGAGATCCGTGTACCATGCATTGCACCAGTTATTATCAGCGTTAGATCCGACTGAAGGGTTTTTGTGTCTTCAGCGGAGATTATGATATTTCATCCAATAACATTGCCGCTTTTCAAGAATGAAATCCTTTGTTTCCTCTGTATATCGTGTACACCATGACGTGTGGAATCCGAAGAAAATCAACGTCAAACAACGGCTTTCAGACCGTATACAAAAGCTGCTAAATGTACAGGAAATAAGATGTTACCGAGCTTTCTTCATCGGATAAGGACAGTGCTATAGTCATACCTCAGTAGTACGATGAGAGAATCGTTCAGATGGAGTCCGCCACACAGAGAGCTCAAAGCAGGTCGATGTCAACCATTACGACAAGAAAATAAGCAAGAAGTTTATTCCCGTGCGCAAACCTAGCTTAGGCATGGGACGGTATAACGTAAAACTACAGCTTCATGACTTTGTTCTAATCATCTGACGTAAAATTTACATCAGGAGATTGAAGTAAAACGGCTGACGTAAGCATCCGGCGGTGACTCGCAGCGTTGAACAGGCGAGTCAAACACTGTTCTTGTTCATAGCACGTCACTTTTTTTTGCTCTGAAAGGGAACAGAATTTCCTACCTTGGCAGGCATTTGTTTTTTAATTGCCTCACCAGAGGCGCAGGGCACTGCATCAGATCGGTGGAGTCGATCTAGCACAGTGAAAGTATGCAACCGGATCAAGAGGGCATTGCCGGCGTCGGTGATTGGTTCGCTTTCCTTTGCTTAAATTTCGATGTCTGGTACAAATGCGCGGCGGCGTCCAACGTAGTAGAAAATCCCACTAACATGCTCAGCGAACAAAAGTTGGCAGAGAGATGTCGTGTACGTGCCAAAAGACTGCACAGCGTTACCTGCCAAACAAAATTTCTTACCGCGACAGCAATGATATAGACACTCCGGGTGCATTTCCACCGTAGCCGTCGGCGTCGCCGTTATGCTCCGTATGTAGTCCAAGCGTGATACAATCATGACCGTGCGCTGTATACACGTCCGCATGTCAACTTTCATCCTAGACGCCAGCGCTCGTTTCTCCCCTGGCGGAACGATTTCGCCTCCCACGAGTGCACGTTTCCGCCGATTTCCTTCAAGGTCGCGCTCGCGCTAAACTGGCGCTGCACGCGTAACGTCTCTTGTTTGCGATGTCGCCTCCTTGGAAGACGGGTAATTGCTGTTGTGCTGTTAACTGCCATGACCGCAATGTAAACACGGAAGGATTCACGCCATCAGTGGAATTCAACCGATTCCCAACTAAATGATACGAAAAGGGTAGACGACAGACGTGGATTACCGCAGCGTGCCGAACAAGGCAAGTAAACAACTTTTGTTGCATGCGCTAGCAGTGGTTGCAGTCCGACGGCGCCTGCATATGGCACGGCCGAGCTCGGCCGCGCGATGCGCCGGTTGCTGATAGCTTCGTCTGAAGTGTGTTCTCGACGCTCAGTTCCATGACCATTCGCTCGCTGCAAATGCCGCTCTTCGTCAAGCCTGCATTTTGACAGCGAGTATCCGCGGTCGTCGAGTATGACCTGTAGATGTTTGCCTTAGAGCGCGTGTCACCGTGCTTGTTAATTTTGTTAGTAAGCCAATGTTCAGAACGTTATACGGCTGATAAAGCTACTATCCTTATTTCGCGTAGGTGTATGATAACTGCCTACCGCAATCGATTCTTCGTGTTTCAGGCGAAACAGCGATTCTTTATTATATGAAAGCAATGCCATTCTCCACGGCAGCTACAAGCAGCCAGTGCCACAGCGATTCCCTGTCAGCCATCATTTATTTATTAACGGGGTGCTCTCCGGCTATTAAATAAACAGTTTTATTCGGCCTAATATTGCATTTTTAATGCGCACACTCCACCTTAACGTGGTGATTTTTCGCGGATTTGTTACATTGCGCGACAGGCATGTGCAGCTCACTCAGCCCGAAGACGTTCTTTTAATAGCGGTGGGCTGATGGTGAAAAAGGCGCAGAATCGGAAATAATTATGCCTCTTTTGTTCGGTCTCACCAAGCATAATCATAATGTATACTTCATATCAGATTAAGAGTTCTCGCGGTTTTCTTGATGTCGTCTGACAGACAAGAGAAGTGGGGGTGACCCGAAATAATTTTGGCCAATCGGGGAGTGCTGATTGCAGAAATGAAATAAAAAATTTTCGGATAGCTCTGTATTGTAGTACCCGAGGTCTATAACTGCACTGTAGGCGGATTAGATTTATTGGACCGACTATCTTTCTTACATATAAACAACTTCAAATGCATCGTTTTAAATTGTTAGACGTCTTAGTAGACAAGAGCAGAATTCCACATCACCATCAACCTAAATTATGGACACTTCATACTTAAAGCTTGCCCCGATTATATGGGAGAGGCTCTAGTCTGAAATATGAGTCTAACGTATGCATGCGAATTCGCTACTTTCATCCCATCAAATAAACCTCCGCCGTCCTTCACGCTCATTCTGTAGTTGTATTAAACCTCTATTAGTTCTCTCTGCGCATTACATAATTTATAATTCTCGAACTACATAAATTTCTTCCCCTTATACTAAAGTATAATGTAACTGCAAGCTATTTCTGTGCCGCGGTGCAAAAGAGTTCGAGATGCGAATACAGCCTGCAGATGTCTAGCAGCAAGTGCAATTGGGCCCATGAAGGTAAAGTGGATCATCGAAGCGCAGACTCCAGACAGTGGAGTCAACAGAAGCGGGGTATGAAATAGCATCGCACGTACCCGGTTCTGTCGGGCACCGAAGAAATAGGTCATGGGCAAGTAAATCTCTCCCAAAACTGCACCCCGAGTTGTAAGTTACCTCATGTGCACAATGAACCAGATTACTATGAAAGAAGGATAGATCGTATCTCTCTCTGCGCGCTCTCGTTTTTCCTTAAAGATACTCTACACGTACAGTGAAATCTACACGTGTACACGTAATCTACACGTGTACTGAAAGCGACGGACTATCGAATTACTTCGAGTGTCCATGCGAAGTTAGTCGGTGTTCCTAGCGACCGCAAATGTGGAAGAAATATTTTAATTGAAAATAAAGTTCAACAGACAGCTTGGCCCTGCTTTCATCACATTTAGGGCGTACTAGGTTAGCCGAAAAGCGTAAATTTTGTTCTCACTAACTATACTCTGTTAGAACACAAATGGTTACATAAACTTTCGCAGCTGTGCTTAAATCCGAGCGACTGATACATCAAAGAAAGCGAATCTGTAAAAGTGGGTTTTCATATCCTTATAAAATTCCAACGGTGTGTTTGCTGGCCGTCGTACATACATCCACTTCGTTGCTTCCAAGCAGGCTGCGTTGCTGGACCATGTTGCCGGCTTCTACCGTCGCAGACGTGCAAACTACAAGCTGACCTTCGATATGGAACCGATGAACCGTGACGGGATGAAATAAAATTACCGATTTAGTGCCTACAAAAGCTGCGCGAAGAAGTTATCTTGCCGAGTGCGGTATACGTAGAGTAACGTTTATTTAAAGATCATTTATGATCACGTTCCCACCAAAAAATCTCGCACTCCGACGCAGGATGCATTCTTAGCTGTTCTGACATTTGATACGGAGCATCCCCTCAAATGCCAGCCTTTACCGAAGCTCTTCACTACACGCCTTTCGCCGCACGGAAACATTCGCAGAACTTCTTTTAACGGATTCGGTGCAGACGCGTTAAGCGACCGCATACATACACAATATCGTCTTAGGCAAAAATAAAGCACGCACAAAAGTCTAAAAGGCTTAATTACCTCTGCCCAACAAAGTCACTTACGGCGGGTGTTAACGAGTCAAAGCAGGGTGCCCAAAGATATTTCTTTAATAAGAGGCGCGAGTGACGCATCGTTTCATTCATTCAATAATAATGTGGCATAAGGGGTATTCTTACCGTGCGCTGCACCATACATTAGCAAAAGACGCCGCATCACTCATCCCCGTGCAATATTTCCAAACTCGCAGAACTCAAGAATAGGCAGCAATTTCGCGGTGCAGTGTGCTGCCTACCTATGTCACCCCTTTTTTAAACTTGTGCTTTTAGCGAACACGGGTGATCACACAGATGTTCGAGAGGTATTTCTGAGGGTCTTTATTTCTAAGTGCATTGTAACTTGTGCTACTTCAAAATGAGATTTCGTTTCTCAAAGATTGACAGCTTAGTTCATGGGGGGTCTCGTTATATTTTATTTCTTGCTTCTTCTTTTCCTCTTCGTGTTTCTCTGTGCATATGTTTCGGTTGCCACAATAACTCGTCAAATAGAGATAGTGCTGCGTGGTGTTACTTAAACTGCTGTGTCACCTTTGCACCGCTTCATTGCAATGTTAAGACACCGACCAGCTCATATGTGCACGCCACTGTGCGAGAGCATCATGGATGTGGATTTGCGCAGCCTCGTGATATATAATCTGAAATTTGTACGTTTAAAAGAAATATATAATCGTACCAACGCGAAGACTGTGATTCAGGCATAACTATGTTCGTGGCACGAGACGCCTATGCGTAAAACTATGCGTAAATCATTGGCAACTAAAATACACTGAGGAGAATCATGAAAAACCGTAGCGCAGAAAAGCATTGACTTACACAAAAAGAGAAGAGATGGCAGATGAGCGGCAACTACCAATAAATTTGATTCGTCGCGATGTTCAACCAACAAGTAAAAACATCTTATATGTAAAAGTCGACGTCAATTTCTTACCAGTTCAAACAAGAATAACGACTGCGAAGATTAGTGCCTTCATTCCTGGTTTGCCAGAGCTGCAAGAAAACTAAGCCTTTCCTCATAAAAGCGAAATAGTTCGCTCCCGTACAAGATTGCGCTTAAACCAAACACAGGTAAACACCTTCTTACTTGGATCCTGCACAATGAAACAATATATTGAGAGATTAAGTTCGCCTACTGAGGTGTTTTGCAGCACTACTTTAATTGAAAAACAGTTTTCTAAAAAAGCAGCACATTCACGTCAGTGTGGGGGATTGATCGAGCAGGATTGTGTTGAAACACAAAAGGTATTCGGTAAATAAAAGTGTGCCAGGCGACAAAAGTATTTTTTTTTCTTCCTAGTTTTCTTGGGACACTGTTGCTTGCAGCTGTCTAGCCTGCAGCTAAGTGCTTTGTGCAGGTAGGAAACGGCGGCGAAGTCCAAGCAAAGCGCAGTGACAACGAAAGTACCATGTGAACTTGGATAATATAATGCCTTCCTTGCCCGGTACTTACCTAGCGGCGACGTAGTTTAAGCAAATTTTTTTTTTCATTTCTCTGGGAACTCGGAGCACACGCGTGAGACAATTGCACACAATGGAGGACGTGTTTGTCGTATTCCTTTTTTATCAGGACGGTTGAAGTTACAAGGCAAGAACAGCTCACTGAATAACAATAAAGCTTAGAAAACAATAGCTCGTTATCCCGTAGTCGACAGTAGACGCAGATTGGTTGAAAAGGTAACTAGTCGCAATCTTAAAATGGGTGTAGGGCATGCTCTCAATGGCACACCCAACCACACCACACCCCACCTCACCACACCAGGTCATACTGTGCACTGGTCCTCATGGACGCTGCCCAGCTAGAAGAAAACTGGCTGAAGGTGGCACGACAGGCAGCAAAGACGCCAGAGCGACCGATCGCACTGTCCAGCTAGAAGAACAAAAGCGCCTGAAGGAGGTGCGACCAAACGTATCAGCAAATCTCCTTTCTCTGTGATCTCGAGGCAAGAGGGAACTTGTTTGACTGCCACTGAGCAAAAGGCTGGCTTCACGGAGCGTTCGCCTGCCAAGACTGGCTACCTGACGCAACGCTCTCTGCTAACTTTTCCCTTCCTCCGTGAAGGCAAAGCAGCGCATCAGATGCTTCCAGCGCCACGCCGCGCCGCAGCCCGGCGGGCGCATTAGCAGCGCAGCAAATTCCATTTCCAAGAATTTAAGTGTATGGTGCCCTTGTATTTGAATTTTGAACATTGCTTTTTGGGAATGACAGACCGTCGGTATGGGTTCTCGCTTTCTTCTTGGCAATATTTGCGTGCTCCCTCAATTTGATATTTGGACATCTGTCAGTCATTCCCACGCAGCAGTGACCAAAACAAGGCACGCAATAAAGAAGTCGGTCTCAACTTACAAGCTATACGTGCCTTCTATAGCTAGAAATGTGAGGGCTCAAAAAAAAAACTAGGCACTGTTGCAAAGACACTTCCCTAGTTTTTCACGTTTTCTTTTCCCAGGGTGTAAAGCGGGAGAAAACGAAGTGTCAAATTATTTGCCTAATAACATGGAGTTCATTGATATAAATCATGCAAAGTTTACGCCGGTGCAACTTTGAAGGGGCAACCATTCAGGACATATATAACTTCATCCAGCTTGTGTAAAACCAGGTAGTTGCTATATGCATTGCTACAAGATTTATAGCTGTTTACTACTTGCATCATTTATCGCTACATACAGTATTCGACTTTTTACGCTCGAAAAATGACAGGGAAGACAGCCACTGTAACGCTCCCTTTCACGAAGATCTACCCGAAACAACACAACGAAATTCTGAGGAAATGCTTAGGCTGCGCACATGAGTACGTTAGGACGTCCCCAGGACATCGCTGCATGATCCCTAAAACATAGAATTCAAGTTCATTTCTTTGGCCTAAAGACATCTTCAGGGGGTCCTCAGGAAAGCATTCGAGTATATCTTCAATAGGAAACCTCTGTAAAGGGATCACGTATGTCTTTCATAGTCTGTCACGAACATATCGGTAGGTACGCAGAACAGAATTTAGTGTTCTGTCAACTTAGTACTAGAGTTCACTTGAGCCGACAGGTTAGTAATTCTGCGCAACAATTTTGATCAGCTACTTTGCGTTTATGTTGCATCGCATCAAAGCAAGGGCACCATCCAGCAGTAGTTCCATTTGAGTTTTCATGTTTAGATTTTCTTCCGCCAGTAGCAGTTCTCTGCAAAGGAACTGCTTGGGTTGGTTTTATTCTCATACTAACGAGCAAAGCATCTACAATGAGTCCTTCCTTGCTTCGGCTTTGAATTTCGATCCAAGCTATTATTAGGTCAGCTTGCAGCAGCTGGCTTCCGGGCTGCATCACTGGAATCGACGCACTCCTAGACCAAAATTTTCAAGATGCTTCATCGCCTATTTAAGAACAAGTGTTAGATACGACACATAATTTCATTAACTATATTCTATATCAAGGAGATAATTATATTCTTACAAGTGCAATAAAGAAAAATACTACATTAAGCAGTGTTAGAATATCAATTATGCTTCATCAATTGCAAAAAAATCCCTTTTACCGTGACGAGGACACTTAGTAGGGCATAAATGACGCAAGAACAAAATCTGGGTGGCGGCGCTGCCCTGAAGTTCCACCCTGCGTCTCAGTAAAGGAGTTGCGGATTTCGATTGGATTTAAATGCATCTATACACTTTTCAACCTGTGCTTCGTGGCGCTACGGACGCTCCGGAGCAGTCTCGCTCGCGGGAGCAAATGAAAAAGTTTCCAGCCAATACGGTCGCACAGGCATGTTGTGTACGGAAAAGCCGACTGCGATATTGTGTCTCCCGCGCATTTGTCCGCGCAAGCCTACCGTTGAGTGCCGCAATAGCCAAGAAACCACGACAGAACGACACCTGTCCATGACATTCTAAGTATTCGGGGGAGGGAAGTAGTCGAAGCAAGCGAGGAAACAAGCGTGCACCACTGCCGCTGACGGCAGAGTCACGTAAATCACGCTCGTTCGCTTTCGCACGCCAAGTATTTATCCGTGTCGCTCAGTCAGTTGAGAGGGTCCTCCATTTCAAGTGGGATCCATTATTAAAGCGTAGACTGGGGCTCGTAGCCTTGGCTGGGCGCCACCCTTAATGGATCGAATCAGAGCGCACCTTCGTGAAGGTGCAGCGAGTGGCGTGATGTTATCCGACATCACTCCATGTTATAAACAAAAATAAAGTGGCAAAAGATTCATCATAGACTAAATAGCGCTAAGAAACTCACGTGGAAACCCGCAACACAAGTACCAAAAGAGACGACTTTATTTATTTATTTATTTATTTATTTATTTATTTATTTAGTTATTTATTTATTTATTTATTTATTTAGTTAATTAGTTACTTATTTATTTCACATACTGTCACTCCCTCATGGGTTTATAACAGGAAGGGCAAGTACATATGGTAGTATTTGCGAACAAAGAATATAAATGGATTATATAATCATAAGTGTGTTATTGCAAAGGTTTTGGTTTCGCTAAACAAAAGAATTAAGTAGTTTATCACAAATGCAATATTTGGGTACAATATACTATAACAAATAAGAATCTGAGAAAGCAAGAAACCAAACAAGAGAAAGAGAAAAACACCTGAAAACACATGTGAAATAAAATACCTAATGAACATGACAAACAGGATACAGTCATGCGTATGATGCATCATACAAAAAGAACACTCATAGATTAAAGTGTTAGGCTATGAATATCGGTAACAAACCTGACTGTGCAAGTCAGAGCGGTAAGGCAAGGAGATGTTCTTCCACTGAATTAGCAAATGTATCTAATGAGGGGCTGTTACTAATGGATTCACTCTTTAGTTTATTCCACTCTCTTATCGCTAAAGGAAAGAATGAATTCTTAAAGCAATCGGTATGAAAAGAATGCTCATTGAGTGTTTGTGTGTTTTTATGCCGCGTTGGCCGTGTTTCATTTCTGGAGATGTATCTAGAGGTATCAATATTGAGCTTGTTGTGTAAGAGCTGGTACATAAGTTTAGAACGGGCTAGTACAGCTCGGTTTTGTACTGTTAGAATTCCAGCTTTGTTTAACTAGTTCGGTGGGCGAGTCTGTTAAATTATGCTTATTGTATATATACCGTAGAGCTTTTCTTTGTACGCCTTCTGCTTTTTAATTAGTTGTTTAGTGTATGGGAACCAATAACATTTGCGTACTCAAGGACTGACCTGACGAATGTTTTGTAAGCCAGAAGTTTTGTATCGGGTGGTGCTAGTCGGAGGTGTCTTCCAAGAAATAAAAGCCGTTTCATTGCAGTTGCTGTAATGTTATTTATATGAGAGTTCCAATTGAAGTCATGCGTTAGCGTTAATCCGAGGTACTTGTGTTCATGAACTCGTATTAGTGGCACGTCGTTCACGGTATACATAAAGCTCGAGTTACTTTTTGCTGGTGATTGAAAGAACAGCAGATTTCTTAGTATTGATGGTCATCTGCCAGTGGGCCCACCAGTTAGACACAGCTTTCAAGTCGTTGTTTAATGTTATGTGGTCATCGTATGAGTTAATATTTCGATAAAGAATACAGTCGTCTGCAAATAGCCTAATGTTTCCTGTGATTTTTGCGGATAGGTCATTAATAAAAATGAGAAATAAAAGGGGAGCCAGAACGCTTCCTTGGGAGACTCCCGATGTTACCCGGACTGCCTGGGAAATCTGTCCGTTCACTTCCACAAACTGGGTACGGTTAGTAAGATTAGTAGTCTCAAGTTTCCTTATGAGCTTTTTGTGTGATACCCGATCAAATGCCTTCGAGAAATCGAGTAGGATGAGGTCTGTTTGTCTGTGCTGGTCGATATTAAATGATATGTCGTGGGTTAGTTCCAGTAGTTGAGTGATTGTAGAAAGGCCTCTGCGAAAGCCATGTTGATATGGTGATATGATACTCTCCTTTTCTAAGAAAACGGTTGTATGTTTTATTATGATGTGTTCTAGAAGTTTGCACACGGTACTCGTAAGCGAAATCGGCCGAAGGTTGGACGGGTCGTCTTTGCAGCCTGAATTATGTATTGGGACAACTTTTGCAGATTTCCAATCCCGTGGAAGAACAGATGATGATAATGATTTGTTAAATCTTATACAAAGGTAATTCGTCATCCATTCTGCGTATCGTTTCAAGAAAGCGTTGGGTATTCTATCCGGGCCTGATCATTTTTTTGTGTCCGGGTTTAGGAGAAGGTTCAGTACTCCGGCCTCCGTGACAGTGAGGGGGCTTAGTGTGTTATTAACGGTGATGTCAATTTGGGGTAGTTTCCCATCGTCAGATGTGAAGATAGAAGAAAAATAGTTATTTAGTGAATTAGCGCTTTGTTTGCTGGTTTCGGGCGACACTTGGGGATCACTTGATGCCTTAGGACTAAGGTAGTTCTAGAATTTGCTCGGTGAATTTCTTAGAAATCCTTGAAGTGTGTTTGTGTAAAAGTTTGACTTCGCTGTCGTTATTTTAGTTTGCATTTTACCATCACATACGCGACACAACGACTATGACGTCCCTGGGGCGTCGAAACCCATGATCAATTCATGCGTCGGAGACTCAGGCACTTTGGACCGCTGTCAAGTCCAATCCGTATCAGGTGCTTCTACACTTGAACTTGCGCCTGCGATCTTGCGCCATCAAGTAGATCCCGATCGTAAGCTGTTGTCTGTACTGTAACGCTGAGTGAGCTCGACCAACTCGGTACGTATTGCTGAACCGTGTAATAGATAACATTCTTGATGGTGATGGAACTATTTCATCTGAAACGGGTTTGATCACGATCGAAAGTGCCCGTGTTTCACCGGTATTCAAACGACTCAGAGCTTCTCGCTTGAAGATTATTTCACGTGTATAAAAGAAATGAAGAAATTGCTGGCTCTCCCGTAATCGAGCGTAGATGTAAGCATGAAATGGCTACCGGCGAAGCAGATTGCTTAGAGACGATATTAATCACAATATTAAAATTGTTGTAGTGCATGCTCGCAATAGCACACACAACCACACCACACCCTGCACACCACACCAAGCCATACTGTGCACTGGTCCATATGGACGCTGGCCAGCTAAAGAAGAAAACCGGCTTAATGCAGCACGACCGGCAGCAAAGACGCCAGGGAGACCGAGCGCACTGCCCAGGTAGAAGAAAAGCGCCGGAAGGAGGCGCTACCAAACGTCTCATCAAATCGCGTTTCTGACTCCATGATCTCGATGCAAGTGGGCACGTGTTTGACCGCCACTGAGCAAAGGGTTGGCTTCACGGAGCGTTTTACTTACCAATGTTGGCTTCATCACGTAATCTCACTCTTAACGTTTGCATTCCTCCATGAAAGCAAAGCAGCGCATCAGACGCCTCCGGCGCCACGCCACGCCACGCCACACCTCGATGAGCGCACTAGATGCGCAGCATCTAATGCGCTCAATTTTATTTTCCATCCCAACAATTCAAGTGTAGGGTGCCCTGTATATGACTTTCGAACGTTGCTTTTGGAAATGACAAATAAAACTTCAGCGTACTAGAAGTTGCAGCTTCACTCGCTTCCTGGCAAACTGAGAGAAAACAATTGCGTCCATATGGCGATTTTTTGCTGCCTGTGGTGCCACCGCCTTCAACCGTTTTTCTTCTTCCAACAGTACAGCGGCATGAGCGTGTGTCGCTACGTTTTCTTCTTGTGGCGTCAATGTGGTCGGATGGTGTCCGCGGGGCGCCGGACGTTGCCGGCTGGGTCGTGCAGCGTGGCGCCATCTCTCGAGGAGGAGGAAAACCCTTATCGCAAAAGTCACGACCGCTGACCCCGAAAAAAGCACCGGCAACCTTGTATCGGCGCCAAAGAGGGAGAGAGAGAGAAAGAAGACAGGAAAAGCATTGGGGTAAACCAGACGTGCGGCCGGTTTGCTATCCCGCACTGGGGAAAGGCTGTATGGCGATGAAGAAAGAGAGAGGAGAGAGAGCGCACAGTTTCGCGCACAGTTGAAGGTTCACACCGAGTCTACACATGGTTCCCAAGACCTGTCTACTTGATGTATTTCAAGAGAGTTTTCGTCGCTTTCTGTGCCATCGACACGTACGGCCAGAGCGCCAAAAGACGACAATAAAGAGTATCATGCCCTGTATCTGCCTTCTGAACGTCGCTATTGGAAGTGATAAATAAAACGTCAGCGTACTAGAAGTTACAGCTTGAGTGGTATTGGGAATAAACATTAGGAAGAACTTGGAAGCAACATTTTTCGAGGCTTCATTCGGGGGGTGCTGCGTCGTCGCATCATCGTCGAAATGAAAGTTGAAGTGCCATGGGCGGCGGCGTTGGAGTATGTTCCGCATTTCGACATGCAGAAACTGTAGCTTCATGGGTTGCTGCTTTTAGTTTTCCGGTTAAAGGCTAACCGACCGGCCGTAGGTCTGACCAGTGTGCGGTCGGAGCTGCGGCGATAAGTAGCGGCCGGTTAGTACACAGCTAGTATTTGTTCATTCTATGTTACATCATTGTTTCAGAGTGCACTGCCATATGACTAACCAAAGAGCCCACCGTAAGTCTTAGGCAATTGGTTACAATTATGACAGACATAAAAGTGATATGTACATATCATAGTTACTTCCTCAGGCAGAGATGCTTGTCAGATATGTTTTCAAGAGAACAATGTTTGCATGAAAACAAATATTAATTCATATTGCGGAAAAGACACCCCATATAGGCATGAATTCACGTAATGTTTCCATTTCTTTGTTAGTGCTAAAAATGTCCCTGCAAATAGAAGTAGTGTTATGTCATTCATGCCTTAAGAGATGACAGAGGTCTGCAGGGGCACACAAGGCAGCAATGCCCATGCATAAAGGCCTGGGTGGCCAATCTGCTGCCCCCTCACTGCTTATTATATACCACTACCAGCATTTAAACAATGTACATCCTGTGGTCAAAGTGAATACAGGCATGCTTGCTCTCTGAGCAATGGTGACAATCAAGCATGATTGCCTTGAGACAGTTTGCTGCGGTCAACATCATTTATGCATGCATTCTCTTTTTATTCTTTTCCCTAGATAACAAAGAAGCTTGCAGAGTCAGTAAGCTACAGCAAAGTAATGTTATTTGATTGCATTGGGCATGGCCCAAATGTCCCATTCATGTAGTGACAACGTAGCTAGCTAATGCACAGCCACATTAAAAAGAAAGAGAAGTGCATAGGCTAACAAACAGGCGCACAGTAACTGTACTTCATCTCAAAGCAAACCAAGATTATCAAGCAACTATAGAGATCTAGATTAAGGGGGTGCAAACGTTGAGGCCCCGTAGTACTTGAGGCCTCAACGATTGCATTCCCCTTATCTAAAACTCTCTAACAAGCTTTGTAATGAGTGCAGTGATCTTGCATGTGAAATGGTTGATGCAGTAAGTAGTTTTATATTTGCCTTCCTTAATCAGTAACAGCTTAAACAGGTACACGATAATGAAATGAAATGCTGGCTCATATAGTGCACAAGACAAAGTAGGGGAGAACATTTGCCCTGCCAGCTGTAACACCAATTCCAACATGCAGTAGCTTGTAGGCAATGAATGCATGTTCATTGTGTCAGTGCAACTTGCACCTACCTCTAATGAAAGCACAGAATGTCTGCATTGTAGACATTAGTTCAGTAGCACCGTGTGCATGGCAGCACAAGAAAGTAAGGGAATGTTTATTGCCATATCTTATTTTCATAGCCAACAGACAGTTTCTTGGGTGGAGCTTTGTGACGAATTCATGATATGTTCTGTGTAAATCTGCAATGCGGACATGTTCTATTATCCAATCACTTCAGTAGTCAAATGAATGTACATAGCCCCGTAAGCGCTGTGAAACGGAATGCAGCAACTTGTAGTTAAGAAGCCATAGCGACTCGCACTCTGTGCTGAACATAAAATAGAAAAAAATGCGTAGTGGCAAATTGGGTGCACATTCTCATCTGCCATACTAATACATAGATTACAAGTAATCTTTAACTCATTCTCGTATTGCTTACAGTTGCACAAACCTTACTGCAGCATCCACTGTGGAGTGAAATAATCTTGCAAGTCACAGCTACTGGTTCACTCTATTAACATACATTAGCCCCCAGGCTCTCCTGTATTCCTTCACGCATGTTACCATAGCATAGCTGTGCTCAATCACCTCTTTCCATTCCACTGAAATGAACATGGCATAAATCTGTTACCAAAATATTCTCTGAAGCATAACTATTTATCATTCTTTAAGCCTCTGAGAAGTAAGGATGGATGTTCAGCCTTGCTGTTGTGGCATTTCACGGGTTCCAACCCACCGTCATATTTCTAAACAAGCAATGATAAAATTATATAGTCAAGCCATACCATTAGGACAACTGACGTATTGCTTCCCCAGGGAGTCTCACTGCCACCTCCCAATTTCGTAAATACTTAGACATGTTGAAGTTAACTTCACAGCCTATGTTTTAACACGACAAATAAGCCTGATTAACCCAACAGCCCTTTAGCATTCTTTTAATCACTTGAAATACTAACTAGCACGCACATGACATGTAGTCATATTATATTCTGTTTGTATGTTTGGTGAATTGCACAAATCATTTTTGTCACCTTTACAGCCAAGCTGATGGCGCCTTTCTTTATAACAATTAAGCAACAACCTTACTTGGTGCATTGCTGTGAGAGCTATAACTAGCTTCACGGGAGCACTACACATGTACCCTCAGACCACATCATAGACATGCTTATATAGGTACTAGAGGCTGGCCACAATCAGCACAATTTTGAAATCTAAATGAACAGGGTGCGAATTCATGTGTATCAAATAAACGTCTGTTCCATCTAGAGGCTGTGTACTTGCGTGCGATATAGTTATCGATTCACTATACTTATGGCAGAAGAACAGAATACACAAAACAACAAAATCAAATTCCCTCTGAAAAGCTGCTTTTTGCCACTATTAAATGCAGCAAAGTAAGACTTCAGAAAGCACAAATATGGCTTGGGCGCATCTTTGTGCATTGCATAAGGAGTAGAGGTGGGCGAGTGTTAATTTTTTTCAAACACAAATTGAACAAAAATAGTAAGCATCAAATATTGAATAGTGACACGACAACGGTATTACTTGTAGTAGCAATATTTATTTCCATAGTTTAGGTACTACCTCTTAACCAACTAATGCAAAAGATAGCTAACTATTGGGGACAAAGGATAAGTTTTAAATGCAAGGCTACTAATTGTTATATTAAAGAAAACTACTTGAATAGTCTATCAACAACTTTAGAGCCTCGTTGCAAAGAAGCTTTCCAAGAAATAATGGCTGCTGTTTTGAAGAGCTTCTAAAAATGCGCAATAAATTGTTACAAAAAAACATGAAAGTTGTAGAAAAAATAAACTTAAAGAAGGACCAATGTATTGCGCACACATGTAAAAGGACTTGTTGCAAGGAAAACAACACAGACTTGCCGCATAAAAGATAAATCTGCTAGATCAAGAGTTATGTGGTTGGTTGTCTTTTATGAAAAAAGAAGCCTATGTGCCAAATGGCTAAAAGATACTTTCGTCACCATGCTAGCCTGCTAGCCTTTGGGAGGCTTGTCACATAATCGTTGTTAAAAAACTTCCAATTTATGTATTGACGCAAAAGCCTCCTCTGATCACAGAAAAAGAATAGAATTGTCCTATAGTATACATAACATTTAGAACATCAGGGTACTATTTTTCACATTACACAAATACTCGTGAAAGACAAAACTGCAAGAAACAGCATAACACTGGCATAATCCGTAACTGATTATGTCAATGAGTTTCCCATTTCATGTGGCAAAGTTGCATAGGGCAGATAGGATGTGACATCTGTGATTCCAAGATGCGTTATTGTATCTGGGTACAAGTATTATACAATTGATCATTCTGGGAATAAAGAAATAACTAGCATTGATTACCAGTATGTCGTCATGTCACTTCTATCTGAAAAGTGACTATCATTTCAAGTCAAAGTTGCATTGAGCATCATGTTTATGTGCCCGTATATGTGTATCCCATGAACCGTTGCTTTAAGTAATGACCAGTGTCATGTCATTCCTGTACGTAATTGTGGTTTTACACAATACACCTATAAAGCTATTGATGAGCATCCTAGTACATTTCCTTGTATTTGCACACAGGCTTTTGTCGCAACACCCTCTTCGCATCCACGATAAATACTGCAGTAAGTAAAATGGAGCTTTAGGTTATTTCCTAAACTGCTTTCATTCCAGCTAGTAGGCGCCGAGCAGACGCTATGCCACAAGCGAACATTTATGAGGGAATTCATCCTTGCTGTTTATTAAGGTGGCTGCAAGGTAAATGGAAGGAAAGTGTACAGGTGAAGCAACGCTTTGCTGTCACATGCACGTAAACAATGCTTATGGTTATGGCATCGAATCATTTTTTGCGTCAATCCTCCAAGCATGGAGCATGTACTGACAGGATGGAAAGCAGACACCGAGCAGACGGCGCAGCACGATGAACACATCTTGAGGGGCATTCAGCCTTCCTATTAGCTAAGGAGCCCAGCAGCTTCTCCAGTGCTGCAAGGAACTACGGAGGTGGAGTAAAGCTCACAGAACATATTGTTAGCGTGAAAGGTTGGTGTCGTCTTCCAGGGCTTCCGTGAACGAAGAGGCAGACTGAACTTGAAACATGTTTTATTGCATGGCAGCAATTAATGTGACAGAATGACAGCCAAGAAATATAAGGACGAAAAGCACACCACAGCTAGGCGGCCAGCGATTATATACACATAGTGGGTGAGGGTGATGCGATTGCAATATGACCCGCCTGGCAGAAAGGGAAACGTTATCACACATGTACACGTGTACAGATATGCGGCAGTTGGGCAGTGGCAGAGAAGGTGCTCTCCTGTGTCGTCACACGTGCAAAAAATTACATAAGGAGCATTTGCATAGGTTACATTACAGCAGATGACACCTAGCACAAAAAAATAATTGCAATGCAATGTATTCTGTGAGCTGTACTCCATCTCTGTAGTTCCTTGCAGCACTGGAGAAGCTGCTGGGCTCCTTAGCTAATGGGAAGGCTGAATGCCCCTCGAGATGTGTTCATCGTGCTGCGCCATCTGCTCGGTGTCTGCAGTGATACAACTTCTAAGCTGTTCCCTAGCCTCTCCTCTTCCTAAAGTCTAAAATATGCAGAGACAGCTCTGGAAACAAACGTGTACAAAGCAAGGAATCTGCTTTGATACAATACCTATATTGAGGTGCATAAGAGCATAGGCGACCAGCTTTGCTTCTGCAATGTTTCTTACTTCAGAGCACATGCAACTGACAGAAAGAATTCGCAGACGATTACGATACTACCCAATACGAAATTTGAGTGCAGCTCTACACGTGTTGTCATTTCGCTGGTGTGGACAATCAGTCTCGTGTGGCATGTTGCAAACGGAGAGAAGTGTGGAGCCACTGCCTTGCTAATCTGGAGTTCGCGTGAGCCAGCGCATGGGTGACGCGTGGGCATTATTCATAAAAGCAAGCGCCAACAAACCTTCCAGACATTGCGTGCTACTCTGGCACCATCTCGCAGCTACAGTCACTGCACTTCGCTTTTATTCGCACGCTTTCGACATACACTCCTCTGCTTACTGCCTCATGGTTCTGCTGCACCTTCCTCTCCGTTTTCCTCCTGGTGCCTCTTCTCACTTGCCGCTTTTTTATCTCCCCCAGCATGCTGCGTTCGCTCTCATCATTTGCTGAACTCGTTCGCTCGGTTAAATGAGCGAACGAGCGGTCCTCACAATACGACAAAAGCTAAAGAGAAACCAGCGATAGGAATACCCTGAATGCATGCACTATAAACCACGTTAAAGGATTGATTGAATGTACGACAGACGTGGTCTACAAGATACCTTTGAAACATGGGACTGATTATGTGGGTCAAACAGATAGGTGTGTAAATGATTGACTGTGCGAACATCGACACAAGCGCATTCTGATACAAGCACCCAAAGACCTTGCCATATATTGCGCTTCATGCCATATCTTCCACAGGATGGGGATCTGATCTTGCTGAATGTAGTAACTAAAGAAAAAGAAGTCATGGAAGCCTACAACATCAAGATGACCCCATGTGCCATCTATATCACTCAGCAAAGAGATTAGCTTAATGACTGAAAATAGATGGCATGGCTTGACAGGGAAGAGCATCCCTGCACATGCGAGTAGGCTATATGAAGGTCTCATTTTCCAAAAAATAAAACAGTTGTTAATTTGCACTTAGGTGCAGTGCATTGTTTTTCTTAAGTCCTGTCCCTTCGTAACCTTGCGCAACAGTGTTAGGTTGAATGAACTAGCCCACTGGGAAATTTTCTTTAATTATATGTAATATGCTCTGAGTCCACATTTATGTGTCTTGTTTGCAATGCACATGTGAAAGACAGCATAACAAAGATGCAATATTAGAGGTGAGCAAATAGAGATTTTTGGGACCGAATAGAATAGTGCCAGAAGCAAATTGAATCGAATACTTTTCTAAAAGCGAATAGCCATTGCCATAATTATACAAACTGATGTTTACATCCCAGTATTTTTGAAGTTAGAAAGTTTCTATCATATAGTACCTTATTAAGTATTGTACTTGAAAAACACAAATTGAGCATTACGAGCAAACAAGTACTTTATTCGCATGCACAGGGTTCCTCAGTATGCAAATGACCACTGTAGAACCTGTAAAGTGTGGCTACCTGAGGCACTTGCCTGCTCCACTACGCAAGTTCTCCTGTCTTATGCCTATAGTATGCCTGTCGTGGTGAAAATTTACCATAATTATCCCCAATTTAATGTTTATGTAGGTGCGGTTGGCATTTTGAAATGCCCGAAAGGTATGAAAAAAATAGTAACAATTACAAAAAGTAACCACCAAATCGAATAGGGCACTATTCGGTGCATAACTACGAAGTTGCAAATATTCGCATATCCCTGTGCAATACCAACAGCTTCAAATAATGGTTTCGACACTTACATAAACACTACATGCTCCAGCAGCCAACAGAACATCATATATTGATAAAAGGAAGTTGAACTTGGCTAGTTGGTTCATTCTTCGAGGATTGTAGGAGCAGAACTTAAGGAACATGAACACAGAAGGAACGACTAGACGAGGATGCAGCTGCACTGGCAACTGATTTCTTTTTAAATTTCCCACTATTATTTATTTCGTCACCATATCCCTTCTCTTATCTATCTGAGGCTGTCTCAAAAAGGTGACTTCCTTTCTTGTCCAGGCGACTGACGGTGTGCTTGCACATTGCACTCCTGTTTTACTTACCTCAAATGCCTCAAGAATCTCCCGAGTTGGCCTATTGTTTTTCCTTTTCAGGACTTGCACTTCAAATTTGGGGCTGCATGTGCTTACTTGGCTATCTTGCCCCTTCTTGTTCATTTCGCAACGTTTGCAGTGCAAGGCCAGATTGCTGCCACAGGTTCCTGAAAGTGATGATGCATGCTCTCTTGTTCCAACATTAAGGCATCTTCCTGTTTGCTCTATGTATTGTTTTCCACAGGACAGGAGGATGGTGTACACTACTCCTTCGACACAATCACAGTTGAATAGAAATGAACAAGAAGGGACAAGATAGCAAGTAAGCATGCGCACCCCCTAATTTCATGAAATGCAAGTCCTTTAAAGGAACCGTGTAGGCTAACTCGGGAGATTCTTAAGGCATTTGAGATAAGCAAAACAGGAGCGTAATATGTAAGCACACCGTCAGTGGCCTTGACAAGGAAGGAAGGCACCTTTTTGAGACATCCTCAGATATATGAGAAGAGATATGGCGATGAAAAAAATGAGAGCGAATTTCAATAAAGAAATCAGTTGACAGTGCTTACCTAGTCGTTCTTTCTGTGTCCGTGTTCCTCAATTTCTGCTGCTACTATCCTCGAAGAATGAAACAACTGGCCCATTTAAACACCCTTTTGACACTCATTTTCAGCACTCTGAGCATTCCTACTTGTTTCCTGCATCTGCTTGACTCATTACAAATATTTCTCCACATTGCCTTCTTCACTTGCTGGGCCTGCTTATCCTCATGTTGCATCAAGGAGAATGTTTCAGTGTAAAATGTTAAGTTGCTACTCGGGATGTTGTCGCCTTCCCAAGGACACGCAAGAAGAATTATGGAGATACTGCGGGCTGAAATATGGAAACAGATTCGCCTACTCACCGACTTCCTCACGGTGAGATCCTCTGGCAAAAAATCCTATCGTCTTCACTTGATCAGCGGCAGTTTTAAAACTGAACACATGTGGAATAAGTGGTTCCTGCCAATTTTGAAGTCAACAATATAAGGTCAAAAAGAGTACAAGAAGATAAGCAAGAACCCAGTGGTCACAGTAGCACAGGTGCAACTCTCACAACCTTCTAAAGAAATACTTTACCTTGGTACAAAATTTGCGCTTCCCCCGAGACTAGACGCAGCAGTGCAACTTGCCATTGTCAGACGAGAAGCAGAAAAAGCGAATGAAGAGGATGCTAGCAGAGTTGTGGCTGACGGAGTAGATACACTGGCTCGTTCAGAAGAACGCAAACGCCACATGCACACTTTCGTTAAAACTGTAAAGGAACTGAAAAAAGAAAACTTCATACTGTGCCTTTCAGACAAAGGGGGATTTGTAGTATATGATGCCAGCAGCTACAATGCTAAAGCATTAGAAGCCATCAACAAGACCTTCTGCAAGGTAGAAAATGAAGGCCTAAAGAAAGCGAAAAGATAGGTTAAGATGCTTCTAGGAGAAACAACTAATGGTAGCCAGCTGTGCCAGAAGGTTAAAGTAGCGAAAACCACCACGCTGTCGATGTTCTTCAGTGGAAAAAGCCGTAAAATTGGTACCCCCTTCCACGCCATTTTATAGGAAGCAGACACGTGGCAATTGCTGCTTTCAGCATACCTTTTTACGCAACTTTCTCAAGTTAGGGTAGAAGATCAGTTCATGATTAGGAACTCTGAAGAACTAACCTTCGAGGTAAGAATGTACGAAACGAATGATTCGTACGGGTTCTCGATTGTCATCGAAGATATGTATTATTCAATACCGCATGCGGATTTGGTGAATGTACTGAGAGAGACCATCATGGAGTAAGGAGCCATTCCATTACAAAACTCCGTAGAAATGTCTTTGGAGACCTTCTTGGAGCTGTTGAGCGCCTATTTCGCTGCCACAATCACTGTACATGATGGCACCTTGTTTGCCGAAAACAGAGGGGTCTGCATTGGATCAAAAACAGCACCAATTCTAAGTGACTTCTACTTGGCAGCATGCGACAATAAAATTCAAGGATCCATCAAGGAATGGCGTGTCACACGGATCTATCGATATGTGGACGGCTTCTTGATACTGTGCCAAACAGAGAATGCAGTAAAACACGTTGTGGGGCTAGTTGGTGCATAGCTTTCAATAGATGAAGCGCCACTAGTGATGGCGCACTAGGAAGGAACAAAGACAGGACAAAGTGCTACTTGCAACTGTTTATTCAAGTCAACGGTCGCTGATTATACAGCCGTGGGAAGAGGGGGGCGAAAAAAGAGGAACACTGATTATGTGAATGCGCACGTGCGAGAACACTGAAGATATATATGAAGGAAATCGCGTTTAATATAAATCTAATACTTATCTATGAACATGCTGTCATTTGCGTAAATATTCAGAGATGGGGTGCTGACACAGGCGTCCCCTCTTTTCTTAATCTGGTTGGCCACCAACAATTCACGCGCCACAGAATCTTTACTTTTAAGCATGATTGTTGTATTATGAAGCCTTGCTTCACATACTTGTTTCTTCTCATTCCCGCAGGCCTTGCAATGAAGCGGTAAGTTAGAACCTTATCCATTTTTTAATGAAAGCTTATGTTCCCGTAGGCATTCATTAATACATCGGCTAGTTTGGCCGATATACTCTTCCCCACACTTCAGCGGTATACCACCCCTTCTTCACACTTAACAAAAGGGTTCATATGTTTAATTGAGTTTTATTTGTGCTCAACAGCTGTTTGTTTTCAAGGCCAGTTTTATGTGCGAAAGAAAGGAATTTGTATTGGCTCATGCGTGGCTCCCGTACTTTGCAACATTTTGCTTGCGGGCATCGACAGAGCGCTATCCAAAAGGGTTATGTGAAGATCTAAAAACTGCAAGCTGTTATCCTTGGCTAGGTCAAAAGTAAAATCTAAGCCTATGCCTTGCTGTTTAAAATCAGATAAAATGCCCTGCACAGTATGCGACTAAGTCACAGGAGATTATTCGGTCAGTAAAATTAAAAATCGTCAACATACCTAAAAACCTTGAGCACTTTGCCTCCGTCAAACTTACCGACGAAGGTTCCTGCTGGATGTGCCGACCCCGTGCCCGCAAGGAATTGTTGCCGTATGAGTCTACACACTCCAAGACTGTTAAACGTGCGACTGCCAATATGTACCTCGAATCCGCCCTGAAAAAATCGTGCTGTCATAAGGCACAAGCAAGCTTTGACGAACAGATTTTGAAGTTGATGAAGGCTGGCTTTCCTTGCTTGGTTTTAAGCGCAGTTTCGGAGACGTTATTGAAAAAGGTGACAAAAGAAAGAAAAAGAAGTGAAGGTCAAACATTCGAAAAGAAAGCTAAACTAGTATTGATACCATAAGCTCATAAAGTGGCTCATAATCTTAAACACATCGCCATGACATACCGAATTCCTGTGGTTTTTTCTGCGCCCCGAAAACTTGCTACTTTCTGCCACCTGAATGGTTCGGATGACTCTAAGAAAGTCGGGTGTTCTATTAAACATATGAACCTTTTTGTTAAATGTGAAGCACGGGTCGTATACCCCCCTTTCCCCCCTTTGGGATTGCGGTTAGATAACCGCACCTCAAAGGGGGGTCAGCCGACTGACAAAAACAGTAACACCAAACACATTCCTGATGATTCATTTCAAACACGCCCAGATGGCGCGTCAGGTCAGGGCAACGTTCCACACGTATTGCCAGTTCCTGGACAAATGACGGTTTCCTAAAGTTGAGAGCCGGCCGGGAGAGCACGGTCTAGGTGACGGTGGAAGAAGAGGGACAGGTGTTGGACAGAGGACAGGACAGGTGAGAGGTTCGGTCTTTGCACGGAAAGACCTAACTACAGCGTTGTTCGGGCTTCATCCCTTTCCCGGCAGGAGCGCTGCAGTTTTGGGAGCTCATCATTACCTGTCGTCTGTTACCTCAGCGCATCACACAAAAAGTGTTATGCTTTGTATCTGAACAAAAATGCGTAATTTACGCAGTTAAGACATTTAAAGGTTATAAAAAGTAAATGTAGTTCTATAGCAACCACAATTGAAAAAAAAATAATCCGAGATAATATCCAACGGACACTAGGGCTGCATAGAAAATACATGGGAAGCTAATAGGGGGTGTGGGCTAATCTAAACTTGGCGCTCGGCAAAACTAAACTTGGGGGTGGGCCAACGTGAAATATGGTGGTAGGTCAACATAAATTTGGGGGAGGGCCAACACAAAATTTGGATAATGGCCAACCAAAATTTAAGATAATGCTTACGCATACTTAGACAACTCCAGTGGAGTTTATGCATAATTTTAAACATTATTTTGGCCACGAACAATCGTTATCACATTACTCTAAAATTGAATTATGGGGTCTTACGTGCCAAAGCCACTTTCTCATTATGAGGCACACCGTTGTGGAGGACTCCGGAAATTTAGACCACCTAGGGTTCATTAACATGCACCTAAATCTAAGTACACAGGTGTTTTCGCATTTCGCCCCCATCGAAATGCAGCGGCCGTGGCCGGGATTCGATCCCGCGACCTTGTACTCAGCAGCCCAACACCATAGCCACTGAGTAACCACGGTGGGTTACATTACTCTGGCTTTCGCGCGCATCATTACGGCATTAATATATATCCCTTCGGAAAATATCTGTATAGTCGTGCATTTGTGCTTCTTGAATTTTCGTCTTAGCATTCTATAAACTAGTTGGACACTACTCGGCGTAAATGAATTGTTTGAATAGAGCAACTTTCAAGGTACTCTAGAATAAATAATGAGTATTAAGAGTAACTTCCTCGGTTAGTTGCAGTCTGCGTGCTTGTCAGACATGCTAGTAAGCACGAATATCGCTACAGTTGGCAAGTCGTGGTTTCTCGCCTAATGTCCACAACTTGAAAAAATTGGCTGAAGGCTTAGCTTCGTTAAGCCTGGAAGATTGCGAAAGCAATACCCTTGGCTGCGCCTTGGTTCGGCTGATGGTGTGGACGTGGTTGCCCTTTGTAAAACTTATGGCTATACATCATCCGACATAGCGCAAGGCAGCGCGCCGACCACTGCGAGGAGCCGAGCTGTAGCTCCATTTATCCTCCTAGCGTGACGTCACACCAGCGAGCGCCCTCTCTCGGTAGCACCGCAGCAGCGGCGCGCAAGGCTTCGCCTCCACCATCGATGCCGCGAGCTGGGGCCCCGTCTCTCGGTCTGGCATGACGTCACATGGTCACGTGACGCGCAGCTGTGTAAGGAGGCGCCACGACCACCGATGGGCCGAAAGTGCGAGCAGTATTGCTTTCGCAATAAAAACTGCAAGGCCCCCCGTCACAGTCAATCGCATAAGTCGCACTTTGCTCTGAAGAAAACAACTTTGCTAAATGGGCATTCATTACAATGACTGGATCTGAGGCAGTGGCGTAGCCAGGTCGTCTGGCACCCGGGGCCCATAGGTCTTCTGTCACCCCCTCCCCCCCTCCCCCCTTAATGTAGTGGAGGAAGGCGAGGATATCGACAATTTCCGGGTTTCAGCACCAGTACAGCAACCTTGGATACCGCGCACGTTCCCCGGGTCCCCCTCTCCGTCGCTTTCTTTCCCAGAGACCGCGAATGCAGCAAATATACATGCTGTTTTTCCTGCGCCAAATACCACAGGGTGCTGCACTGATAAAATGTGATAAGCCCATGTGCACATCTTCTGTCAGACTGTAAGGCTTGGCAGCCAATACAAATGCGGCATCGTGGAAAACATAACTCACGTCACAAGTAACAAAGAATATCTTTATAATAAAGTTTTAATTACCAATTTTAGCGGCAATATTGCATTTGCAAGATTGAAGCCCGACATTCTTATCTTGCCCAACAACAACTTCACAAAAATCGTGGTAGGTACTATGGCACGCAGCATTTTGTCTGTGGGCAGCCCTGAATGAAAACGAAAATTAAATTGTTTGCCAGTGACGCTGATTTCCCCACCTTATTAGAAATGCTACCTGCCTACCCGCATGCGCGGGCGCCAATGCTATGACAATTACGATTTCTCTTCATTCTGATCAATAAAGCCTTGTTTTCATTTGCTGCTATACGGACAAACGTGATTATCCAAGCTGCGGTACCACCGCAAGATTGGGAACAGAATAGAGCACGCTTCGCGTCGATTCTTGGCGTCACCATAAAAAAAAATATGACCGCGATGAAGCCCGTGCCAGCGAAACCTGTTGGTCTGCACTCGCAAAGGTGAGGATTGAGGGATCAACGTAACTGATCCACTATTTCATATTTCTTTCGCTTCTGCCATATACAGGGCGCCGCCCGCAGTGCCAAAGTGCTGTAGGTTGTAGCACCCAAAACAATTTTGTTTAAGAAGTTTTTGTTGAGTTAATAATATGAATTTGAGTCCTCAATTCTCGAATTGAAGTGCTTCCTCTATAAGTACGAATTACGGGATTATTAAGGATATGGTTATTACTTATCTGCGATATTTTTCGCGCTACTGAGTTCCTAGAATCACAAAAAGACCTAACTTCATAGAATCTCGATCGGCAAATGTTGTTACAAGATTCACCTTTTTTTTATAAAGTTCTGTGCAGCTGATACAGACACTGTATTTGTGACATGGTCACACAACAACAACAGTTTTCTGAAACTTTCGAGGGTAAGAAGGAAAGCGTGAAACATAACGGCAGGTTTCGCAGCGGCTTCTCGAAGCGAGCGGGAGAGGGGAAGTAAAAGCGAGCCGGACATCGCGGCGGGCCCGCGACTACAGCCTGCAGAATCATACGCCGCCAAACTCTTCGGCCGAACCGAATCTGAAGACGATCCAGAGAGTCCCATTCGCGACTTTTGACGGCCCCACTTATGCAACGTCGCTCTCAACGAACGCTTCGCCGTAAACGCGAGCGCCGGGCGCGCTGGTTGAACGCCCTCGTGCTGCTGTCTTTGTTCGTCTTCGCTGCGCGTTCTGAACGGAAGAGGGACCCAAGGGCCCCAACACCTAACAACGCCTCACTGTATGTTCAGCGACTCATTCTCCTAGCATGAACGCACAGCACGAGCACACCCCACATGAAACGTTCCGTTAAGGCGATTAGTTTAGCGACCATTTCGCGAATCAAATTTTTTAGCGCGCACATTCGTGCACTTATTTCGTGGGGTGTTGATAGAGCTGCAGCCGACAATTCTGCGGCGCAACGCATCGGGTGCATGAGCTCGGAGTACTATACCGGAGCATTCTTTGCAATTTGCGCCCAGTCAAGCCGGCGGAAAGAGGGGTGTCTTCAGGCGTATATGACACCCCCCCTCCCCACCGCACTGGCGCCTTGCACCCGGGGCCCACGGCCCCCCGGCACCCCCTGTTGCTACGCCACTAATCTGAGGTCTTTATTCCGTCGGATCATGTAACGACCTAAACTAATGATATGTACTCCTGTTTAAGTGATGCAATCTTGAACTACCGCAACCCCTATTGGTCGACCCTAGTCTTTTCTGCGCGGTCACAGGGCGAGTTGTGCTATAAGATTGGTGCAGAAGTAGCTAATATCACGCTTTCTTCAGCTGTGGATAGTGACGTATTGCAAACAGTAACGTTCTCCTTCGCTGCACGATGCGTTTGCCTTGCAATGGGTCATGGGGTTCACCTGTTATACGCTCGTTACAGTCGCGGCCAGGCTGCTGCAGGCATGCGCGTCAGCATGTCTGTTTGCCTACACGTTGTGGTGGATGCCCCCACGAACGTATTGTCATCGAGGGACAAATGAATTAGCTCAACAGCCATCTGATCGCAAAGTATTGTTGTGTCCATGCGCCAAAGCTATCTTCTTGCATACGCACAGGCGCGAGAATACGAACAGGGACAGGGGAATGGTCGGGTGCTCGCGGTACATCCAGAGGAAGGATCAGAACTTGAAAAAAAACGTCTTGCACGAGTAGTTCTTGGCAAAGGTATACCAGGTCTATAGGGTGCTTGCTATCTGTCCTTGGGACCATGTAGCGCCGAACATGTCTCCATGTATTTTATTATTATTATTATTATTATTATTATTATTATTATGATTATTATTATTATTATTATTATTATTATTATTATTATTATTATTATTATTATTATTATTATTATTATTATTATTATTATTATTATTATTATTATTATTATTATTATTATTATTATTATTATACATTTATACATTATACATACATTATACATATTATAGGTAGAATGGTACGTAACCAAGCTTGTCATCGTCAGACCATTTGTTGTGAGCACTCACTCGGTTGTACGATGAGAGCTAGTCCTCTACGTCATGATCGTCCGTGCCATTGAATGTGGGAGAGTCCCGTCGATGTGACGCACCAGGACAGACGACCGGAGGCGGTGCCATGGGTGGCGCGGTAGGACGAGCCTCCTCAGGCAAGGGAGATGTGACAGGGATCGTCCGGCTTCGAAGTTCCAGAGTTCCACGTTTGCAACAGGTCTAGCACCTCCACCAAATGTCGCGAAGCGCTTTGAGCAGTAAGCGTTCGCGACCAGAACGTTGGAGCAGCGAGAGGTAGTGTAGCCGATCGAGCACCAAAACAAGGTTTTTCTCTCTCGTCGTCCTTGTCTCTCTCCTAGCCACAGTCCCGCTGCTCCTCATTTTACAGTACAGTTATCTCCCCCGCGGAAATGGAAGCCGTCCGGGCGACCTACGGGTAGGACAACACAGGCGGATCATAGTAGGGCTTGAGACGCTGGGAATGCGCAATTTCGCATCCTCGACGGCGATGATCCAAAGGTAGGTCGAGGGGTTCCACGATATAGCTGACTGGAGACGTTTGGTTGATCACGCTGTATGGGCCTTGGTACTTCGACGCGAGTTTCGGTGACAGTCCAAGGGTAGAGGCTGGAACCCAAAGCCACTCTAGCGAGCCAGGAGCATAGGATACAGGAGCATTGGAAGTTTCTCGATGGTGCTTCTGGCGTTGCTAGCCTTCTGACGTAAGTATACGGGAAAGCTTGCGACACCTCTGCCTGTGCAGCAGCTTCGGATAGGGTAGTTGTTCCAGTGGAGTCAGGGTGCTACGGAAGGATAGTATCCATTGCGGAAAAAGGTTCGAGTCTGTACAAGAGAAAGAAGGGTGAAAACCCCGTGGTGGTCTGCGTGGCGGATTTGTAAGCGTAGGTCAGAACAGGTGGAACATGGTCCCATTTGGTTTGGTCGGAAGCAACGTGCATGGCCAGCACGGCCCCAAGAGTGCGATTAAAGCGCTCGGTCATGCCATTAGTCTGCGAATGATACGCAGTAGTGGTGCGATGAATGATGCGGCATTCTTTGAGAAGAGCCTCGATGATGTCGGAGAGGAAGACGCGGCCTCTCTCACTGAGTAATTCCCTGGGAGCTCCGTTGTGAAGGATGATGTGGCGCAGGAGAAACCAGGCGACCTCACGTGCAGAAGCGCTGGACAAAGGGGAGGTTTCCGCATAGCGCATAAGATGGTCGATGGCCACGATCACCCAGCGATTGCCGTCTGATGTGGTTGGCAGAGGTCCATAAATGTTGATGCCTACTCGCTCAAAAGCACGTGCTGGGCAAAGCAAAGGCTGCAATGGGGCGGTTGAACGACGAGGGGCACCCCTACGGCGTTGGCAACGAGACAGGAGCGGACATAGTGACGGATGAATCGATACATCCCCCGCCAGTAGTAACGAAGGCGTAGACGCGCGTATGTCTTCAGTACACCTGCATGCGCGCACTGGGGATCGTCGTGGAACGCTGCACAAATATCCGAACGCAGGTGCCGTTGAAGGACAAGCAATAATTTTCGGCCGTCCGGGAGGTAGTTACGATGATACAAGAACCCGTCGCGAATGGAGAAGTGATGTGCTTGGCGACGTAATGCGCGATTGGTAGTGGGTGTCGATGGGCTGGACAAGAAACGCAGCATGGACACAATCCATGGGTCTTTTTTCTGCTCCAGAAGAATGTCCGTGGCAGCAAGGGAAGGCTCGGACAATGAGGCCTTCGAGGAGCTAGCCTCGTCTGTTAGTGGCGAATGAAACAAGGGATCCGCATCCGATTGTTTTCGGCCAGAACGGCACAGCACGCGACTTCCGTACTCCTGCAGTCGAAGGGCCCATCGAGCAAGACGACCGGATGGTTCTTTTAAGGACGACAGCCAGCACAGCTAATTGTGATCAGTTATCATGTCAAATAGGCGGCCATAAAGATACGTACGGAATTTGGTTATGGTCCAAATTATAGCCAGGCATTCCTTTTCTGTGACAGAATAGTTCGATTCAGGTTTGTGAGTGCACGACTGGCGAGGGCAACGACGTACTCATCGAAGCCAGCCTTTATCTGAGCGAGAACGGCCCCAAGGCCGACGCCACTGGCATCCGTGTGTGCTTCAGTTGGAGCACTTGGGTCGAAATGGCGCAAAATTGGCGGTGACGTCAAGAGACGAGGCAGCTTTGTGAAGGCGGCATCGCAATCCGGTGACCAGGTTGAAAGGTTGTGGCCACCACGAAGAAGCTGCGTAAAGGTGCTATTATGGTGGCAAAATTGCGGTTGAAACGCCGAAAGTATGACGCTAACCCAATGAAGCTGCGCAGTTCATTCAAGGTCGTTGGTCGGGGAAACTGGGCAACAAATTGTAGTTTCGCCGGATTAGGGAGTACACCTTCTTTCGACACGACATGGCCGAGGATGACCAGCTGCCGGGCAGCGAAGCGACACTTCTTCAAGTTAAGCTGGAGGCCAGCTTCGGCGATGCACTTTAGGACGCGTTCAAGTCGAAGTAAGTGGGAAGGAATGTCTGGTGAAAAGATAACGATGTCATACAGATAACACAGGCATATCTGCCATTTTAGGCCGCACAAGATGTTGTCCATCATTCCTTCAAATGTGGCAGGCGCGTTACCCAGGCCAATTGGCATCACAGTGAACTCAAATAAACCGTCAGGTGTGATGAAGGCCGTTTTCGGATGGTCTGACTCAGCCACTGGCACTTGCCAGTACCCGGATCGTAAGTCTAAAGACGAATAGAATTCGGCGCCTTGGAGGCAGTCTAGCGCGTCTTCAATACAGGGTAGCGGATGTACGTCCTTGTGGGTGATCGTATTGAGTCGCCGGTAGTCCACGAAAAAGCGAATTGTGCCATCTTTCTTTTTTACCAGCACTACAGGAGAAGCCCAAGGACTGTGCGAAGGTTGTATGACGCCGCGTTGGAGCATGTCTGCAACTTGCTCAGTGATCACGCTACGCTCCGTGGCGGATACACGACACGGCCTGTGGCGTAAAGGCGCATGGTTGCCGGTGTCGATGTGATGGACAACAGTGGAAGTGTAGGTCGAATGACGGGCGAAAGCGGTCTAGAAGATGGACGATCTGGGCTTGCTGCGCTGGAGTGAGGTTGGGATCAATACACTGGTAAAGTGTAGGGTCACACGGCGGCGTGGGAGGAGTAACTTGAACGGCCAGAGCGTCAACCAGAGGAGAAGCCGAGTCATCAGGCACATCGTAAAGGAAGCTTGGTTCGATTTCGTCGGCATAACCAGGATACTCATTGTGGAGCAGGCTAGCAGGGCAAGGAAACAGGTTCGATACATAAAGTGCGCTGGAACCTTGTCGAATGGTAAGAAGGGCAAAAGGAAGCAAGGAAGGATTACGGCGAGCAACAAGCTTAGACGGCCTTAAAAGAACTGTGGAGTCGGAAAACCCAACGCAGGAAACGGGTACACGTGCGGCAGAGTATGGAGGAATCTCGGTGTCGGCGGTGACGAACACACGACCGGAAGCGTCATCAGTATCTTCAAAAACGTTGGTGCCGAATGGCGACAGCGCGAGCTCAGCACGGGCACAATCCATAACGGCATGATGAAAGGACAGAAAGCTCCATCCTAAAATCATGGTATGGGAGCAGCGAGGCAGAACAACAAACTGAACGTGGTATAAAGCGCCGCTTATAACAACACGCACGGTACACTTCCCTAAAGGTTCAATCTGCGCAGCGCTTGCTGTACGTAATGAAATGGCTGGATATGTCGACGCGACTTTTCTAAGGGTAAGACGAAGCTGGTCCAAAATCACGGATATTGCTGCTCCCGTGTCTACAAGCGCATGAACGGCAATGTATTCTGCATAAACTTCGAGGACGTTCGCAGGATATAAATGAGGTCTTGAGCAGTTCGCTGAGATCGCAGTTCTTGCCTCCGGAACTGCGGTCCTTAGTTTTCCTCTCGGATAGCTTAAAGGCGACGGATAAGCGGCGACAGAGAACGCCGACGGGGCGATGGAGACCGACGGGTATTTAAGGGTCGGGAAGCAGGAGGCGAGGCTTCGAAGGGCTGAGCGGCAATAGCGAAACGGGACGGGGAGTCGAAACCGTTGATTTGTGCCCTCGGAGAATCCGAAGGATACCATCCACGCCGGCGGCAAAGCCTTGCTACATGCCCAGGTAGGCCGCACGAATAGCAGATAGGCCAATTGTCATGGGTGCGCTATTGATTGAGAACAGCGGGCCGAGACTGGTGGAAATATTGGCGAGGTGGACGCACGAGCTGCTGTGGCAGCCAGTAGCTGCTTGGAGGGGGGAGGGCCGCATATGTTGCAGCTGCTTGCGGAGGTGAGGGAAAGGCGCTGGTAAGTCAGGATTGAATACCTGCAGACGGAGGCCTTGGATTCGCGACAATGGCAGCGTACGTAAGTGGCACAGGCGTAGTAGGCGGTTGATGAGCAAGTGGTACTGCGTTAGCGACTTGTTCTTGTATCACCTGACGGAGATCGGGAGACAAGCGCTGCTCTGAGGCTGGACTGACTGGCAGAAGAGACAGTTGGCGTGCCACTTCTCGTACAAATTGCTTGGTTTTGTCGAAAATTGCTGAACTGCAAGGATCAGAAGTGACACTATCACTCAGAGCTGAGAGCGACGTCCGGAGCGAGAGTATGGCGCGTAGAAAGCCGCTGTTTGCGCAGCTCCTCATAGCTCTGGCAAAGCGTTATGAGGTCGTTGACCGTCTGAGGATTCCTTGCCAAGCCCATTTGGAAAGCGCTCTCTTCTATGCCTTTTAAGATGTTCTTGACCTTGTCATCTTTGGTCATATCTGGGTTGATACGCCGGCAAATATCAACTACATCTTCAATGTAGTTCGTGAAAGTTTCGCCCTTTTGTTCGGCACGACAGCGAAGCTGTTGTTCAGCCCGAAGTTTGCGCACAGCACGGCGACCGAAGTCTTCTGAAGTGCCGTTCGGAACGCTGTCCAGGTGGAAAAGTCAGCCTCATGGTTGCGAAACCAAAGATGGGCGACCCCGGAAAGGTAGAATGGTACGTAAACAAGCTTGTCAGCGTCAGACCATTTGTTGTGGGCACTCATTCGGTCGTACGATGACAACCGGTCTTCTACGTCATGATCGTCAGTGCCATTGAATGTGGGAGGATCCCGCCGGTGTGGCGCACCAGGACAGACGACCGGAGGTGGTGCCATGGATGACGCGGTAGGACTAGTCTCCTCAGGCATGGGAGATGTGACAGGGATCGTCCGGCTTCGAAGTTCCTGGTTTGCAAAAGGTCCAGCACCTTCCACCAAATGTCGCGAAGCACTTTGAGCAGCAAGTGTTCGCGACTAGAACGTTGGAGCAGTGAGAGGTAGTGTAGTAGATCGAGCACCGAAACAAGGTTTTTCTCTCTCGTCGTCGTTGTCCCTCTCCTAGCCACAGCCCCACTGCTCCTTATTTTACAGCACATTATTATTATTATTATTATTATTATTATTATTATTATTATTATTATTATTATTATTATTATTATTATACGCCGAAAAGACCATAGCTGGATAAATGCTAACGTAATTCATGCTATAGCGGAAAGATGTGTTGTGGAAGCTTTCAAAACGTTCCCCCCAACATGTAACACTTCGCGCTGAGTACACAGCAGCTGGAAACAGGGTAGTCGCCTTTATTAGATCGGCAAAACGGCAGTACTTACTACATGAATTTATACTAGCCTTGAAAAACTCGGCAAAGACTTGGTCTTTAATAAATCACCTTCGAGGGAAAGCAGACTCGAGGTCAGCCATTCATTCCTTTCCGAATGACGCTCCAACAACGGCTAATATATTTACCCGTCATTTTGCTCGTTCGTCTGACGAAGCAGATCACGGGCATGTTGTGGACTGCACGCTCCAAAAATCTGTCTGCCTCAGCCTTCCTGCCGAAGTTGTCGGAACTTTACTTACGTAGGATCCTTTTCAGCTTCACACAGAACACACCACCCGGTCTTGATGGCCTTTCAGCGCGCATGCTCCAAAGAAACATTGAAATCCTGTCGGGCATTCTTCTATTATGCTTAACAAGTTTCTGGACGATTCGTCTATCCCTGCAACACTAAAAACTGCTTTAGTCAAGCCAGTTCACAAAGGAGGAAAAGAGGGTGTAATTAAAAGCTATAGACCTGTATCTATTTTGCCTATACTGTCCGATGTGTTAGAAAAGTTTCTTTCGGAAATAGTGATTTCATTCATTAACAAGTTTTTTGATTTTGTCCCCTCATCAGCTTGGTTTTGTCACTGGTAAAGGTACTACCTTACTTTTAGAATCCTTTCCGGATGAAATCTTTTCCGCGTTCGACCAAAATTTCTTCGCATTGCATTATTCCTAGATATTAGTAACGCCTTTGAGACAGTTAACCACGACATGTTGTTGAACAAATTATATTTATTGGGCTTCCGGGGACCACTTCATGACATCCTTAAAAGTTCGCAAACAGTAGTATTAGGCAATCACTCTAACTCTATTTTGCCTATTAAAGCTGAAGTCCCTAAAGGGTCCATCATAGCCCCGCTACTGTTTAATATTTTCTTGAACGACCTTGCGTCCACTGTTTCAAAATGCCTATTGTATTTCTAATTGATTGGTGTTCTAAAAACTTTCTTGTAATCAATAATTCAAAAACAAAGCTGATTTGCTTCAGAAATTCCGTGAAAATGACGTCGATAGATGAACATATCTTTTTGCACAGTAAGTTATGTTTGCAATGTAGTTGTACTCCAGGGGAATATGCGCAGTACATGGGTGTATTTTTTTTACTCATACCTGTCGTGGGAATTGCACTTAGCGTATTTATGTAGTAAACTCCGAAGTGTTGCCTGGGTACTCTATCACTGCAAAAGTATAGTTCCGTTTTCGGTCAAAAAACAATTGTGCAGGCTCTTGCGTACGGAATATTAAGGTATGGCATCAAAATTTTCGCCGTCTGTTCTGCGCGGTTGGAGAGCCGGGTGGACGTTCTCTTAAAGAACATGCTCCAAAGTGTAGCGTATAACTCGCCTCTTCTTTCATCGCGAAACATTTACCGCCCTAGGTTCTCATAAGTTCCGCTCATTGTTCGTTGAAGCAGTGGTGTTACGTCATTTTTGGGACTCGGATTACAAAGTTGAGCATAAATCTGTGCGCATGCTCCGTTCGAGCTTGCATTTCACTGTGCATCGTTCCGCAACGATATAGGGTGAGGCCCTGCGATGCGTGTACGTTCCTAATCTGTTTAACAATCTACCAGAGGGCATTTTCACAGCAACTTCGAAAATATCGCTGAAAAAGATAATTCGTGCTCTGTAGGTTAAACATGTTCCATAGTCCCATTTGCTTTGCCTTCTTATCGCATGTAACATTTACGTGAAAACTGTTTCAAAGACTCGAATTCTTGCATTTTGTGTTGTCTCTTTTGTTCCTTTTATGTAAGCTTGAACTCTAGGTACTGCTGTAATAAATTTCCGCAGCCTAATATAATGTCGCGCGCTTTATGTAACAGCGTCATTTTTCTTTGATATGTGATTGTTTCCTATTTCAATGTATTTCCTTTCCAATTCTGCAGGGTCAAGTCCCACAAGCCCTTGTAGGCTTAGACAGGCCTGATTATAACTGTATGAATCTGGCTTGGAAACGCTTTCTTTCCGTCGACAGGTTGCCACCCTCTTTCTCTTCCGTTCATTTTTTTCACCTCGCTAAATCACCCACCGTACATCACGCCCCCTTCATACATATCTCATCGCACCGGTCATCTGCTTCAAGTTGCACGCGCACGTGCCCGGACCCCCACTTTTCAAGCATCATTTTTTATTCGAGCATCAGGGGACTGGAACGGCCTTCCATACGCCATCGCAGCCATCACAAGCCCACCTGCCTTTACCGAAGCTGTTGTCACCCATATCTCAACATGAACGCCTGTTTATAGTGTTTATTTTATTAATCACCCCTTATGTAATACCCCTCCAATGGGGTTTTTAAGGTAATAAAGTGAAGTATATATGTTATGGCAATAAAGATTATTATTATTATTATTATTATTATTATTATTATTATTATTATTATTATTATTATTATTATTATTATTATTATTATTATTATTATTATTATTATTATTATTATTATTATTAATTTTCTTTTGAAAGCACACATACAGCAAACAGGAAATGGAAAGCGAGGAGCCGGCTGAGAATTGCAACCGGAAGGGCCACAACACCTGCCTGCTCTTCCGGATGGAGGATACAGGAAAGAAAGAGCAAGACGACAAATCTCAAAGAATGAAGCAAAAGACATAGTACGATTCACACACAGTAAGGCTGGTCTCTCAGGTCACGCCACTAAAAGATTTCTAAATTTCATAGTGTTTCAGGTCCCGTCACCCGAAAACAAACATAGGCTACATACGTAAACCTAAGTTTCGTACTTACGTAACCACGTCGCCCATAGCGACGCTGCAACAACATTGAAATCAGTTGCTACGCTGGTTATTTGATATACGAAAGGCTGGGCACATCAATACCAACGTCGCAAGCTGCCGTCGCTGCGGTAGCTTGCCCAACCATTATCCTCACTGGCAAACGTATGCGGGCAGCGCTATGTGCTTCGCATTGTTATCTTTAGTGAGTTATTATCAATTACATGGTTCGAATGCTTGTTTCATGCTTGTTCTATATTGAAACTTAGGCTGTTCTCTATGTTGTCGAGGTGATTCCAAAGAATGTATGGGTTGTTCGTTTTACTTTGCGGAGTGCCTGAAGCCTCGGCCTCACGGAGGTACGAGCCACTGATCCTGACCTGCAGTGCCACCGGGATCGGTCCACATTTCTGCTAACGGATGCGGACACGGAATGTGCCGACCACCGAGAGGCTAACAGTTTCGCTACAAAAAAAAATAAAAGAAAATAAAGCTTCCTCTTTTGTTTTTTATTTCAATGTCACTTCATATTGGCACCCAGTGCCTTGAACCATGCAATGCATAATGTTCACGCGTACTCGAAGGCATATTTAGGCCCTTTATTGAGTGGACCCGAGTCTGTCCCGGGCCTGTGGCTTCAAGCCCGAGCCAGGCGCGAAGGCACGAGAAAGGTTTCGGATGCCCGGCCTGGCCCGCAGGCCCGTTCAGTAATCTAAGCCCCCAACTAGCGACGTGCGTTGCGCAACTAAAGCTGGACACTCACAGTGTCAGCTGCTGAAGTGTCTCGCAGCAACCGAAAAACGTACGCGATGGACTGGCCCCGCGTCCTTGTCGGTGTAAGCGTTCGCACAAGTTCACACAGTCAAGCCTTAGCTAGAGTAGTTGTGCTCTAACACGACGATGCAAGCCTCGGCCGCGAACACACGGCGGAGTGTTTTCTTGGCGACGCGTTGGCTTGGGTGCTCCTTCACTAGGTGTCGACGAATCAGCAGACCAGCGTCATCTAGCCTGCACTGAACTTCAGGGCAGACACAGTTGTTATGAGCGCAAGTTGAAGCCAGCCGATCAGCCTCCTAATTTCAGGTGATTCCTACGTGTGAAGGTAACCCTTGAGCAACGATAAATACCCAGTCTAATGCAACTTTGTTAGCAGAGTCAGTAATGCTGATCCAAACTGCACAATCAATCTGGCTGCGTTGTAGTGCTAAGGGCAGCGATCGAGTCCGTAAAGCCGGCAATCTTTGATGCGATTACCTCTTCTTGAACCTATTTCAGTTCAACATTAATCGCTGCTAGCTCAGCAGTTCTTGACGAGGCTGGATGGAGTATATGAAATATACGTCGTACATGTGTCGAAGGGAAGGAAAAAGCTGCAGAAGCGCTTTGACCGTCGTTGTGTACAGATGCATCTGCGAACACTTGGATATAATCTGGAAATCTTTCGAACAAGTGCGATTGAGCTAACTGCAATATTGCCAAAAGTGGCATATGAGACCTTTTTTGTGTATTTCAGGGTCTGCGAGATAATAGGGAATACGTGTTTGGTGATATCCTTCGGAGGCATGGGCGTAATTGAATTAGCATGTTAAGAAATTCCAGCAATGTTCATAAATTATGTCGCCATCTTTCCCATGCAACAAAACTGGCGGTGAATCAGGCGATCAAGGAGCCATTCATCATTCGATGCGTGATGCAGACGCAAAATATGATACTGAGCTATCTGGTCTGCTTGCAGCCTCAGGGGTACCTGATGCGCTTCAGTGAGTAATGAAAATGATTGCGCCTCACGAGCTAATCAAGGTATTAGTCGGAGGGCAAGGCGACAATCTCGTTCCAATTCGGCCGTCTAAGTAGGTGGCACGTTCAGGAGTGGTAACGGATACATCATGCCTTAGAATACAGATGACTGGTACACCTGCAGAGCCGTTGTTTGGTCGCCGCCGGCAGCTCTAGCAGTCAAGGCAGCCACATACTTAAGGAGGAGGAGGATACTTAAGGAGGATTTAAGGATTTGCGTCGTAAAATTTTAATTGCTGTACGCCAAGAGATGCAATCATCCACAATTAAGCCCAAATAACAGTGTTCGCGCACCCAGCTTATGGGTGTCTCGTCGAGGTACACTGGGCTCATTGTTCGACGAGCACGTTGTTTAGGATGACATGCTACTGCAGCCGACTTGGTAGGCGATATTTGCAAGCCAACTTCCGCCATGTACTCCAAAATCGCGTTCATAGCTCTTTTCAAGCTTGCACGTAGCTGCGAATCAACTCACGAAGGGCCGCCTATCCACAGAGCATTATCATCTGCATAAATAGCTGCGCCATCGGGGAAGTCACTGTCCCGAGGCAAGCGACTTGGAAGCACGGTAAGTGCGGTGTTAAACTGAAGCGGTGATAGTACGCTGCCATGTGGGGCACCACACTTCACCAGTGCAGGATTCACTTCTTATTCTTCCGACGCACGCTTTCATCGGGCATTCATCTCCTATAGGTACTCGGAATTCACGTGCCAAACTGCCGGGAAAAACTGTCTGGAGGCGTGCCCGAGAGCCTGCAGGTGTGCCCTTACCTAACGTAACCTAACCTTCCGAGAGCCAAAAGGAGGTGAGGGTGAGTAGGCATTCATTTCAGGGAATTCTCCTGGCTACCGAAGGAATAGACCCGTACGCATTGTGCCTTTGCGCGTAAACTTGCGCGCCCAAATACATCCCTCACATTGCAAGCAGCTGACTGACATAAGGAAAAGAAGACAGGCACTAAAACCATTTTGGCAGAAGGGCGGCGTGAACATTACACTTTTGGAGTGAAAGTCGACTGCTTGTGTGTGCGCAAAATGCATCACCTGTATATGCTTGTAATGGACCTAGAACCCTGAACATTCTAACCAAAGTGCTATGATAAATACCAAAGTATCGACATGCTGTTACAAGCATCCCGTGGGCCAGCATACGGAGGAGCCAGAAATAGATGTGCAAACGAATTTTTTGGTTCTATGGACTTACCTTTTTCGCGGTAGCTGTCAGCGTCCGTATTCGTTGAGTGCGCTTTCTTGCAGTCTAGTTTGTCAGTGTCCATTTTCTCAACTTTCTCTAGTAGGTCGACGACTTGAATCAGAGGGTCATCAAGGTGAGGTCTCTAGCCGAATCGGGACACCACTGCTCTGTACCGCCCACAATACATCGTTGTCATTCCCTGTCATCGCTGCAAGGTGGAGTGATGACTGCTATTCAGGTCATTTCTACGCACGCAACCTCTTGTGTTCCACATAGTTTAGGCAAATTAGTCGTTGGGCCATAGACGTCTTTGTCTGGACTAGATTCCGTTGCTTGGATAGTGCGCTCGCTCCGCTCGTCGTTGTGTTTACGCCAGGAGTAGTCGAATCTAAAGTTAGCGGAGGGAAGTCCTCTAGGGCTGAACTACCTTCCATTACAATTGATTCCAGCGTCTCTATTCTCCACACGCATGGCGGTTACACGACCGCCATTATCCGTCATGCTCATTCTCTAGTTGGCTGTCGAGAGGCCGCGTGATTTGAAATTTTTGCGGAAAGCTGAAGTTTCGCAAAATGCAACATGCGTTTCCCTCAAGTTGACACAACCTGACCTTAAGCTGCAAATTTTATTGACTAATACGTTTTTTTTCTTGTGCTTGGCAGCTCTATTGTGACTTTAGCGCTTTAAAAAGGAAGTGAACAGTAGCCCGAAGAAGCTCTGTCAATGCATCTGCAATTTCGCGAATATCTGGTGGTAGTTCAGGATAGCCGCCATTTAGCTTACTGATTGGCTGAAGGAATATCCCGCGAGGAGCGTAACCGGATGGGCCGTTTCGTAAGCGCGAATTCGACGTTCTGTTCGTGGCACTGGGTCAATATTTCAAATATTTTCCGCCATAATTTGTCGTGTGACGAGCCACGCGAGTTATGCTAATGAGTGGCCATATGCAATGGTGACCGAGAGGCGTGCCTATCGCCGCATTTCCCGCGCTGTTTGGGCCATGAAAATGTCTAGTCCATAACACGTGCTCATAGCATTTCCATCTTTCTCCGGTTGTCTTGGCTTTAGTGTTCTAAGCCACCATTTCTTTTTCAAACGTGTTTATTTTAAATAATGTTGGTTCAACAGTGCAAACCTTCTGCGGCCTTCTGCATTTTTCACAGATGAGTTAGTATTGTAATAAATAATAATGACTGTGCACATCAGTATTGGTTACGAGAACGGCGACCTTTTAATTTATAAAAAGAAATGTACGCAAGACGGCAGCTTGAGAAATTTCCTCACGTGGCGCGATTAAGCAGGGACATGAACAAGAAATGGCAGTGCCAGCTTGCATATATATATATATATATATATATATATATATATATATATGTGTGTGTGTGTGTGTGTGTGTGTGTGTGTGTGTGTGTGTGTGTGTGTGTGTGTGTGTGTGTGTGTGTGTGTGTGTGTGTGTGTGTGGGCACCTTGAGAACACCTTGTTCCAGCATTCATAATCACACATGACTTTTTGACCTTGAACAGCAACAAAAGTCAGGATGAGCTCGCGCTTTTTCACTCAAGCTACCTTTAAATGGGTTTGGTTAACGCTCAGCACTTTCGCGTATGCTGACAAAGTCGTTGCCCGCGCATCACCTCCAACCCACAAGGGGACTCGGATTACCGATATGTGGACAATGTTGGGACCGATACCTGTAACAGGGACCGAGACTCTGTTGGCAACAATGGTGCCTCGGAACGTGAAGATCGATGCGGCGCTTGCAGAAGCGGCTGGCGGTGCAGACCTTTACTCATATTATGTGTTGGAGGGACTCCAGGCCTTTCGGCCCTGTGACATCTTCAACTGGGTCGATAACATCGTGCATGCTGGAGTCTTCTTACGCAATGAAGAAAAACGAGTGTGCCTTTAGTGTGGACGTCTAAAAAGGCATGCCGCAAGCAGGTAAATATCCCGCTTACCACGACCAGAGCCTGAGACTACTTACAAATGGGAACTTTCCGGAGCTTGTTGTGGACGTTATCCGGCAGTCCACTATCGTAGGGAAGGCCCACTCAGTTTAAGAGCAAGACATTCATGAACACTGTCATATTTACTACCCTGCAGGATGTCTACGTTGCCGGCATAGTGTCCACGAAATTACCCAGTGATAAAATAAATGGCGCCTAAATAAACTTATTCCAACAAGTAAACGTCAACAAGAGAACAATTTCGATTTTAAATTGAACCACCTTTTGAGGCTTTTATGCGTGTGTTAAGAGAAAAAAGGGGCATTTCCACAAAAGACAATATGAATTTTTCAGTCACAGTCATGGCAGAAAAACGCCAATACAATAATATATAAACTGTGCTGAGCATTGTGTAGTTTCGCGACCCTTAGGAACGCACAAAACAGGAAAATGTGACAGCAAAGGCACTTTTCAGCCCCCTTGACTGCCCTTCTAGGTTTCTAGACTGCCGGCCATATATTCTACGAAAAGACTCAGTGATAGAAAAAATCAAATGAAAAGCTAAATATCATTATTACGATACATACACGTCTCAAAGAGCATAATTCCTGGAATAAACCAAACCATTGTACTCTTTCTGTTACTGCTATACCAACCATTAGGTAGGCAATGTATCGCCACTTCCCTGATTTGCCTGATGATGATGATGGTGCGACATATGTACGCCGAACAGGTTTTCGATGTGGCCCAGCATATAACGGTTAAAAAAGTAATCTTTAGGAATATGTGAGGGCCGATGCTGATACAGATGCACACGCTGACGAAAACAAGTTACCTTGTAGAGAGGTCCGCATCAGGCTGAGGCTTCCCTTAGTCGCTCGCTGTGATTAGCGCACATGTATCTTTTTACAATCTTAATGTGATAGGGCACCCGACAAGCGGGCACAATATGTGTTCTCGCAAAAGTTTCTAATGCGATAGCACTTTAGTGAACAAAACTTAGGCCTTAGCGACATGAGGATGTATGTGCTCATGAGAGAAACTGGTGACCCAATGGCGGATCCGAGTAGTGGAACCGAACGGGGGAAGGAGTAGGAAAGTGATGTTACGCACTGGAGGGGCATACCAGGAGCAAAGGCAGTCGTTCCGCACAAAGTTCCTGGATTAGTGTCAGCTTTACAGCTGCTGCCAGAAAATGTTTTCTTTTTTCTAGTTCCTAAACGCGCTTGTGCTCACATCGTGGTTAGACGGAGTCGTTGCCTACGAGCCGATGCAGTGACGGTGATTTCGCACGAGCAGTTCCAACTGCCACGCAAGTCGAGGAAAATGTCGTTGGGGTTTTCCCACCTTCGTGTAAAGTGTACATGGCACGTCGCTATGTGACCAATGTGACCAACCGGCTGCGCGTAAACCACAACCGGCTGCCTCAGCAATGCCGCAGAATTTGACCATTCAACCACCCTTCCTTAACTCGGCCGGCAGCTTTCAAATGCTCTCATTCAAATTAACTTTTTTTACGGTTTCTTCAAAGGCAAGTTTTAATACATTTTACACGCTTTTCATCTCTATAGATAGCTAAGTTGGTGTATAGCTTACTGACACTGCAATTGGTTTTGTTACCAGGTTACCCATTTGGGAAGTTCATGCTTAATTTTTTATTTATTTTCAAATTCGCGGCAACCTTCGTAAAAAGAAACAGTGACGCTCTGAATAAAGGACTTGCTACCTACAGTCGCTAAAACTCAGGTCTCCCTCCTCAAAGCGAACGAAATTCATTCAAATTGATTAAGTGGTTTTCTAATGAAAGCATTTTGTCGTTACATGTATTTAAAGAAGTCGAACTTAGCCCCGATGTAAAGCTTCCTTTTAATCATAGACCACTTAGCAGCCCGGAAAGCTGAATTTATTATAAATGCACACTAAGGGATCGTCATGATAAAATTTCCCATATGTAATTACACTAGCTCTCTGTCAAGTGACAACAAGAAGAGACCGGAAATATTTTTATAGAAGTGTTTTGTACAATATTATAGCACTAGAAGCTTTCAATGTGTACTTAATTATGTCAGTTATGCGCCTTAAATACTGCCACTGTAATTTTTGTTGAACACAGCATACACTATCCACTTTTCTATAGTTAGTTTTCTGATGAGAAACGCAATGCTTCACTAGGCTTACTTACTTTTCGAAAACAAAACAAAAGTAGTTTTTCTGGTGTGCCTAGGTTGTTGTTGTTGCCTGTTAAGTAAAACATTATAGGGCAACTTATGGGCGCGAATGCATAAGTTGCGGCTACATTCCGGAGTTTAGAAAAAAATTGCGAATAGGACATCTAACGTATCAGGCACTTTATATCTCTGAAATTTGTACACAGCTTAGTCACCAGTAACGCACCAGCTCATACAGTCACCCACGCTTGAAAATCCATGTGCAGGGCAGCCTGGTGATGTAATGCTGTAACATGCCGATTCATTCCTTCTGCGAAACCATATTTTTTGACCTGTACCAGTCGCACATCCGCCGTTTGGCTCATAGCAGTCATTTGTTCCACTTTTGGCCGCCATGCCTGCGAAGGAGTAGGAGGAAAATAGTCCTGTAGAAAATTCATATCTTCATGTTGTTTACTTGGTCTTGAATCAATGGGTATTCATAAAAGCCTTCGTACTCGCAACTTGAGCTCAGTTACAAGTTGGTCACGTCCCTTTCAGCATAAACTGGACGGGCTGGGTAGGTAAGACTTCCATTGCTGGCTTTTTAACGCGAAATTATACCAGCCCAAAAGTTATTGAAGAACGAACAGTGGGCAGGTACTTTGCATTGTCATGATGATTCGGCAATGAAGCAGATAACTGTAATACAACGAACATGGGCTTTTTCGCAAGTTCAAATAGGTCATGTGGATTGGCAGAAACTCTCAATGCGCATTCTTTCTTATGAAAAACCAGCAAACGTAAGCCAATTTTAAACATAGAGCAAAATAAAATTTATTTTTGTTCTTACTTTATTTATTTATTCATTTATTTATTTATTTATTTATTTATTTATTTATTTATTTATTTATTTATTTATTTATTTATTTAAAAAGCCCCTGGGGTCATGGACTTTACAGAGTGCAATGAGTCAAATGGAACAAAAAGGCAACAAAGCGTAACACTAACAATTACATGAGTGAAAACTACAGTACGCTTTATAGTTATGGAATGTATCTAAGGGTTTCTAAACAGATCACTGTCCTTGATCGCGGCTCTCTGTACGGAAGAGCGATCCCGCTCTTCGGAAGTCCAAAGTATAAATGGCTGTGGAAGTGCATTAGTTTTGCACAATAGTACACCTACTTTATGAGGGTATATAATCCAGTCACAATGAAATATGGGAGAAAGATAAACTCATATCGGAGTTGCGAGTCAAGAATTAGTGCGTGGAAAATGCTTATACAAAGTTTCTTGAAAAGGGGCTACAGAAGGCAAGTCAATGTGTGTGTTTTTTTTTTTTTGCATGTCATCTATGCTAGCTGTGTATTCTTGATACCAAGGATGAAGTGAACAGAATAATTTTGGATCATTTCTAACCAGGAGATTAAATTGTTGATATGGGTCCCGTACTGGAGCCGCGTATTCAAATTTTGAGTGAACCAGTTTTTTGTGCATCACAATTTTTAAGGAACAAGATGTCCACGAAATGTTACGACGAAAGCATCCTGATATTATCTCGGCATTGTTAACTAAATTAGAAAGGTTCTTTACAATGTTATGCTGAAGTATTTATAGAAAGACATGTTTCCTTGTGGGCTGTTATTTAAGAAGCAAGCGGGCACAATGACTGATATCTCCATACGTGCATATGTTACACTTGTCATTATTGAGATCCGTGCACCATTAATTGCACTAGTGATTAACAGTGATCCGACTGAAGGGTTTTTGTGCCTTCTGGGCAAGTTTTGATATTGCTTCCAATAGCCTTGCCGCTTATCAAGAATGAAATCTTTGGTTTCGTGTGTATAGCGTGCACACCCCGACGTGTGCAATCTGAAGTAAATGAACGTCAAACAACGGCTTTCAGACCGTGTACAAAAGCTGATAAATGCACTGGAAATAAAATGTCACCGAGATTTCTTCATCGGAGAAGTACAGTGCTATTGTCATACCTCAGTGGTACGGCGATAGAACTGTTCAGATGGAGTCCACACGCAGAGCTCAAAACACGTCGACGTCAATCATTATGACCAAACAATAAGCAAGTTTATTCGTGTGACTAAACCTAGCTTAGGCATAGGGCCGTATAACGTAAACCTATTCCTTTCCAACTTTGTTCCAATCTCCTGACCTAAAATTTACGTAACCGCTGACGCAGGCATCGGACGGTGACTCGCAGCGTTGAACGGACCAGTCAAACACTCTTCTCGTTCATAGCAGGTCATTTTTGTTTCCTTTAAAAGGGAATAGAATTGCCTACCTTGACAGGAATTTGTTATCTAATTGGCTCAACAGAGGCAAGGGGCTCTGCTCTAAATCAGAGGAGCCGACCTAGCGCCGTGAAAGTGTACAACGGGATGAAGAGCGCATGCCGGCGTCCGCGGTTGGTCCGCTTCCCCTTTCTTCGCTTTCGGTGTCTGGTACAAAAGCGTGCTGGCGTGCAACGGAAGAAAAAAAATGCCACTAAAACAAATCCACAGTGAACAAAAGTTGGCAGAGGGATGTCGGGCACGTGCCACCAGGGCTCGACACCGTTATCTGAAATGCAAAATTTCTGATTGCGACACTCCAGGCGCATTCCTACCGTCATCGTGGGAGTCGCCGTCGCTGCGATGCTCTGTCTAGAGTCCCAGCGGGATACAATCGTGGCCGCACGCGGTATTCACTTCCGCACGTCAAGTTCCACCCTAGACACCACCGCTCGTTTCTTCCCTGGCGGAACGATTTCGCCTCCCACAAGTGTACGTTTCCGCCGATTTCCTTCAAGGTCGTGCTCGCGCTAAGCTCGCGTTGCACGCGAAACGCATCTTGTTTGCAAAGTCGCCTCTTCGGAAGACTAGTAATTGCTGTTGAGCTGTTAAGTGCCATAAGCGCAATGTAAACACGGAAGGATAGATGCCACCATTGGAATTCTACCGATTCCCAACAAAATGGTACGAAAAAGGTACACGAGAAATGTGGGTTACCGAAGCACCCAAAAAAGTAAGTAAAAAACTTTGTTGCATGCGCTAGCAGTGGTCGTAGTTCACTCGTGCCGAGAAATTGAATGTGTGCACGATGCATTGAACATGACCGAGGTTCATTACTGCACCACCAATGCACCCATCGATCGAGTTATTCGGAGATACACACCCACGTCTTGGTTACGCCGGCATTGGCGTAGCGGATATGATAACAAATGCTTCCAACTTTTCTCTCTTGACCACTGTTAAAAATTTCCAAGCTACTGACGTTGCTGCCGCTATCCCATCTATAGGGGACGACTAATTAAAGTTGTGTACACGTGTGATAGTTGTGTTGTGCAGTGACATAGCTTGTATATTTCCGCACAGTGCCATCAGAAGTTCGTAGTCGCCAACAGAGACATCACAGATTTCTAGCACACGTTCTGTGGAAAATTGCAAAAAAACGACTTTAACTATCACCCCTCGTATGTGCCGACGATTTTTCCAGCGGCAATTACGTTGTCGTCTCCGCTTACCGGCTCCGCATCCCCGACATGGCCAAGCAGACGCTGCCTTTTCGGAGCGTTGCAACTACGAGAATAATCGTCAATCGCACACGTCTTCTTAGAGGCAAATCGAAACGCGTACACCGTGCACATTTCCTTCGAATGAAGCCTCCACACACACAGACCTACACCGCGCGTGGTGTGAAACCTGCTCACACACGCTCAGTGCAGCAGGCAAACAAATTGGTGTGACGGATAGATAGGAGAGGTGGACACCTGCTCGTTGAAATTTTCCCGCCGCATGCTGCACTCCCGCTGGCGCACGAGCACAGCTCGGCGGTGTCGTTGTTGTTAAGGCTGTGTGTGCGAATGAAAGCTGCGCACGCAGGAGAGGAAGGCGTGTTCGAGTCCCGGACCAGGACAAATTTTTCATCAACTGCGAGGCTTTTCTTTCGAAAAACCCCGATGGGTTTCCTTTGTACCAATTGCTATGAATTGATGGATGTCTGATTTTTCCTTTATTAGCGGATGAGATTTGTTGGACCGACTATATTTCTTATATACGAACAACTTTAAGTTCTTCCTTTTGAATTGCCAGACTTCTTAGTAGACAACCGCACATTTCCGCATCATCGTCAGCAAATTTATCGTTACTGCATCCTTAAAGCCTGTCCCAATTATCTGGGAGCGGCTTTAGTTTGACGTATCAGTTTAACATATGCATGTATGCTTGTTAATTTCATCCCATCAACTAAACATCCGCCGTCCTTCTCTATACGTTCATTCTTTAATTGTGATAAACCTCCATTAACTTGCTCTGCGCATAAGATGATTTCCCCAACTACATAAATTTATACACCTCATACTAAAGTAGAACGCATACACAAGCTATTTCTGTGCCGAAGTGCAAAGGAATTTGAGATGCGAATACAGCCTGCAAGTGTCTAGCAGCAGGCGCTATTCGGCCCATGAAGGTAGAGTAGACCACCGAAGCGCGAACACCAGACAGTAGAGCCAACAGAGGCGAGGTATGAAATAGCATCGCACGTACCTGGCTTTGTCGGGCACGGAGGAAATGGGACATGGGCGGCGCCCAGAACTGTGCCCTCAGCTATAAGCTACCTCGTACGTGCACTGAACCAGATTACAATGAAAGGAGCATAGATCGTATCTCTCTCTGCACTCTCTCAATTTTTTTCTTAAAGATCCTCAATAAAGTTTTTCTATTAATCCATCCATCCATTCGTCCACCCTTGTACTGAAAACGACGGACCATCGAATCGCTTAGATTGTCTACGCGAAGTAAGTCGGTATTCCTAGCGTCCACAAATGTGGACGAAATATTTTAATTGAAAATGAGGTTCAATAGACAGCTTGCCATTGCTTTTATCCCATTTATGGCGTACTAGATGAGCCGAAAAGCGTAAATTTTGTTTGCACTAACTATACTCTGTTAGAACACAAATGGTTACATAAACATTCGCAGCTGTATTTAAATCCGAGGGACTGATACATCAAAGAAAGCGAATCTGTAAAAGCGGGTTTTCATATCCTTGTAAAATGCCAATGGTGTGTTAGCTGGCCGTCGTTCATACACCCACTATGTTGCTTATCCAAGCAGGCTACGTTAATGGACCATGTCGCCGGCTTCTACCGTCGCTCACGTGCAAACAAGTAGCTGGTCTTCAACGTGAAACCGATTAATCGTGATGTAATTAAATAAAATTTGCGATTTAGCGTCTACAAAAACCGCGCGAAGTTGTCTTGCCGAGTGATCTATACACAAGGTAACTTCTATTTAAAAATAATTTATGATCACGTTCCCACCAAAAAACCTCGTACTCTGACGCAGGTTGCATTCTTGACTGTTTTGTCATTTGATACCAAGTATACCGTCGAATGACAGCCTTTACCAAATCGCTTCACTACAAGGCCTCGCTGCACGGAAACCTTCGCAGAACTTCTTTTAAGAGATTCGCAGTAGAAGCGGGAAGTGACCGCATATATACACAGTGTCGTCTTTGCCTGAAATGAAGCATGCACAAAAGTGTAAAAGCGTAATAAACTCCACCTGACAAGGTGACTTACGGCAGGTGTTCAAGTGCCAAAGCAGGGTGGCCAAAACTATTTCTTTAACAAGAGGCACGAGCGATGCGCCGTTTCCTTCATTCAAGATTAGTGTGGCATAAGAGGCATTCTTACTGGGCGCTGCATCATACATTAGCAAAAGGCGCCGCATCACTGATCCCCGTGCAAGTTTTCCAAACTTGCAAAACTCAAGAATAGGCAGCAATTTCAAAGTGCAGTGTGCTGCCTACCTGTCACCCATTTCTTCAACTTGTGCTTTCTCTAGCCAGTTATTGGCATTAGCGAACACAGGCGATCAGACAGATGTTAGAAGCGTACTTCTGAGGGTCATTATATCTTAGTGCACTGAAGCTGCTTGAAAATGAGATTTCGTTTCTCAAAGATTGACAGCAGGTGCACAAGTTCATCGGTGGTCCCGTTATTTTTTATTTCTTATTTCTTTTTTCCATTTTGCTATTCCTCCGTGAGTATATTTTGGCTGCCACAATGAACCATCAAACATTGTGCTGCGTCGTGTCACTTAAATTGCTGCGCCACCTTTGCACCATTTCTTGGCAATGATAACGCATTGGCCAGCTCATATGTGCACATCACTGTATCAGATCATCATGGATATAGGTTTATGCTAGCTCGTGGTATAAAATCTGAAATTTGTAAGTTTAAAGAAAATTGATGATTGTGCCAAAGCCAGTAATGTGATTCAGGCTTGTCGGTGTTCCACGCAGCTGGTTTTTCTTCGGAAACATAACAGCCAGAGAACAAAATGTTAAACAATTCCAGCTTTCGTAGCACGAGAAGCCTGTGAAGGACAGCAGCATCATTAGCAACAAATGTCAGAAGAAATGTGTACAATCCTGGAAAACCATAGAGCAGAAATATATAGACTGACACAAAATAAAAGAGACGACAGATGAGCGTTAATAACCAATAAATTAGATTTGCCGTGATGTCGAACCGGGAAGCCCAAACAGCCACAGTAATGAAGTTCTATATGTAAAAGACGACGTCAATTTCTTACCAATTACAGCAAGAATGAGGACTGCGAGGATTAGTGCCTTCATTGCTGATTTGCCAAAGCTGGAAAAAAATCTAGTCCTTTTCTCATAAAAGCGAAATAGTTCGCTGCCGTACAAAATTGTGCTTTGACCAAGCACAGGCGAGCACCCTCTTATATGGACCTCGCACAATGAAATAATATTTTTCGAGATGAAGTTCGCCTACGGAAATGCTTAGCAGCACTGCATTTATTGCAAAACATTGTCGGAAAAAGGTAACATATACACGCCAGTGCGGTTGATTGATGGAGTAGGTTTGTACGGAAACACAAAAGGCATTCGGTAAATAGGAGTGAACCAGGTGACAAAAAGCTTTTTTTTCTGCGAAGTTTCCTTGCGACAATATTGCAAGCAGCTCTAAACTTTGTGCAATTAGGAAACGGAGGCGAAGTCCAAGCGTTGCGCCATAAGAATGATGTTGCCATATGTACTTGGATAGTATAATACCTTGCAACGACGTAGCTTCAGCAAATGTTTTTTTTTTCATTTCTTTGTGGACTCAGAGCACATGTGTGAGATATTTGCACACAGTGGAGGACGTGTATTTACGTATTGCTTTTTTTTCAGAACGTTTGCAAGACAAGAACAGCTCACTGTATAACAACAAACCTCGAAAAAAAAAAGATTGCTGACTCTCCCGTAATTGATAGAGTAGATGCGAGCATTAAATGGCAACCCGCAAAGCAGATTGGTTGGAGATAATACTGGCCACAATCTTAAAATTGGTTTAGTGCATTTTCGCAATGGGACACCCAACCGCGCCACTCCGCACCACACCGCACCATGTCATATTGTGCACTGGTCCATATGGGCGCGGCCCAGCTAGAAGAAGAAAGCCGGCTGAAAGAGGCGCGACCAAACGTAGCAGCAAATCTTGTTTCTTGCTCTGTGGTCTCGACGCAAGAGGGCACGTGTTTAACCGCCACAGAGCAAAGGGCTGGGTTCACGGAGCGTTCACCTGCCAAGGCTGGCTGCATCACGTAGTGCTCTCTCCTAATTTTTCCCGTCCTCCGTGAAGGCAAAGGAACACACCAGACGCTTCCAGCGCCACGCCACGCCACAGCTCGGCGAACGCAGCAAATTCCATTCCAAAGAATTGAAGTGTAAAGTGCCCTGTATTTGAATTTTGACAAATCATCGGGATGGGTCTTCGCTTTCTTTTTCCCACTGGTTGCGTTCTCCCTGTTTTTTTTATTGATATGATATAAGGAGATGTTGGCGCACAGTTTAACGCGCCTGCTACTCCTCATCTCTTGTGTGGTTCCGGCATACATCGTACAGGGTTCCAGGTCACATATCAAATAGTCTTTTCACACAAGCACCAGGACTTGTCACTCAACGTTTCCACAGGAAGTCTATGACGTAAGGAACACATGGTACACACAATATACAATGTAAATGTCTCCACACTTATGTAAATGAAAGTCTCAAAAGTACAAAAGATATTGTCGCCTAATCACACATTGTCTAGTCAGCGGGTAGTACATACATCGTGTAAATGCATTATCACATACAGTCGCAACAGAGCAGTCAACATAACATAATTCACAAACAGATGGATATATACAGTGACAATGAAATGAAGGGAACAATGAAAGCGCTAATAACGTCCAGCAATGCCGCTGTCTTCAATAAAAGTCTTTAGTGCTTTTAAAGCACTCTTCTGTAAGGCTGTTGTTGGCCAAGGGCGCAAAAGTTTCCTTAAACTGAAAGGTCAGCGGTCTAATTTAATTAGCGCTGATTTAAGTCGGCTTCTTGGTGTGTCGTGATGTGGGCAATCTAGAAGGAGGTGATATATATCTTCGTCTACAAATCCACAATCACATTCGGGGGTTTCCGCACGGCCGATTCTGTGTAAGAAATGCTTTGTGTAGGCAGTGCCTAGCCTTAATCGATGAATAAGGGCTTCCATAGTTCTATCTAATGACAATGAAAATTTGAATTCAATAAATGGATCAATATGATATAAGTCCGAGCTCTTAGAATTCTGGTCAAACCAAGTGTTTCTAGACATTTTGAGAGACGTTGTCCTTATAATGCAGCGTAATCCATCCTTCGATATTGGGAGCGGAGCCGTATCATCTTTGAGGTGCGCTTGTCGTGCTGCTTCATCGGCTGCTGTGTTGCCAGGAATGTCGCAATGCCCTGGTATCCACTGGAATGCTATGGAATGTTTCGCTTGGATTGCCTTTGTGAGGTTTTTAAGTGTTTCATATATTATACTGTCATTGAATGTTTTCCCCTTTGTGTTGCAGAGTAATGTTAGAGCCGCCTGTGAATCGCTGAAAATTACCAATTTTTGCTCATCTCTTACTGACAATATAAATTTTATCGCACATAGGATTGCGAACAGTTCAGCCGTTGTGGACAAAGTCGCACGAGATAACTTAAATGATTCTTGTTTGTTGAGGTACGGTATAATGAGTGATGAAGTTGAAGAGGTTGCTGTACTGGAACCATCTGTATAGACGTGTGTGTATCCTGAATACCGCGTATATATCTGGTACAGCGCTAGTTGTTGAGCAGCTCGAATGAACATGTCTCTTTTGCTGAATATCCCATCTAGTGACAATTCGATTTTTGGAACTGTAAGCAGCCATGGAGAATATTCGATGTCTGAGTTCCAAAATTCATTTCTTGGCAATATGTGAAGATTTTCTTGAATTTCTACATGAACATAACTTCTATCTCGTTTCATTAGGTCTAGAGCCAATGGGTGGTTTTTATGCTGGGTTTGAAGATGGAAATAATGCCGGCATGTTTCTGTAGTTCGCATAACTGGAAATGGTGATTGGCGAGCCTCAGCTATTACAAGAGAACTAGAAGTCGCTCGTGGAGCACCTAGGCATAGGCGTAGTCCTCTAGCTAAAAGTCTTTGAAGTCGCTATTCTGACGCCATACATCTGTCTTTCTTGGGTAATTGCGCTGGTCGCCGGGCGTGCCTGCTGGCGGTGCCGCACAATGAAAGTGCGGCGCGACGGAGCCTTGGCGTGGGCCTGGAAAAGAGACATGGCGGAAAGCGGCAGCGACGTAGCCCACGGCTTCGGGCTTAGTGGTCCAGAAGTTCCTAGAGAGTGCTGAATTTCTTCGCGGACGACATAGACATTTGTTGTCACTTCAGGCTGCGACGGAGGGAACATTTCCCATAGTCATTCGCACACAATGGTCCTGATGGCTTTCATTCGGTCGTTGGAGTCGAGTGCGTGGGCTTTTGAGTAGTCTGGTCGAGCGGAGGTCATAATCTCTGGTGCACATTTCCAGCGTCTTGTCAATTGTCAATGCCTTTGTCAGAGTTTCGGTTACGGTCTTCGGTGGGTCGCGCATCACTCTAGCGCAGAGCTCTTGCGTCACTTCAGCGAAGAGAAGGTTCCGCTCGTAACGAAACGAACCTTCCTCTCGGTCGGACACGGCAGGGTCAGCATGGCGGAACAAGCGAGCCATCTCCTGGGTGAAAATCGTAACGTTCTTATTTGGCTATTGGATCTGGGCTCATGAAGGTCTGTAGAAAACCTCTGCGAAGCAACTGTCACGTTATTAGGGCGTATTCTCGATTCTCAAAAGACGTCCCGCTGGCGTATTTCAATAAGAAAGAGGCATGCCGCAGCTTGTCTTCAATGTTCCAGTTGTTAAATGTTGAGATTCCTTAGAAAGCCTCCAGCAAGGTTACTGGTTCATCTGTTGAAAATCGATAGAAATTATGTTGCTGCCTTGGTTGTTTCAGTACAATGGCTGCAGGCGAAGCTGGGTCTGTCATCATGGCTGATGATTTAGTGGTGATCTTTCTGGTCGTCTTGGGTAGCAGTCCATGCTCCAGGGTCAAGTTTTGCAGTATGCGACCAGCTCTATGGTGCGGGGCGACATTGGCGTTGTCTTCGCAGTTGGGGCTTCGGTCATGACATTGAGGGGGTGTCCGGAACGTAAACAATGAGGTACGTATACCGGATGTCACATTGTAATGACAGTGAAGAACACTGTAGTAAAACTGTGGGTCAGGAAACTAGCCCCTTACTGGCCTAACTAGTGCCAAGAAAAAGGAAGTGGCACTCAACTATAATATCGGCGAGCACAGTAATCTGATCTGTAGGTTTAAGCACGTCGGTTTTTACACATAATTCGTCTAAGGTTCCAGCGTAATCGTTGGTGCTCGCATACCTTCTAGAAAGTACTACACTATTCGCGTGTTGCATACAATCTATAGACAATAGATAGAATCAACAATAACATTGCAGTATGTTCCAAGTCAGTCAGGCACGTCTTGCGCTGCGCGATAAATTTCAGTTGTTAGCGGGTGAAATGTGGTCTCCGGAAGAAGGATATACATGTACACTGGTCAACCTAAACAAGGTGTTTTGTATGGTTTTCCAAAAACATTGGGCAGACCTACTGAAGTATTATACAATACAAAAAAGATATTCGAGGGCACATAAGCACTGCTTATGAGTTTCGAATGCGAAAGCAATAATGTCCAATTCAACGCAGCTGACATGTTCTTAGAGTTTTGCGCCGCGAGTAGAGAGAGAGAGATGCAAATGAGAGGAAGGCAGGGAGGTTAACCAGACTTAAAACGTCCGGTTTGCTACCCTGCACTAGAGGAAGGGAAAGGGGAAATAAAGACGGAAAGAAGAGCGTGACAAAAATAAAAGCGAAAAAAATATGAAAAGGGACGAAATGGGGTCATTACAGTCTTTCTAATAGGCCACTGTCACGTAGAAAAGTCAACAGAGCCTTGACCGAATTTTGCTGCGACGACAGTTCACGTCGGCATTCCAAAACTGACTGTTCTGAAAGTGGCCTGTCGTCAAGACGTGCCAACGCGGTCGCTAGTGACAGCCGGTGCGCGCTGTATCGAGGGCAGTGGCAAAGCACGTGTTCGATAGTCTCTTCGCCGCCGCAGTGTCTGCAAGCCGCGCTGTCGTCCATACCGACTCGGAAGGCGAAGGATCTTGTGTAGGCGACACCTAGCCACAGTCGGCAAAGTACTGCTGTTTCGAGTCGAGAGAGTCCAGGTGGGGGTCGAAGTCGAAGGGATGGGTCCAGTCGGTGTAGACGTGTATGTTTTAAACTGGCTGTGTTCCATAAGGTTTTGATGGCTTCATTTGCAAGGACACGAATTTTCGTTGCAGCGTCTGTTCTTGAGAATGGAATGGAGTCTTGCAAGCCCTCCTCGTGTGCAGATCGTGCTGCTGCGTCGGCATGTTCATTGCCCATTATGCCACAGTGGCTTGGAATCCACTGCAACGTGATGTCGCGTCTTTGCTCGACGAGGTGGTGAAGCAGCAGTCTGATTTCTATAACTAGTGTTTCGTGGGGTCCTCGGCGTAAGGCAGAAACCAAACAATGAAGAGCAGCCTTGGAGTGAGTGAACACGCTCCATTCCTTGGGTGGTTCTTCAGAAATTACACGAAGTGCACAACGAATAGCAGCAAGCTCCGCGGCAGTCGATGTAGTCTGGTGAGATAGTCGAATCTTTATGGTGGAAGGTTTTGCAGGAAAGATCACCGACCCTGCAGACCCATTCGCCGTGGTTGAAGCGTCAGTATAGAGATGTTGATGCTCGTTGTACGTCTCGTACAGCAAGAGCAGTGAAAGCTGCTTGAGTGCTGGAGACGAGAGTTGGACTTTTGTTCGTATTCCTGGTACCATTAGTCGAACATTTGCTTGAGCCTAGCACCATGGTGGAAACGGAACTTTCGCTGGAGCTGTATAGCCTGATGGAACGTAAGCACGATAAGGCAGGACTGTTTGACAAAAGGAAGCACGTGGTCGATCCTCTGGTAGTGAGGCTAGATGATGGGCAGGGGCTCGAGCAAGGTGTCTTACGTGTGCTCTGAGCACTTCCATGACTATACGGGTCTTGGCTGGGAAATCGTGTGCAATGGCAATTGTTTCAGCCGTTGACGAACACCGCGGCAATCCGAGACACACTCTAAGTGCCTGGGCCTGGACGCTTTCGAGTGTACGGATATTACTTCTGCAGGTGTTGGTCAGCACAGGCAAGCTGTATCGCAAATACCCAAGAAAAAGCGTCCTGTACAGTTGCATCATTGCATGTACTGAAGTACTCCAGACATTTCCTCCAAGAAACTTAAACACATTAGAGATATCCGTCAGGCGCTTCTTTAGGTAGGCCACATGAGGACTCCAGCAGAGGTCACGATCAATTATTGCGCCTAAGAATCGGTGCGTCCTGACATAAGGTATGCTTTGACCATCGATAGAGACATCGTATGATCTCATTGGCTGTCGGCCAAACATTTTTCTGGCGAGATCTTGAGGCCTTGTTCATTTAAGTACGCCGATGTTGACGTGGCAGCTTTTTGAAGCCTGGCGTGTACTTGCGGCCGTGTCACACCAGATGCCCAGACGCAGATGTCATCGGCATACATTGATATTTTAACTGTGTTCGGAAGTCGTTCCACGAGACCAATGAGTACAAGGTTCAAAAGTGTGGGACTCAAGACAGCGCCTTGTGGAACTCCATGGTGCGTATAGTATTGCGAGGTTGGGCCAGCTTCAGTGTTAAGAAAGAGAGACCGCCTATGTAAATAACTGTGAGTCCAACGATATAATGGACCGCCTAGGCCCACCGATTCCAATGCTTCAAGTATGGCGTCATGAAGAACGTTCTCGTAGGCTCCCTTTATATCTAAGAACATTGCGACAGATAACCTCTTACACGTCTTTTGGTGTTGAACATAGGTTACCAGATCGATAGCGTTGTCGATAGAACATCGGTGACTTCGAAAACCAGCCATGCCGTCCGGGTAGATTTCGTAATGTTCAAGGTACCACTCAAGTCTGGCGAGAATCATTCGCTCCATTACCTTCCTAACGCAACTTGCCAGCGTAATTGGTCGGTATGAAGTAATCTCTAAGGGAGACTTGCCAGGCTTAAGAAGCAGTACCAGGCGGCTGATCTTCCAATCTTGGGGAACTTTGCCCTCCTGCCAGGACTCGTTATAGATATTAAGGAGTGCTCTTCGTGCCCGTTCACCAAGGTGACATAGCATGCGCTAAGATATACCATCCGGACCAAGCGACGACGACCGATTACATAGGGCGAGCGGCGCGTCAAGCTCTTGCGTCGCGAAAAGCAGATCCATGCGTGAATCTCGTGAATCTGGAATACGGGTCAATGTAAGCGAATCTGTTCGAGTTGGCTGGCCCGCAGTCATAGCACAGAAGTCTTCCGCAACATAAATGTCTTGTCGGCGCTGGAATAGTGCTAGGGCCTTAAACGGGAAACGCTGTTCCGGAACAGAACGTAGACCTTGCACAGTTCTCCATATTTGAGATAGCGGTTTGAGGGGATCTAGCGACGCACAAAATTTCGACCACCGCTGAGCGTCTAGTTTGTCCATGCGGCGTTGTATCTTCTTTTGAATTCGCCTGGCTGTTCTTAGATGCTGAATTGACTTAGTGCGTCGATATCTTCTTTCGGCACGACGGCGAATCGCACGAAGCCTCTCCAATTCCAGGTCGAATTCAGAATACCTTGGAGAACACGTGAGTGTGCGCGTGGATGTCTGTGCCGTTTCCTTGATAGCTTGCTGAAGTCCACAAGAGAGGCCTTTGTGACAAGCGTCCTCAATGTGGGATTTAAAGACAGTCCCATCTATTCTTCGTATCATGGTGGACGTATACGTGTTAGACATTCCCTTGATCTTGAGGTAAGTGGGGATGTGGTCACTTCCGTGCGTTTCAATGTCCAAAAACCACTTAACATGTGCGGTGAGGCGGTGGGACACGAAAGTCAAATCGAGGCAGCTGCTGTACGTTATTCTCCGCAGAAATGTTGGACTCGCGTCATTCAGCAGGTAGAGACCATTGTTGGAAACTAATGAAGCTAGTCGTCTTCCCGTCGCGTTAACCTTAGAGCTTCCCCAAATGGTATGGTGTGCGTTGAAGTCTCCGGTGATAATCCATGGACCAGGTCGTGTTTTTAAGATGTCTTCTAGCGTTTTGGTGTCAAATCGGCTTGATGGAGACAGATACACCCCCAAGAGTGCAAAGGTGACATTCCTATTTTTAACAGTCATGCACACATACTGATTGTCGTCATGAAGTTACACCGCTTGGACGACGTAAGTTCACGGCGAATAAACACGACGACCTTGCTACTTTTGATGTCGCTTGATGAGAATATTGTCTCGTAGCCGGATAGTCTTATTTGATGGGATAATCTTGGTTCACAGATGACAATGATTAGAAATCGGTTAGTGAGAACAAATTGACGAAAATTGGCGATGCGAGATCTTAGACCTCTCGCGTTCCACTGAAGGATCGACGCTTCTCTGACCTCCTTACGAAATGACTGGTGATTGTCAGTCATGGCTTCACTCAAGGCTTGCTAGGACGGGGCTCAGCGCGTCGAGCACTTGTAGTCCTCTTCGAGCAGATGGAGTGTCAATGCTTGTCAGCATGGCCCTGATGACATTCACAATGGATCGCAGCACCGGGATCATTTGGCAGTCGACTGTTGAAGCCTCACCAACAGAGGCGGGCTCCAGTGGGAGCATCAAGCGTGGAGGCTCCTTAGAAGACTGAGAGCTTGCAAGCGCTGGCCACTCTTCCACGGGGGCAGCGTTTCCCGTCTGAGGCCTCCTTGTGCTCTCGGGCGTTCTATTTGAGGATGATGGCGTTGGTGCAAGCGGCGCACGAACTCCACCCTGTCTTGAGCATTTTCGTCGATGACGACGTCGACGCCGGATCTTTTCTGAGGCTTCTCTATGGGTTGAGTTATCCCTGACCATTTGCTTCAGAACTTCAAACTCTTTTCTGATTCTTGGGCATTCTTTAGATGTCGCTTCATGGGTGCCTTCACAGCTGCCACACCTAAAGTTTGTTGCCCGGCAGACATCTACAGTGTGTGACTGCGCGCACCGGGGGCACATTGGGGAGTTTGCGCAGGCGCCCTTAACATGCCCGATCTTGAAGCACTTGTGGCATTGAAGCGGCTTTGGGACAAACCGCCGTACGACATGTCGGAAGTGACCGACCTTTACGTGTGAAGGGATGGAATCCCCCTTGAACACAATCTTCACACAACGGCTGTTGCCGAGTCGGCATACGTGCGTGATGACTACTCCTTCGTAAGCCGGTTTGATCAGAATTGGCGGGTCCGAGTTCGAAATAGCCAAGTCAACATCGTAAATCACACCTGCAGTGCAGGCCCCATCCATAGGTATGACCGGTCGTACTTTTATGTTCTCCAATTCTGTTGTCTGTCGTAGCGTCTCGAGCGTGGTTCCACGGGTTGTGCCGACAGCTTGAACATTCTTTCGTGTGTTCAGCCGGACTTCCTTGATTTCGTTTGGCGCCTTTCCCTCAAGAAAAACAGAGAGAGCTTGCCTGTTCAATACTCGAAGGTTGACGGAAGAATCCACTGGCATGAAGAGGATGGTGTGCGGCCAGCGTTCACTACCTGCCTGCATGGTTGACGTACTCGCTGGTGACGACGCCTTGATAAGCCTCCTTTTAGCCCTTCGGCTCCTCACCGACAGGAAGCTGTCATCGGATGAGTCGTCACCTGTGATTGAGTAGACCTCTGTGTCTTCGCTGGTGCTGGAGCAGGTGCCTCGTTTCCTTGAGGAACTTGTCAATGTAGTGATTTGGCCAGACGGGCCGGCAATAGGCTCTGCATCCATGGCCACAGGAGTAGGAGTCTCTCTTGAGCGTTCATGGTGATTGACCAGGTGCCTTGACTCATAGAAGAGCTTGCAGTTGCAGACTTCTGGCTGCACGAGCCTGCGGAACGTTCTGCGTCCATCGCCTCAAGCCAGGACGCGGAAAGCGCCCCAGAGACTGATGAACATTTGACGAAAAACTGGCTAGCTGGCACAGGTGCGTTCTAGCACTGAGTAACTTCGTCGTCGTCCCTCGCTGCGAGTAACGTACCATAGCGGTACGTGCTACCCGAGCTAACAAACAGCAGCAGCCAACGTTGCATCCCGCCTACTTCCTGTACGACGAGAGACATAGGAAACAGCCGCGGCCACCAAGGGTGGAATGGCGCGCAGCAGCTAAAGGCCGACACACACTCGAGCCACCATGCACCGCAAGCCACCCCGCACGTGTGCGGTCGAGATCGCACATGTCGAACACTTAGGCACATACTTCGGTTTACTCTATGTACACAGAGTAATCGGCAATTTGGGCACACAGTGTGAACGGAAATGTGTGCACACGCTTACAGTGCGTACACTGTGTACACCAAAACTTGCGCACATGTGTACACCGTGTAAACTGAACTTTGTGGACAAGTTTCCACTAGGTACGCAGTGTCAACCGAAATTTGTGACAAGTTTACACTGCGTTCACAATGTAAACCGAAGTTTGTGCACACGTTTACACTTTGTATACAGTGTAAAGTGGCATTTGTGCACAAGTTGGTACAGCGTTTGTGCACAAGTTTGCACGCTTGCGGTTGTGACCGCACATGTCTAAAATTTGTGCACATATTTCTGTTTACACTCAGTACACATTGTAATCCTAATTTGAGGACACAGTGTAAATCGAAATTTGTGAACACGTGTTCGATACGTGCTATTTTTCGCACGACGCACGCGTGTGGTGCGGCTTGCGGCGCTGAGCGGCTCGAACGTGTATCACCCTTAATCCAAGTGGGGCTTTGAGAGAGAGAGAGATACGGACCGCGCGCCGTCTTCCGAGAGCGCGATGGCGAAACCCGCGCGCATGCTTCGTGCGACTGCATGCCAACGAAAACCCGTCCCGCCCAGCGGCGTCGCGTCACCGTATCTGCTCCGTCGAGGCGCGCTGGTGACGTGGCGTAGGGACAATGCCCTCTCCCCTCACACAACAGTACCCTAAATCACGCTTTTCGGTATATGTTCTACACTCCATCTAGCTTCCATCATTTGGGAATGGAACTTCTTCAAATCACCGAAAACTGCTACGTTGTTTCAACAGCAGTAAAATAACGTTGTATAAAAATCATTCTTCGAATTGCGCTTTCGCAACTTGCACCCCAGCGATGTGAATACGTGCAGTCTATCGTAACACTAAACAACTGACACGTAGAAGACCTTGCGCAGTATGGCGACCTAGCCTACTTAAACTGCGCCAGCTGCTGCTGGCACTATTAATAGCAAGTCATTCGGCAGCGTACCTTTGCGGTATCGTTAAAATTTAAAAACTCATTTATTTTAGTCATGATTTAGCAACAACCACCGAGAAAACCACGCCGAAAACACGAACAAGATCTATGCTGCGCTATAAGTAGAAAAATAGGTTGGCATAATGGAAGTTATGTGATCTGATTTAGTATGTTCTCACGTGTATTAAAATATATTTTTGTTACTGATTTTCAGTTCACCACTCAGGAATCTTATTGAAGATATTACGGAGTAATACACTTGATTCGCAAAGACTACGCAGCACTCTCAAAAGCGGACGAACATAAAATGTTCATTGCAGTCGCATAGAATTGTCATAACACAACGCGGATGCACTTGTGTGACATCTGAAGCACAAATATGTCGCTGCGTGCACAAACGATCGTTTCTGAGAAAAGGCTGCTGGAGAACATTTTCAGCGCCTGTCTTTTGTGTTCTTTTCTTCTGTCACACACGCGAAGATTAATATCTTGTTGATCGAAATTGCACGATCCGAAAAAATCGCAAGGAGAGGAGTATACTGGCAAGGGTCACGCGGCAACGAATTCTCTTTTGTACAAGTTTGTTATATTCCAATTTTTTGTTATTTGTGATTTTGTACAGCTCGCGCCATGCTTCGACACGCACGAGCCACACCGCCTGCGCATGCGTGGCTATGCAGACCCGAGCCAGCGCACCTCGGCAAGCGTGCGTGGGGTCTAGTCTTAACTCCACGCGTGCGGGTCGCGCGTGTGCGACGACACCGTGACAGCCCGACAGCTTCAGTGGTGGTGCCATTGATGACAGTGCCAACTCGCTTCAGCATTCCTTTATTTGCTATCCCAATGAAAAGTCTGATAGCTCATTGTTCATCGCTGATTTCTTTATTAAGTGCTCAACCACACTCTGCCGCGTCCGTCGTTATAGTCCTCCGACTATTTTTCTGTACTTTCGCGGATATTTTTCAAAGAATTCCTACATGCAAGCGACTGTGGTTTATGTCCACGAGCTTCTTTAAAGTATCAGTGCAGCGCTGACGAGCCTCTCCATTCTCTCTCGTGAATACTTATATACCGTAATTAATTAAGTTCTCAGGAACCGCAGAAGCACATGTGGGCGCACTCGGGTTAACACGACCAAAAAAAATATCATCCATAATGTGCAATACATTAGTGAAAACTACCCTTGTGGTCGGCGTTGCTGGATTACTTGGTGTACTCCCACCAATTTTGATGCAAACTCTACCTTTTGCATGCGGGTATTCTGTTCGCTAGCTGTTTGGAATTTTATCGTAGTTAAGAGGCAAAAATGGAAGGGCACTTTGAGATCCGCACGTGATTTTCACCTTAGTCCACTTTATTCGACGTTAATCAAATTTAACTCATCTTCATTCACTTTGCCTCAGCTTAGTTCACTTTACTGCACCTTAAGTAACCTTGTTCTAACTTCACAGCTCTCCCTTGATTCACCCTAATTCGTTTTTCTCTTTTTGTGCTAATTTCAATCCACCTTAATTTATTTTAATTAAGCTTACACCACGTTAGTTCACCTTCATTCACTTTACATAAGCTTTGTTCACTTTACTCTAACTTAAATAACGTTCCTCTAACTTGTTCTAACTTTAATTCTCTATACTTCTCTGTAATTCACCTTATTTAACATAATTCACATTATTTACCCATAATTACTACTGGTTAATGTTGTTATACCATTAAGTACTTTCTGTATTACTGCTGAGTTTATACAAGATGCTCATGACGTCACATCCTCCCCCATTGGCTGCGCCATCTGGAGCCCGAGGACACACGTTTACTGCACCAGATTGCGGCGACGTAACGTGTGCAATTACGCACGCACTAGGCACAGCTTTAGCCGACCGGAACCATGAAGCCGCCGCGAGGTTGGCGATGTGTGCTCGCCTGGAACCTTGCAACTTGTTCTGTTCGACTGCTACCCCTGAGCGTCAGAGAGACAATCTTTCATTGTGTCCCTACACCTGCAACGGCACTCGAGCTTGGAATTGCGGCACGTTCTAGGCCCGTGGAAAAGCACCACTTGCGTTTTACACGCCATGAAAGCGCTACTGACGTTCTTGCTGACCACGAGCCTTAACCAAACTTTGCAAATATGTCGATAGTGTCTATTTGTGTTTGTGTGACAGTATGTGCTAAGTGTTTATCACTGCATATATATATAGCATAAGGCACCACCCAGCACCTGGAGTAGCATATCAGCCGAATAGACAGGCTAACATCTCCAGCGTATCGTTAAGGCTTGTATCTCTCTCTCTCTCTCTCTCTCTCTCTCTCTCTCTCTCTCTCTCTCTCTCACATACACACACACACACAATCCCACACACTCCGGAGGCCCGGGTTCGAGTCCCACCCAAACCGAAATTTACCAAATTTTCTTTTCAAGTGCATTAATTTACTTTGTTTACAGGAACCTGCATAAGAAATGTGACGTGACTCCGAGCATTTTTTGACGTGTTTTCAATCTTTCCGCTGAAGGCCCTTTTTTGGTACCATCGCTTGATCGCACTGGATTTTCTGTCTCATGGGACATATAATACATTCGCATTAATAAACAAAAATAAGCGTCGGTTTCCGAATGATTGTTGTGCAGGGGAAGCTGGGTTCAAAAGAAGCAATCATTCATTCTTTTTTATTTTTTCTAGGAGAGTCATGGGATGGCGGTTAGGTAACGGTACACCAAAGGTGGGGGGAAGGGGGGTAGCAGACTGATAGTAACAATAACATCAAAAAGATATCCGATGATTCATTTCGAACATGCCCAGGGGGCACGTAAGCTAGCGGCAACGTTCCAAATGTATTGCCAGTTCCTGGCCAAATGACGGCCTAACGTTGACAGCCGGCCGGGCGAGCACGGTCTAGGTGGCGGTGGAAGAAGAGAGACAGGTGTCTGAACGGCGCAACCTTTCCGCAGAGCGACCTGACTACAACTTGGTTCGCGCTTCATTCCTTTGCCGCCAGGAGTGCTGCAGTGTTGAGGGTCATCATTTCCTGTCGTCTGCTACTTGATCCCATCATGCGAAACGTGTAATGACGAGTTTCTGGACAAAAAATGCGTAACTTACGCAGTTAAAACATTATTTCATTATAATAATGTAAATGTAGCTGTTTAGCAACAACTGAAACAAAAAGAACGATCGCAGATAATACCCATACGGACACTAGGGCTCAATAGAAAATGCATGGCAAGCTTACAGTAAGTTTGGGCCGACTTATACTTGGCGATTGGCCATTTTAAAATATTGGGGTGGGCCAACTTTAAATATCGGGGTAGGCCAATCTAAATTTGGGAGTGGGCCAAGATGAAATTAGGGTAAGGGCCAAATAAAGTTCGAGGGTATGCTTATGCATACTTAGACATCTCCAGTGGAGTTTATGCATACTTTTAAACATTGTTTTGGCCACGAACAATCGTTATCACATTATTCTAGCTGTCGCCTGCATCATTAAGTCATTAATATATATCCCGTTGTGAAATATCTGTACAGTCGTGCATGTGTGTTTCTTGACTTTTCGTCTTTGTATTCTATGGGCTAGTTGGGCACTAGTCGGCGTAAACAAATGGTTTGAATAGAGTAACTTTCAAGGGTGCTATAACGTAAAGCTATTCCAAACTTTTCTATTCCAGTTCTGCAATAAGGCCTCCGAGGCTGGTAAAAAACTTTTCTGAACCACCCCCACTTCACCTGTCTGTCACGCGACCTCACGAAAACCGCGATAACTCCCCATATGATATGACGCGTACACACTGATTATGCATCATTGGACCAAACAAAAAATAGTTATTTCTGATTCGACGCCTTTGAGCCCTTAACCCTCGGTTATTGGTCAAAGTTCACTTCACCTGCCTGTCACGCGACGTGACAAGACCGCGAAAACTCACCGCACCAAAGTAACGTGTACGCGTTAAAGATGCATTAATAGGCTGAACAAAACTGAATTTTTTTCCTGAATAGCCGCAGTCTTCCCCGTTCCGAAAGGAATAAAAAATTGCTGCCGCCGATCGCTCAGGCACTGGCCACTCGCACCTGCCGGAGAGCATGGGTTTATTTGCGTATAATAATGCTTTTTTTGCATGGACGTGTAATGTTTTGAGCCCTTTCGGCACGTTTACGACCTCGTTCTGCCAACTCTTCTTTGCTGAGGATCCGTTTCAGCATCATTCTTAAGCTCCCGTTGCATGCCGTCGCGATTCTCTACCATACATCGCAAGCTAAGTATGGGAAAGCGGACCAATCACAGATTCCTGTACCACCCTCTTCATCCGGTTATCAATTTTAAGTGCAGTGACTCGGCCCCATCGAAAGCCTCTCCATTTGAGCGGGGTCCTCGCCTCTTATCAGCCAATCAGCTAAGACGGGCCGCTCAGCGTAGGCAATGTTGTTCATTTTGCAAGCAAACAAAAGTGACCTCGCATGAAAGAGGAGAGCGATTGATTGGTCTGTTCCAATAACCCTGCAGGTGACCGCCCGATGCTTGCGTCGGATGTTACGCACATTTGACGTCAGTTTTACGTTAGTTTTAGACTAGAATAGAATAGTTAGAATAGTTTTACGTTATAGGGCCCCAAGACACTCTAGATTAAAATTACGAATACAAAAAGTAATTTTCGCTGTTAGTAGCAATCTGCGTGCTTGGCATGCAAGCGAGTAAGCACGAACATAGCTGCAATTGGCAAGTCGTGGTTTCTCGCCTTATGTGCACAACTTGAAGAACTTTGTACTTTACAATGGTCGGATGCTTTCGCATTTGTACCAGAGTTGAGCACTTGTAAACACACTCTGTCTACAGTAGACTTTGATGAGCTGCGAAGCGCAATAAGGTCTGGATAGCGCTACTAAGCTTAGATATTTAAGAGGATATACCTAAGCTTGCTTCTCAGGCTCGCCAAACGCTTAGACTGGCACACAGGCATGTACGCGACAATGTACTCGCGATTCTATTGAAGAAATTTGGAGAAGGGCCAACTGAAAGTTGGGGGTATGCTTCCACATACTCAGACATCTCCAATGGAAGTTACGCATAGTTTTACACATTGTTTTGACCCCACGCTCTGCGGCAGCTGTTGTTGTTGACTCCCCTATAATCCGCGCCATCTTCCAAGAGAGATGTAAAGAACGACATAAAAAAAACGTTGTCGTGGCAGCCCCCTTCAGAAACCTTACCTCTTCTTCCACTGTGGTCTAGATAACACTGCGGAACAGAACATGGAGACAACACAAACCTGCACACAAGACGCCTTTGTCATGCTACAAGACCTAGGGGGCAGCACACGCATGAGAACAACAAACAGCAAGCAAATAAATGAAAAAATAAAAAAGTCACGTTATAACCGGAAATCGCAATGACGTCAATATCTTATGCTGCCTGGCGCGAATGTTTGAACTTCTTTAGCGTCCGGCATTTTGACCGCTACGCAAGCAGCTGTTTTTCTTTTGAGGCTGAGGCAAGCTTGTGACGCGCGTCAGCTGAAGCGCCAGCGTGTCATTAAACTACAAGACTGACATATGTCTTAATACGAATATAATTATGCTGTTATTAACGGCAATTGCTCCAATAGGTTCGTCAGGAAGGTGGGCGAATAGAATGGAAATAAATGCCAGAACAACATAGGTTTCAAAAGCAACTTCACTTTTATTCGTCCAGGGTAGTGCTGCCAATATAACAGAGCAAAGAAAACATGTTTCAGTGAACGAAAACTAATATGTCCAGAACACACTCGTAATGTATAGGAATATATGCGAAACCTTTTCACAGAATCATACGCAATTACGTGGGACAACATGTTATCATATCCAACAGTTACCAGACAAGTTAACATTCTCCCACATTATCACTTAGAAAACCTTCCACTTACAAATTTTATGGCCCATTGGACCCTCAGACCCTTTGTTACTGCGAGTGAACGAACATAGCGCAATGTTTCTTCGCAAAGCGTTCCGCAGTTATCGTCACGGCGAGACACAGCGTGTCGGATGATGCAGTGGGATGCGATAACAAAAAGCTGCAGCCACACCTTTCGCCAATAACTGCTGAGCGCTAGGTCACACAAAATTTCAAGTGAAACGCACGCCACACTTTAAATAAAGGCGCAAGGAAATAAATTAACTCGGATGAAACCACCACGTTCAAGTGAGCAACACCATTCCGCACGACATAATAGCTGGTTTGCGCAGTTTTGCCAAGTCTTGAGCCAGAATCACTGGTTGATTGAGGTCACCGAGAACGAACAAATAAATTGTGAAATGGAAAAAAATATATATTTGTCGTTTTAGTACAGCAAAAATATTTTAGACAGGATATTTACTCGTTGTGACAGTATTCTGATTAAAATTTTCAAACATGTTTTTCCACATTGGTTTCCGAGCTTTAGTGTTTGTCCCACTCTCACCTAGTCGCGCTTCAATCGTGCACCACTAGCATGTGGCATCAGTGGCAGTAGGTTTAGGCATGCTTTTCATTCCAAGCTTCGCGACCTATATAGATGAACCTTGATCATAACACCATAACAAAAACGCCATTGGCCCCGACAACATGACCGCATCAGCGACAAATACCCCGTAAGTGCTTCCACACTTTTCGCCTAATGCACGGACTGGGTAAGGCCTCTCCTTAGTTTTTCATCCACCATGGTGAGGCCGGAAGTTGGGGTTACTCCGCCATCTTGTCGGGGCAGATTCTGCTCTGTTGCTTGCTTTAACCACCTTCGACGCGCAACCCCACCGTGCTGCACGGATGTGCGTGAGCCGTAGAGATCAGATCAATGACTCCTATCGCGATGTACCATCGCGATACCGTTGCCGAAGTCATTGCGCCCGAGTATTGCGCATTAGCGTTCAAAGGAGTTCATAATGAAGTCCGCAAATTAGAACGTCAGGCCAGTTGCCGTAACTTTTACCGGATTTTCTGAAAATAAATCTGAGCATTCTCACTGCCCTGCGAGAATGCACAGGCGACAAGCGACAGCATATCTGACGCCCATCACGACACATCAACCTAGCCCCCGTCCCGTTTACGAGAACAAGCAGCTATGTTAGTTGTGGCTTTAGGAATCGTTTTCCTATGTTAAACGAGTTTTTGGCGACCGCGCACCGCGGAGATGTGACAAGCCACAGCGCGCCGAGGGCGCTCACAGAAGAGAACGTCGTTACGCGTTTAGACACCCAGACGGTAGCCTGCGGTGTATTATTGCGAAAGCGATTATACGGACTCTCCCGGCGCATTTCCGCCGTCGGCCTCTCTGTGATGTTCCGTATGAAGTCCAAGTTGACAAAACATCGTGGCCGCGCACTGCGCGTTGTGCGTCCGAGTGGAACCTTACGAGGATGAGCCCAGGACGATGGCTCGATCTCGCGCACGCAAGGGGACAACGTGGCGAGGTGTATCGCGCGCACGCTTGAGCGCAGAACACCTTAAGAAAGCCGTCATTGAGCCCCGACAACATAGCCGCTACAGCGAGAACTACCACGTAACTACCTCCGCACTTTTCTCTCAGCGCGCGGAATGGGTAAGGCCTCTCCTGAGATTTTTTCTTTTGTTTTTCCTGCATGTCTCGACTTAATAAGGTACTCATTGCCGCTGCATCATCCATTTGATGTGCCTACAAAAGTACATTATTCTGCTTAGCCTTGTTCACGCTTGCACCGCATCCTTTAACCTACACAATCCTGCGCCCATAGGGGAGACAGATATTTGCGCTAAGGGGAGTCCCTTAGCGCAAGTCCCTATATCTAGGAAGGTGGGGGGTGGCCTTTACACCTTTCGTTAAGTGGGCCTGTCGTCCTGCATTTTAAGACATTGTGAGTTGCCCAAAGCACTTTTCCTCCGTTTCTGCAGCGAATGCTCACCATCTGCTATCACTGCGTGCAAGGACAAAGACTACAAGAGTGGAAGTGCTGACAGGTGCCGGAATATGGACAGACCAGTACACAGACCGTGGCCTGTTAGTTATGGATAAGTTCCCCAAGCCACTTATAGAACTTCTTCACAAAGGAGGAGAGGTAAAGGTAGAAATCAACGGAAAAAAGACTGAATGCAATATATTCAGGCATAATACAAAGTATGGCAAATCTTGTGGCGAAAAACACTCTTGTTATTTTACGCTACCGAGGTGTTCGTGCGTTATTTAATGCCTCAAAAATATAGAGACAAATTAAATTCATAAACAAAATAAATAAATATGCAGATTCCCTGCATCTAAATGTTTGCCCGCGTAAAGAGTTCATCTCCTTCGACACCGGAGCGTTTGGCTAGGTTATCCCAAACCACAAAAACAGAACTTCACTGAAGCCACGAAACTGACTACCATTTGTATATCTATGGTCCGTACCATAACTCCTGTTGCACTTGATCGAACATAAGAAAACATACATGTGCACATAACTTGTCTGCTTCACACGTTATATGCCTCAGTGAGAACTATAGAACTTGAAAAACAAGGCTCTAAAGTAATTTCGCAACAGCTTCAGGGGCTACAAGCCAAACCAGCATCTCTTATTTTTTTATAATTAATTGTGCAATGACTCTTTCTTGCACTAACCTAGCCGTGACGACGTGGTCAATAAATAAAAGCCACTGCTGTTATCTTCAGCGCTCGCGCTTTGCAGTCAGTTTCCAAAAGAATAAACGCGAAGGAGCTTTCATGTCAAGTTGATTGCGGTAAAAAAACAAAACCCAGTAGGTCTGAGCAAGGCAAGGCGCTCGATTTACACAAAAGTAATCAAGACAAAAGTTGTAATACGAAATAAGTTGCAGTTTCACCCTAAAGGTGAAGCACCGATTGCTACAGCGAATTAATAGACAGCTATACGAATAAGGGTACTATCTTTGTGGGCCCTATAAACTTCAAAACATTCGCTTACCATCCAACCTAACACGCATGGTTTCAACGCGCAGAGGCAGACATGAACACACCAGACTCGATGAACGCGGAAACTCGTTGACATAATGGTGCAACGAGGAAGCGCGTCAGCAGCAGCGAGTGAATTTACCATCGTGCTTCATCTCACTTCAACGCGAACTAAGCGGCGAGGAGCCCGAACGGCGAGACTAGAAATGAAATAGACTTCGTACTCTGCGCTAACCCTGGCATCATACAAGATGTGGACGTACTCAGCAAGGTGCGCTGCAGTGACCATAGGATGGTAAGAACTCGAATTAGCCTAGACCTGTGGAGAGAACGGAAACAACTGGTACATAAGTCGATCAATGAGCTAGTGGTAAGAGGGAAAATGAAGGAATTCCAGATCAAGCTACAGAACAGGTATCGGGCTTTAACTCAGGAAGAGGACCTTAGTGTTGAAGTAATGAACGACAATCTTGTGGGCATCATTAAGGAGTGTGCAATAGAAGTCAGTGGTAACTCCGTTAGACAGGATACCAGTAAGCTATCGCAGGAGACGAAAGATCTGATCAAAAAACGCCAATGTATGAAAGCCTCTAACCATACACCTAGAATAGAACTGGCAGAACTTTCCAAGTTAATCAACAAGCGTAAGACAGCTGACATAAGGAAGTATAATATAGACAGAATTGAACATGCTCTCAGGAACGGAGGAAGCCTAAAAGCAGTGAAGAAGAAACTAGGAATTGGCAAGAATCAGATGTATGCGTTAAGACACAAAGCCGGCAATATCATTACTAATATGGATGAGATAGTTCAAGTGGCTAAGGAGTTCTATAGAGAGTAATACAGTACCAGTGGCACCCAAGACGATAATGGAAGAGAGAATAGTCTATAGGAATTCGAAATCCCACTGGTAACGGCGGAAGAAGTAAAGAAAGCCTTGGGAGCTATGCAAAGGGGGACGGCTGCTGGGGAGGATCAGGTAACAGCAGGTTTGGTGAAGGATGGTGGGCAGATTATTCTAGAGAAACTGGCTACCCTGTATACGCAATGCCTCATGACTTCGAGCGTACCGGAATCTTGGAAAACGTTAACATAATCCTAATGCATAAGAAAGGCGACGCCAAGGACTTGAAAAATTATAGACCGATCAGTTTACTGTCCGTTGTCTACAAAGTATTTACTAAGGTAATTGCAAATAGAATCATGAACACCTTAGACTTCCGTCAACCAAAGGACCAGGCAGGATTCCGTAAAGGCTACTCAACAATAGACCATATTCACACTATCAATCCGGTGATGGGAAAATGTGCGGAATATAACCAACCATTATATATAGCTTTCATTGATTACGAGAAAGCGTTTGATTCAGTCGAAACCTCAGCAGTCATGGAGGCATTGCGGAATCAGGGTGTAGATGAGCCGTATGTAAAAATACTGAAAGATATCTGTAGCGGCCCCAGAGCCACCGTAGTCGTCCATAAAGAAAGCAACAAAATCGCAATAAAGAAAGGCGTCAGACAGGGAGATACGATCTCTCCAATGCTATTCACAGCGTGTTTACAGGAGGTATTCAGAGACCTGGACTGGGAAGGACTGGGGATAAGAGTTAAAGGAAAATACCTTAGTAACTTGCCATTCGCTGATGATATTGCCTTGCTTAGTAACTCAGGGGACCAACTGCAATACATGCTCACTGACCTGGAGAGGCAAAGCCGAAGGGTGGTGCTAAAAATTAATCTGCAGAAAACTAAAGTAATGTTTAACAGTCTCGGAAGAGAACAGCAGTTTACAATAGGTTGTGAGGCACTGGAAGTGGTAAGGGAATACATCTACTTAGGACAGGTAGTGACTGCGGATCCGGATCATGAGACTGAAATAATCAGATGAATAAGAATGGGCTGGGGTGCGTTTGGCAGGCATTCTCAGATCATGAACAGCAGGTTGCTATTATCCCTCAAGAGAAAAGCTTATGACACCTTTGTCTTACCGGTACTCACGTACGGGGCAGAAACCTGGAGGCTTGCGAAAAGGGTTCTACTTAAATTGAGGACGACGCAACGAGCTATGGAAAGAAGAATGATAGGTGTAACGTTAAGGGATAAGAAAAGAGAAGATTGGGTGAGGAAACAACCGCGAGTTAATGACATCTTAGTTGAAATCACGAAAAAGAAATGGGGGGGGGGGCATGGGGAGGACATACAATGAGGAGGAAAGATAACCGATGGTCATTAAGGGTTACAGAATGGATTCCAAGGGAAGGGAAGTGTAGCAGAGGCGGCAGAAAGTTAGGTGGGTGGATGAGGTTAAGAAGTTTGCAGGGACAGCATGGCCACAATTAGTAAATGACCGGGGTAGTTGGAGAAGTATGGGAGAGGCCTTTGCCCTGCAGTGGGCATAACCAGGCTGATGATGATGATGATGATGAAGCGGCGAAAACCCAGCGCACACGAAACCACCGCTACTCAACACGCTCTATCCCATCGCAGATCACTTTCAAGATGGCGCCCGCGCGGCCGCGCCATACGCAGAAGCCGCTGGAGTAAGACGCCCGCCTCACCCCGCTACCTTCCCTCCCTTCGGTGCCTTGCGCGCGACGGAAGACAGCGCGCTTCCTCCTCGCTTTCTTCCCTTGCGCGCATGAGATTGCGCCATAATCGTCGACTCAACGCAGTGACGATGTTACCGCCCATGAACATTATAAAGAACACCACGGTGACAGTGGCGGCAAAAATACGCCTGGAGTGTCCATATAACTGATATCGCAATAAAAGGATAATAGGAAGGGATGAATAGAAGACAGTGGATAGCGAGCCTCTTCAGAATTGAGCCCTTCTTGCTGCAGGAGAAAACGCATCGCTAAACCTTAAGTTTACATGTACAAGCCTGCATGCCTAGAAGCCACCGACGCCGTGGAAGAGCCATATATAAACAGAGTTCGCGCTATACAAAACCTAAGTCTTCTTGAACGAGCACTCGCGTCTTGCAATGAACGGGTAGACACAAAATTCGGTCCCGATAATCGTGCTTCGCTGCTCACTTTCCTTGCAGTTCCGTCTAGGCATCGTTGCTCTGGGTCCGCACGCGTTCTGCCACCTGCAAGGCCCCTGTTCTACCGTACCGTTCTCCACAGAAACACAGACCTTCACGCGCGTAATCTACATGTCAATAAAGCAGCGCGTGCGGTCCACCAGGAGTCATCTATCCTGTTTTGGCGAGGTTTATGCGTCTCTCGTGGCCTCGCAACGGTACCCTTCGTGCTTCCGGTTCCCCATGCTGCTTTCTCACCGCTATATCGGCGTTCCGACAGGCCGTCGTTCCTTTCCCTACCCGCATTCACACCGCATTATTTCCCAATAGTTGCACGCAATACTGAGATAGCCGAGAGCCCGCGCATAGGCGCTCTAGCAACGCTGTGTCACGAGGTCCATGTGCCTTTGAATTCTTTATCCATAGGTATACATGTATCTATGATGCATCGATATTTACCCAACCATAAATAAAATGGTGCACAGAATGTTTTTTTTTAATCTAGCAGTTTTGCGCTACGATAACTCCGAAGCAATCAGTCAGTCAGTCAGTGTTTTATTTTCACCAAACAATGGCAGCCAGCCCTAGAACATCGGTACAAGCAGCAACATCCACGCTGTTAAGCCACACTATTTGTTGCAGAAACCGTTCGCAGGGGTGCATCATCTCCTTTCGAGCACCGCCAGCGTTTACTCCGTTCGTTCTAATTACCTATCACGCGCGTTGCTTTTTTCGGCTGGCTTCACTAAACTTCGTCACTTCAGTGTTAGTTCACTAATGTCTCTTGCACCTCGACACAAACAGCCGCTACTGCGACGTCAGCCAAAGCTCCCGGAGGCTCGCCCTTCATAGATCGTCAGATGACGCCTTTAGCTGTTGCTTTATTTCGCCGATGTGGAGAACCTATATTTGCAACCAGCTGACTCACCGCTCTTTCCTACGAGCTCTTATAAACAGGGCACTACATCATTCCAATTGTGACCTTATGATGATCATTCTCTAAGGGATACTACAATGTGTGCTGCTGCGCTACAGCCGTCATCGGTACGATGACGTTTTCTCAGCAATAACATCGCAACAGTCATTCTCAGAAAACGGATCATATGTTTTCTATGAGTAAAATTGTCTTTTTTGTTGTTCAAATGATAACAAAAGGTGCCTAATGATTAACCTTACAGGGCAGTGTTCTGGCTTGTCATCAACAGCTTTATTGTGGTATGCCTAAATGCTGGGATACTTCTGGAAGAGATAAAATTGGCGTGTGCGCAGCGCACCCTCACGTGCGCGGTATTTCAGCCCTGAAAACAAACCAGCAATCCGTCACGCAACCGGAGCATGTGATACGGAAGCGCACACGACAACAAAACAACGTATAGTAGCTTTCTGCCTGCTTACTGCGTTTCAATAGGCCTAAATACGGAAAACGTCATACCAAAGCCCCGACGTTGTCGTGTCTGTGGCACATATTTTGTTTCATCTCAACAGCTCCTATTTCTAGCGCATTTCTTTCCCATGAACATTGAGGTTCTAATTTCGGCCAAAGTAACGATGTTTGTAAAAACTATCGGAGTCTATGGTCAACAGCAAGTCTGAAACATGGCGTTGTGCGTCCAGCACTGAGCCCGAGTCAACTATAGAGGTCCACCATAATGCGAGAGCCGTTGCAGTGCTTCAGATGCCCAGGGCTCTAGCTTCGTCCCAGTTACTTCACCGCTGCCATTACTCACTATGCATTACACGTGTAACGCAAATAGTCAAACGCCAAATCAGAAACTCACAGGAAAAGCATCGAGGTACTCGGACACCTGACTACCGCTGCAGCACAGTGCTCGGAGTTTACCTTGTAGAGCACTTGTTTTCTTCGTTCCTGCTTCATCGTTTCTTCACTTGCGCTGTGGACGTAATAAATTCTCAGTCGAAGCACCTATTAGCGCGCTTTTCAGTGCTAACCTGGGCAGGCCTGTTTACCAGGGCTACTCGTGATGAAAACTAGCTGTAGCTTCTAACAGCACTGCACGAAATTGCGGTAAGTACTCGTGCATCCCTAATGGTGGCACGACTGGAGCAGAGCGTCTCTCCTCTCATGCTTGCCCGCCCTTTCGCCGGTTCGCTGCCTCTGCGCCTCAACGAGGTGTTGGCTAGCGGCCCTTCTCTTGGCAGTGTTCGTCTTTTCGCGTGGCTGCATTGTACAGCTCTGCCCTGAGCACCGGAACCTGCTAGGTTTCATTCTTAGCTCTGTTTGCCTTCTCCTGTGATGTTTGTCTCTGGCAGCCAAGTGCTAGTACCGCCAAAGTGCCCCAGCAGATGTCGCTTTCACTGACTTCGCCCCAAGGCACGGCCAGGTTGTGCGTTATGCTTCGCCAGATATCACTTATAGGGAAAAAAAAACAACCAAAGTTATTGCTCTGAGCTGAAGTGCAACATTAAAAGGGTGACGCAACAACTGCGCAATGTTTTATTTGCAAGAACTCTTTCAAGACAAAAATTACTGCATCTAAAATGTTGGAAAGAGAAACAAAGGTCATCGATTGTGTAGCCTACATATTATTTTATACTTTCTTTATTAACTTCCCAAAAATATATGGTTGCTCACTGAGAACATCGAAATCGTATTAGCCTACGTTATTGTCGGCTAAAATAGGGATGACTTGTAATAACTATCGCCTTCGTGCAGCCTGCCCTCAGGGATGCTATAACGTAAAGCTATTCAGAAATTTTGTATTCCAATTCTGCAATCAGCCCTCCGCGATTGGTCAGGAACTGTTTTGGCCATCCCCACTTCACAGGCCTGTCAAGCGACGTCACAAAACCGCAAGACCTCACCTCGTCGAAATGCCGTGTACGCTTTAAAGATGTATCAATATGCCGAATAAAACTGAAATTTTCTCTGAATAGCCGCAGGCTGCCTCATTCCGAAAGGAATAAAAGATGGCTGCCGCCGATCGCTCAGGCACTGGCTACTAGTGTCACACAGGCACAGGCACTAGTGTCAGACAGCACGAGTTCATTTGCGCACAATAAATCTATTTGCTTGGCCGTGTAACGTTTTCGAGCACTTTGGCACGTTTACGACCTTGCTCAGCCAACTCTTCTTTGCTGAGGATCCCTTTTAATGGCATTCTTAACCTTTCGTTGCATGCCGCCGTGATTTTGAATCAGCCACAGCAGGCTAAGTAAGGGAAAGCGGACCAGTCACAGACGCCGGCACCACCCTCTTCATCCGGTTATCGATTTTCAGTGCACTGGCTCGGCCCCATCGGATCCCTCTCCACTTGAGCGTGCTCCTCGCCTCTTATCAGACAATTAGATAAGACAAGCCGCTCAGTGTAGGCAACATTATTCGTTTTTAAAGCAAAAAAAGTGACATCCTAAAAAGGAGGAGAGCGTTTGATTGGTCTGTTTAGAGAACCCTGCGGGTCACAATCTGATGCTTGCGTCGGCGGCTACGCAAATTTCACGTCAGGAGACTAGAATAAAAACATACTGAAATAGTTTTACGTTATAAGGCCCCAGGTGGCTGGGGCAGAGAATGAGCTTATAAAATGCGTGTGACATAGAATCCAGGCGTTTTGTGTGATTACCGTTCGTACATTACAATTTAGTCCAGTCCAGTACGATACAACACAGCATTACAGCATTCCATCACCAAATTATCAATACCAACAGTGGTTTCTAGATTAACTCAATTAAGGAATAGAATGGATAATTTATGTAGTTGTAGCATTTAATCACAGCCACTGATAAAAAAACACCTGTTTCAAACTCATAAAAAAGCACAATAAAACAAAAATCAAGAACCGAAAGTGTATCTTTGTAAAAGGTGAATTTCATTCAAATCATATCAGTCTGAAACCTGTTCCACGGCGTGCCCTTTGCCTAAAGGTAAGTGCTAACGTATTTTTTCCTCCCATTTTTGGTATTTGTAGCTTCTCCGATGTCGAGTTTACCGTAGTGTGTGGGACGTGTTCCAATAAATTGTTTTATCAAAGACATCAAACTATTTCTTTAAAATTGTTAACAAACATCATGGTGGTATAGCTTACAGCGTTTCTTGCTCGGATGACATTCGGCATGAATTATGCAAACCTGACACAATCTTCCAAGCACTATACAGCCTTCAATGTTCTTACAATTTAACAATTACAAGTTTTTTAATTGAACTGGCTGTCGAAAACATAACTTCACTGGACGAGCAAAGCGTCTCAAAGAGAAGCAAGAAGAGTGTTCTTCGTCACTTGCAAATGACGCTAGATGTGCCCTAACTCGATACACCCTGGTTTCCAGGAAACTTCAGCATTGCTCATTCGGCCAGCTGTCGAATTTCAATACAATGCAATGCACCAGTGTAACTCAGTGGGCAGCATTTAAAAATATTTCGGAACATCTGTCATGTTTCAACTACTTTCCGTTAGGAACGTCGTAGCCCCACGCACTTCACTTAACCTACACATTGACCGCTCGTGGTCGCAACTCCTCTGCTGCGTTAAAAGTAGTGTCTTGGTCAGGACCAAAAGCAACGTAACAAGTTGACGCTTCCGAAAGAGTGTGTTCATAATTGCAAACTGTACAACGTAGTTAAAAAAAGATACCTTCGCTTTAAATATAGAAGAATCAATCTTGTTCCCACGATCAGAAACGAACATGTGGTGATTCAGATGGCGCCTAATTGCGTACACGTACGTTGTCATTTCACATATTTACTGCCACGGCAATTCAAATATAGGAACAGGGTTTGCTCTTTATGTCCTTTCTTTCCATTCAATCATTAGCCGAGTTTACATGAATACCGTAGAAGCGTATCGTATTATCTTGCCGTATCGCATTCCGCTGATGCACCTCCGTTTACATGTATGCGCATCTCACTGGCTGGCAAGCTGGCGCCATCTGGTGTCAATTTTCAAAATGAGCCCCCTACTTCCAGAAATCATGCTTCCACTGCCATACGGCTGCGCCGCTGGTTGATTGGCCGGTTGTAATCCCGCAGCGAGGGCTTTCCCATAATTCCTGATGCGATACGCTTCTGTTTACATGCGCCGCTGAAATGCGCATTCTCCATCTCAAGCTACCCTTGTGTGGCGTATTAGATGCAATACGCCTGAAAGTTGATACGATACGCTTCTGCCGTATTCATGTAAACGCCGCTATTGTCGGCAAGTCATTCGGCCAACTCATAATATTTAGCCTAAGCCTCGTCATATGGCGAGCAAAAGCGAGACTGCCCAGTTCGATTCCCCATTGTGCGACAAAATTGCACTTTGAGACTGCCTAGGTCGATTCCCAAGCCCTTCGAAAAGGTGGCGGCCATACCGTGCTCTCCTCTGAGAATTTCATGCATGTTTCATGGTGAATACCAGAGCGGTGGGGCCTCCATATTTATTCCAACGTATTTTGCGGACTTCGCATATTCCGAAAGTGAAGGCGTTCGCTAACGTTTTCTGCAGGCCACAGCAGGAAATGTATGTATAGCTGATGAACGCGCAGTTTTGGGCGGCACAAAGGAATTTTTTCCTGAGAAAACCGTGGGTTCAGCTCGGAAAGCCTGCTGCTGAAGCGGTAAATAGATTCAAGGCGAGAGAAATCGCCAAGGCTTCCTGGTTTGTTTCTACAGCGAAGCTGTATTGCGACTACAGAAGCGCTCAGAAACGCTGGGGGCCAGTTTTTACGTTTTCTTTTTTTACTAAAACTAAGTACCTCACGAAGTGTATACTTTGAGGAAATGTCTGAAAAAAACGTAGGGGAAATATGCAAGTAGATCTTAAATTTTTTTTGTCAATTTCGCGTTCAATGAATATAGCTAAACCCTCGTTTTCGGGACGTTTAGAGGCGTTACAATACATGCTTCAAAAGCTTCTCCCCCTGCCTGAGAGGACTAAAAACGCAGATAGCTCATATTTTCAGGCAATGGGTACCAATTTATGGGTGATACGCAACAAAGTCTTTCAGGTGCTTTTAAAATAATTACCGAGTACACGTCGTCAACAAACTATTTTGTGTTTGGAAATTTATGCAGTTGTTTTTTCCCGGTCTTCCCCAGGAACTATGTGAGGTACGGTGCTTATAATTTGATCAGGTAGGAAACATGTTCTCGGAAGTCATCGATAAATATTTAATATGTGTTGATTATATAGGGCCTTCGCAGGAAGTTGCTTATTCAAGCGTTCCGGAATATCACACTGCCATTATCCGCGATGTTTTCCAAGGTCACAAAACAACGACAAAAGACACAACCTCCAGGTTAATTGAGAACCGGGGAAATGTCAAGTGTACAGAGTGGAGAACATTTCATACTGCTGGCCACAGAAGCGCTGTAAATAATCACTGAACTCTCGTATGTTCGCTTTATGCGGGATATGAGGAATACACTTCGTATATTCAGTGTCTTCTATGAACTATAAAAGCCACTTTGTCGCTATTTAACAAAATTGATGGGCAGGTACTAGGTAATGTGTACGTAAAATTCTAGATATGTGTTTACTTAGGGCATTTGCAATATATTACCTATGCAAGTGCTCCGGAGTTTTACGAATACGTTATACGAGCAGCGCAAAATTTGGCCGGCTCTCCTGGCGTAACTATAAGTTCAAGCAAGACCAAATCCAGGGAACCTAGAGGGAACGTTATTGCGATATCCTGTACCAAGTTGCACACACATCTGCGGCAAGTACCCCATTTGAAAAAAAATACTTTAACAATTCCTCTAAAATATCACGCTATCATATTGAGCTACGTTTTCGTATGTCCCAACAGAAATCTGCGTTAGAAAATAAATTATATTTTGTAGGAAGTAGGGGCATGTTGACTGCGAAATTCGAAATTTGTGGCTTAAGTAGAAGTGTTACAAATAATTATTCAACACCCGTTTTTCCCGCGTTTCCATGAGTGATAAAGAGGAATTTGCGTTGTTTTTTCTGATGTGCTCGATGAACTCTACAAGTCAATTTGTTTATACTAAGTGTTGGTTAAAATAAATGTTTGTAGTTTAATTACGGTGCTTGCAATAAATTAGGTGCACAAGTGTTCAGCAACATTACGAGTTTGTTTTACAGCAGCGCAATATTTTGCCAACATCCTGGCGAACGAACCAATGCCATCAAAACGAAGTTTAGCGAGCTATGAAGGAAAGCTATCGCAAATTTCTGGGCCAAGTTAAACGTATGGGCATCATTGAGAGGGCATGGGTACATGTGCAAAAAAACTTCCTTTACCAAGTTCTTGAAAGTGTAAGACCACCTTTTACAGCTACCTTTCCCTTTGTGTCAAGAGAACTCTACGTTCAAAAAAAATTCTATTTGGTAGAAATGCGGGGCATTAACTGTAATGCTGACGAAATTTTTCCTGTCCCGGGCCTAATTATCAGCGTTAAACATACCTATTGCACCCTCGATGTCTCACCTTTCTTTTAAGCATGACAGGAAGTTCACCTGGTGTCCTCCGTGAAATAAACGAGAAACCTTTTTTTTATGTTCGGTTACAATGAGGGCCAGGTAAGCAGGGATATGTAGGCAGTGGTGAAAGGGAGTGGGTTAAATAGAACCTTGGCATTAAATTATGTATTCCAACGATCTCGAGCGTTAATTATTGCTCCCTAGATCAAATTCAGCCCAAATCGGTTGAAGGATATGGCAAATCCATGGCGAAGTTAAGCTGTTATAAGTAAAATACAGCTTTCTAAAAAATCAGCGTCCACGTGTTAGAAAGTGTGTCGTACGGCCGCTATCACCTATATTTTCAAATGTCCTGACATAGCTGTAAGGTTCAGCGCGTTTATATTTCTCAGAAAGGAGGGCCATGATAAGTGCCATTTGAGGCGAAATAACATTCATAGCCTAATTATAGCCATGACATATAATTATTGGAGTCTTTTTTTTTCCTACATCCATGCGTTCATACGACTTTTCTAGTTCGTTTCTCTGGTGTCGTTGTTGTCCTCGGTGGACTACACAAAATAAACCTAGTCTAAATTTGCCGGAAATGAGAAAAACTGTTATCTGTAATCTGTAGGCAAAGTTCAAACTTCGCTTACTTATTACTGCTTTCGCAGTAAATTACGTAAGCAATCAATAAACATCTTCATGAGTGTAATGTTCACGAACAACGCGGATTTTATGCCGCCACCCTGGGAGAATTGTGAACACAACCAAAATCAAAGTTAGCGAATATGCAAAGGGGGGGTGGGGGAGTGCAGGATAGGAGAGTCCTGGGAAACTATGGGCAATGTCGTAGTAAATTTTGTGTATATTAATTACTGGTCTCTGTACAAATTTCTTAACAAGTGCTGGAATATGATATATGCGGACAAGGGTTCAAAAGCAGCAGCCATATGCTGGCAAGCAACTGAAACTCATTACCACGACTGAAAATAAACAGATTCGCTAGAAATTGGGTTGCAATTCTGCAAAGGCGGCACAAGTCTTCTTTAATAGTTTCTCTATCGTCAAAGGCCATGGTTGGCACCCTGAAAACATTCAAACCGGTAGCGTCACTTTGAACAACATGTAGCAAAATTTGACAGCCTGAGACGACGAGGAACCGTCTGCGCCCGGAATTGCGAGGCAACATCGATACGTGTGCAGTGACTCGAATTTTGTAAATCAAAAAGGCCCTGACGCTCAACAGCACATCGCGTCAAGTACAAAAAAAAATTCACTTCGTTCAGTGTGCGTCGCTTGCGGAATGCATCCATGAATGTTATTTCCTGCAGCCTTACATAAAACAAGATGCTCATGTATTCGATATTCTTGTATAAGCAACAGCTGCCGCGCCTTCTTCGTGTATCGTAAATCAAGACAGTCTTTTGAAACCACTCGTAGAAGAAAAAATTACGCTAAATAAAGAAACTTAAATGCATAAATAAGTCCGCGCGTCGCTCCTGATGCAAATTCCTGACGGTTTTACGGCTCCACAGGAATGATATATTCATGACCGCTTAAGATCCCAGAGCTGCTCCTCTGGAATGGAATGCGTTGTTGTGGCGGTTTCCAGATAAAATTTGATGCGCACCAGATTCTTTACCACAGCACAGATACGTTATTCACATTACACCACACTACACTGATTGCGAGCTAGAAATGAGCGTTTGGCTGTGCTCATCAGCCCGAGAATATATGTGGGTGCAACGACTGCAGCCTTATATTTTTTAGGTGGAGAAGAGACTTTCCAATGCCATAGCTTTCGCGCCGCAAAGGAGGCAAACAGGTAGGAAAGAGAGAAGTAAACACTCATTGCGATCCAAGAGAGAAGCCTACATTGTGACAGTACAAATACAGTAAGGTATAAAAGCGCATCGAGCTTAATTTCTACACTGCTTCCAGTGTAAACCCTGCAAACAGTGTAACAGTGTGCGGCCTTTGCGTGTTTTTAACCGGTATACGAGTTGAACAAGAGACTTAAGGGGATCCCAGGCGTTAAGTGTTCTAGCCTGAAACGTCCCATTCGGTCACAAGAGGGGGGGGGGGGGGGGGAAGGGGGCACTTTTTAAAACCGCATCTAACGTTACATCTATGTAACTCAATGCAATGAAAAGTTTTAATATTCATGTCGCTTATATATTTGCAACCACGCCTCCGACGCGCCTGATTTTACTATCGTTTTTACTGTCGTGTTTCATGACTTCCATTCGGCAGCAGAGGGTGCGGCTACGACAACGTGCCTAACGTATTCGCCGTATTCTGTACGGTGGGTTGCTCGACACTTCTGCAATTATTTATAAGCCTATCCCGCTACCACTGCTGCCGTTAGTCAACCCTTATATTCTTTGTCACAATGTGCTTATCTAGCTAAATATATTACATCCCTCCGCACACAGATTTCTTCTATGAAAGAAAGTATGTGCAAGAATAACGCTCTCTACGAGACCATGAAAACTCAAGACGAATATCTCACTAATGAGAACAAATCACGGAAGGATGAAAATGAACTGCTGTCAAAGCGGTATTTCAGCTCTGTAACAGTGCTCCCGTCTAAATAATGTCGAGATAAAGAGCGTTACCGCTACGCAGAGCGAAAACTGCCTTCTGGTGGTGCAGGCCATTGGTGATTAGATTAGTTGTCCTGTCATTAAATCCGATATTGACGCCATGCATCGTGTTCCTGCTAAAAAGGGCCCGAACATTATTGCACATTTTTGTTCAAGAGCTCAGCGTGCCAAGTTTGCAGCAAAGGCGAGAAAGGCCATGCTGACCACATCTGCCATGGGGTTTTCTTCGAGTAACAACAAGCCACTTGTAATGAATTATCACCTCACGCCTGATAACAAACAGCTCTTTGCGCACGCTCTTGGGCTAGAAATGGATAAAGGTTGGAAGTGCCTTTGGACTGACAACATTAAAGCTATGAAGTCAGACAGCAGCCGTGTCTATCGCATCAATGGTGTGATGGATCTGGCGATCATTCAGTGATCGTTCAAGCAATCTTTACATTAACCACAGTTCCTGTTTTGTCTTTTTTCCGTTATGTTTTCTTGGGACCAAGTGAAATCTTTGCTGCAAGATAAATCACACGCGTCCTTTTTTCCCCCACTGCAGCATTCGTTGTTTACGCAAGCGTCATGACAATCTATTGAGCTTTCTTTCCATGTTTGGCCACTATTTTTCCTTGATATTTTTCTCGGAGACCTCGCTAGCATCAGCTGATCGCAATTTGTACGGTCTGTTTGGCTACAAATCTTAATAATCGTACTTCCCACCGCAGCGGCGGGTCGGCTGCTTTCATCAGATTATCATTGCCCTTCATTAAACGTTACGATCTTGCTTTTCGGGGCTTGTTGGGCGGATCCATCTGACCGCCATTAACTCCCAGTCAATAATAGCTATACAATAGTAGGTCCTATGTTTTGCTCACCATCAACCTCATAGGCGGAATTTTGTCCTCAGCTGGAAGATATATCACATTTCTTAACGAATAAAAATTAAAATATAATAATTTTTGCAGATATAAACATTGATATTCTCGATTTCAACTGTCAGTCCTGGTCCGACTATGGACCTTGTCTATTCAGCTATGGCTTTTCTTTCCTAATTCAGACTCCAACTAGGCGTGATATTTCAGATTCCTCAACGCCGATTGATCACATATTTTCTTCATTTGGTTATCATTTTTATTTCTCTTTTGGGGTAATCGATTACTCTATCACTGATTGTTACCCTTTGTTTTTTTCTATCGGTTCAGAAACAGAAAATTTAAAAGATATCTTCAATCTTTATTCAACAAAACACAGTTTATTCATCTTGTTCATACCACAAACTGCGATGACGTATATATAGAAAGTTGTCCTGAGAAAGCCTTTTCTTTGTTCCATTCCATAACTACGAAATCCATTGATCGGTGTACTGCTTATTCAACACTAAGACATTGGTAGTCTACTCCAAGAAATCCTTGGATCACAGATGCCATGTTGCGCTTCATAACAAGAAAAAATTATCTTCACACGAAATCAAAATCGCAGCGCTTTACATAAATTTCAAAAATCGCTTCCGTATATATTCAAACGTTCTTTCTGCCGTTTTGAGGCGCGCAAAACGAGACTACTACGAAAACAAAATGCTTGAAAACGGAAATGATACCAGGCGTCACTGCAAACTAATTCGACAGTTTCTTAATATGATAGCGTCTGATCCGGCCGTCAGAAAAATTATCTTAAATTATCCTGAGTACACCAGCCATACTTATGTTGCTAAAACATTTAGTGAACGCTTTGTTCCTTGTGACAACGGTCCTTGAGCTAGTGCAATGCCTAGTATTTTGCGCAACTCATGCTCATTTCATCTCGGTCTTGTTTCACCACGTGAAGTCTGCAATGTTATTTCTACCTTAAGATCAACTGGACCTGGCCTTGATTCCATCAAACTAGCTCATATGAAGCTTGTTTCTGCTAACATCTCACCTGTCTTTGCTTATATTGTTCACAAAATGTTCCAGGCTGGTGTATTTCCTAAATCGCTTAAAGTTGGTAAAATAATTCCTGCATTCAAATAAGGCAATCGTGAAAATATCAACAATTATTGGCCCATTTGTATCTTGCCATTTTTTAGCAAAGTTGTTGCAAGACTTATCTATACTCGCCTCATGAACTACCTAAATAAGTGTAGGCTTATCATTCCCCTCCATTTTGGGTTCATGCATGGCCATTCAACTGAGTTAGCTCTAGCTTACTTAGCTGACAAAATTAAGTAAGCCATTGATCGGGGGCTATATTTATTGATCTTACAAATGCATTTGACACAGTAAGTCACTGCATTCTATTCAAACAGCTGGAGCACTTCGGCATTAATGGTCCACCTTTGGAACTTCTCCGCCGCTAGTTGTCTAATCGTTCCATAGTTCTCTGTGTAAATGATCATTACATTACCAATAAATTAATTACCACTGGTGTTCCTCAGTGTTCCATCTTAGGTCCGTTGCTTTTCTTATTATTCATAAGTGACTTACCTAATGTACTGACCGATTAAGACTGCATATTATGTGCCGACAACACCACATTATACTCATCTCAGCACACACTAACACACACACACACACCGCCCTGCAATCTACACTCATTACTGACCTCTCCAACGTCCACACGTTGTGCGCGTTAAACCAGCGGCATATAAATCCAGTTAAAACAACGTTTGTCCTGTTGCATAGTCCATCAAAAGTAGTAGTAAATCTCATAACAACTTCTTCGAATAATTATGAACTACCTATATTTGGAACAGTGAGATTTCTTTGTGTTATCCTTGACAAACCCCTGAAGTAGCAATGTCATGTAAGATCATTACTACACAAATTGTCATTCGGTGTTCATGTTCTCATCAAAACACGTGCATACTTTGGGCCACATATTCTTACTTTATGTCAAGCATATATGGGTAGCCATTTAACATACTGTTTTTCTACATGGGGAAACACATATTCTGCTCACCTCAAGCCTTTAGAACGCCTTCAAAACCAAGCAAAGATACTCATGACATTAAAACCATTGCGCTGTCATTCCCTGTCTATTTACCAACATCTTCATATTCTACCAATTTCGTACTTACGTTAATTTAAGTTATCACTTCTCATGTTTCGCTTCATTCATCTTGACATACCTACGCATGTCATTTTTGGAGGGTCGCCTCCTTAATCTATACAACACTATGTCTTCTGAGGAGAATAACCTTCTTTTACCCTACATCACATCCGATTATGAAATGTTTACCCTCAGCTTCGGGGGTATAACTGTTTGGAATTCACTTCCTGCTAACACTAAGATTAACTCTGTACTCCTTCCAACGAAAATTAAAAATGAAATTGTTAGAAAAGCGGCTTGCACTGTGACCTTTCTCTTTGTTTCTGTGTTGACCCGCCGTGGTTGCTAAGTGGCTATGGTGTTGGGCTGCTGAGCACGAGGTCGTGGGATCAAACCCCGGCCACGGCGGCCCCATTTCTATGAGGGCGAAATGCGAAAACACCCGTGTACTTAGATTTAGGTGCATGTTCAGGAACCCCAGGTGGTCGAAATTTCTGGAGTCCTCCACTACGGCGTGCCTCCTAATGAGAAAGTGGATTTTATCACGTAAAACCCCATAATTTAATTTTTTTTCTGTGTTGTTGGTTTTTTTTCTGATTTCCTTTTTGTTTGTTTTTTCTGCGGACCCATGTTTTCTGGTATCTTTGTAGCAGTTTCCACCATGTATAAATTTCTTCACTCTTATTGTTTATATTCATTTTAAGCAAATACTTTCGTTTTTTACTGTTATATATTCTTGATAAACAATCTTGATAATCTGTATCTATGCCTTTGTTAGCTTATCATAATGAAATACCCTTTTTTTATTGGCACAGTTTTTTATTTTAATGTTTTCTCTTGTTGTTTTGCATCTACATAAGCTTCTGCTGTGTATAATAGTTTGTTGAATACATCTTACTGCTGTTTATGCCATTATCATGTATGCATTGTAAAACGGGAGGTCCCCCAAACACTTCCATTTTGGGACTGCCCAATGCAGTGCTGAAGATGTACGATTGTCTTCTCTTCCACTACAAATTAACCTCAAATTAAAGTGGACGAGAAGACAACTTCACTCAAGTTCGAGTCGAACCCACATCACTCCGCACTTTGCTAGCGGTGCTTTACCAATTAAGCCAGCGGCCATCCTCCCGTTTACTTTCTTGGGTATCTGCGCATGTGCACAAGCTTAGGCCTGGGAGCATTAGCCAGTGCCAATCACGGCCATGATGGCGGATGTGCAACGTCCTTGTAACCGCAGGCGTCACGTCTTAAGTGAGCCTTCGAAGCAGCAAACTGAATAATCAACAATTCACGGCATCAAGACTGCCAAACTGAAGGATCTCGCCATGCAATGAGCGAAAGAAGAATAAAGGAATGCGGGCAGATATCGTAGGAATGATCAGAACTGCCCGTATATACACGAAGTCATATCTTCATACTATCTGCACCAAGTTACTTCTGCAATAAATTTATTCATAGGGCACAAATGGGCATTCGAAATATTCAGGAGACGCCCAGTAATTCATATTTAGCGAGCGTATCAGGAACGCCCACCGTGTTACCCGTATCATATAAATCGTCTCATGAAACTTTATTTTGAACCTAAACTTTGTCTGTGAGATGCGCAATAACCTGGGAAGGCTAAGCTAGACTGCTCCAAACACTTCAAATGACGATCCATGTTGCCTCGTTCTACATTCTCTCCAGTATGATTGGCTACTCACTTGGTATAGCAAAGCTTGCCTAGCAAATTGGTAGACTTATGCCATAAAAAATAGACTCAAAATAGTACCGCGAAAATAAAGATTCGCATAAGATATCCATAACATTCGTGTGAAACAGACATTTGTTCTCTTTTAGAAAATAAGTAGGTGACGCACGTAAGCGCATAGAATCGCACACATTTTTGTGCTGGACAGAAGCTTTCTCTGAGTTAATATTTTACCAGAATAAAGTCTGGCTTTACAACATGTATGCTCCCTTTATAGAATATTGTACTCCCTCCGTGTGTGCTATACGTTTTTGAGGCCTACATGACTCTCGACACGCGTTTACAGGACTGAACATGTGAACGTGTGCGTAAGCACACGTTCACGCAGATATTGCACGTCGCAAGAAATATCACAGGAGACGAGCATACTTTTTATGTAATTTGTGGTAATCGAGTCACTGAATGCGTGGTACGAACGCGCCTTCCTTTTATACAAGGTGACTGCACTGCTGATTTTTTGGAGTGGCAATAGCGGGGGCGTTTTCACAAGAGTGGTTGCATTTTGTCGTATTGAGGGCAATCTTTGTTGTCCTCTCCATGTTTGTTTATCTGCAAAAATTTCACAGTAAATGGGCGTCGGGGGGTGGTCGAATGCTTTTAGTCTTGTAATAATGGGCTGAATTCGGGCTCACCATAGGCAAAGCCTTTTATTTGAACACATGTCGTCTTTGCACGAGTTCAATGTACAGTCGTAGGTTGTATCTAGTTCAAGCGATACTCCTGCTTACCAAGAACTATTCTCTTGCTTACACTCTCAAATATCGGGCACATCGCCATTCTTACATGCTCGCCTAATCGGGCTGTGCACTTTTACTGCATTTATTGAAAGTCCTTTGTTCTCTAAGGCGGTCAGGCGCAAGGCGTAGATGGTGAGAGAGGAGACATTGTCAGGCGTCACTTGGTTTAGTCGATCCCAGGATGGAGTCTTGGTATATTTGCAAGTCATTTGGTGATTTGTCTCTTGCGCCGAGGTTGCATCTTGTCAGAAAAGGGCCTAACCAGCACCCCTGCACCAGCAGAAGCCCACCGCGAATAAACGATGGAAAATCACATTGAGGCTACGCCTAACGCCACCAACGTTTTCCCTTTGGGAGCGATAATCGAAGCATCATTCGCAATGGACTGTACGTTAAGGAACAACGACGTCATTGTGGCTCTCTCATTCCTACAACGAAAGTGTTAGGGAATGTTTCCCAACGGTTTTTGTGCGGTAGCGGTGAAACACAACGATGGCTTCCGGCAGAGTGATTGCCATCAGTGTCAAAGAGCCAGCGATGCGAACCAAATCATGGGTCCAGGTCACGGGTCCAGGTCATAGGTCCAGGGTAGGGCGGCTAGATCCAGGGTAACAAATGGAACACGCAGCGAGGCACCTGGGTCAGTGATGAATCATCATTAACATGGCGACGCTTGAAGGCAGCATGCCGCGTAGCTGACGCTTTCAACGCAGCCGTGTCACTGAGAATAGGCAGCAGTGCACAGCCCTACTAATCAGTCGGAACTCGTGCAGCCTAACGCCGGGTTGGCACAGCCGGCACCACATGCAGGAGCATGCGTCGGATATAATTGATAGTTTATGGGTACTGAGCTCCGATATAATGAACAACCACCAACGACGCCACAACCATCGCCTGTCCTGGGCGTCCACCATTCCTAGTTACCTCGCTTGTAAGCCGCTGTGTGCTCGCCGTTCCAACCGACGCATTCGCACCGCTCGTTTACGGTCCTAGGAGCTGCACGATGGCAAAACTAGAAGCTCCGAATTTTGCCCTTCATTTTACCGTTCACAGACGGCCTGCTTGTCACACAACTTCACCTGTGTGTGTGTGTGTGTGTGTGTGTGTGTGTGTGTGTGTGTGTGTGTGTGTGTGTGTGTGTGTGTGTGTGTGTGTGTGTGTGTGTGTGTCTGTGTGTCTGTGCGTGTGCGTGTACGTGTGTGTGTGTGTGTGTGTGTGTGTGTGTGTCTGTGCGTGTGCGTGTACGTGTGTGTGTGTGTGTGTGTGTGTGTGTGTGTGTGTGTGTGTGTGTGTGTGTGTGTGTGTGTGTGTGTGTGTGTGTGTGTGTGTGTGTGTGTGTGTGTGTGTGTGTGTGTGTGTGTGTGTGTGTGTGTGTGTGTGTGTGTGTGTGTGTGTGTGTGTGTGTGTGTGTGTGTGTGTGTGTGTGTGTGTGTGTGTGTGTGTGTGTGTGTGTGTGTGTGTGTGTGTGTGTGTGTGTGTGTGTGTGTGTGTGTGTGTGTGAAACAAGCTGATAAATGTGAAGCAAGAACGACCAGTTCAATTCTTTGCCTATGTTTCGTTAATATATTTCGTTTATATTATATATATTTCGCAAATATATAGGATGCTTTTTTAGCTGCACCAAATTTTGCAAGATTGCGAGTGGCAGATTACGACACCACTGTTTTATGCATTGAAGCGCAAAAGTAATTCGTACAGCAATGCATTTCGGAGTAATAGTTCTTGGGAGACCTGCAAGGTGGAGAAAAGTAATTAATAAAGGGAAGATGACACATCCACCCATTGGATGGATGTCACATTTTGCCGTTATTAAACAATGCATTTCGTTGGACACACTGAAAATGAATATATTAAAACTGGTGCAGTTCGGATAATTCGTTCCAAGTGGATACGCCTTGCGAATTTTCTAATTAAGATTTGTAGATTAAAAATGGCCATAAAATAATTATTCCAAAATAATTAGCGTAATTGTGTTACTTTTTCAATTGAGCACTTTGATTTCTCGCAGTGATTTAGACCAAGGGTTAGCATTGTGCTATCTGCCATAGCCAATCTTAAAAAGTTTTGTGCAGCCAAAAAAGAAACATCCTCTATTCCGTTTACTGAAGCACAAGGCAGCTCCAAGGAGGTTAAAGAAAAACTGTTTTACGTTTTGTTTTAGGTTAACGAAAAACTGTTTTCCTTTAACCTCCTTGGGCCGCCCCAACACGCTGGGCATGCGGCGATCTTCCGTGCTTACCGTTTTTTCGGGCATAACTGCCGCGGCTGCCAGTTGATCCAGATGAGCTTTGGTTTAACGTCCTATGTGCTCAGATGAGCAGACAATTTGCGCATTGGTTTTGATTCGCCTTCAGGACCAGTGCGAAGGACGAAGAAAACGAGACTATGAATTCACGACTGTTTCGAAGAGCAAACGCCCACAACGAAGTAGAACGAGACATAACGAGCGCAGTTCTTTTTCTCGTCAACGCAGACGGGTTAGAGAGATAAAAAGTAAAACATGTGACACGACCTGCAGTAGAAATGATAAATTACAGGAGAGTGGATAACCCGTTCTCGTTCTTCGTGCGGGCGCTTCCAAACAACCATGAATCTACATCAAATGGCCCGGCTATCCACTCTCCTCCGAGAAAATGAACGCGGCGCTCCAGTAAAGTTTGCCTGAACTTCTTTTTTAATTTCTTGCACTGAACCGAAGCATGAATCCATTGCTTTAATCTCGAAAAAAGCCATTTGTGCTCAAGAAATAATTCCGATTCATGCGGGTTTCCGGGCTAGTCGCGAACATTTATTTTTTACCGATAGCTCGGTGCATTTGCCCTCCTCTTATCACTGTCGGTAAACACGGCTCAGACCTATGCAAGTCTGGTTCGGCGTATTTAGACTCGTTGCCAGTGTTATTTTTGTGTGCCGTCGGAAAGTTGCGCAGATCCGTGTCATTACGATGCGAGAAGGAACCCTCGGATGAACAACTACGCAGGAATGCTAGCAGCCGGTTGCGCCGCAGGTAGCGTGAAATTGCGGATACGCCTATGCAACGAACCGGAAGTGATGCGCGTGCATACATCTATGCGGAGCGTTTTTTTTTTTTTAGATCATACGGAATTTTCTAGTCTTACATATGGCTGACATTGTAAGTCTAGGGATGGTCGATGAACTTTTTGATTCGATAATCGATTAATCTTTCGTCATTTTAGCATTAAAGCGATTCATCGCTTTCAAGGTAGGGCTTTTCTTCGATTAACTTAAAATATTGCCGCGAACTTTCAAAACATTGAAACACAGTTATCGACTTTTGTAGGACCCTACTTTAATGTTTGAGAGGTGGAGCCAAGTTTGAAACAGAAGTGGCACTAGTGGGTTTCGAAAAGATAAACAATATATGGCATAAATAGGCGGGTGGTATATACATCGTGTAAATATATTAGCACATACAGTCGCAACAGAGCAGTCAACATAACATAATTCCCAAACAAATGGATATATAGAGTGACATTGAAATGAACAGAACAATGAAAGCACTAATAACGTCCCACGATGCCGCTGTCTTCAAAAAAAGTCTTTAGTGCTTTTAAAGCGTTCTTCTGCAAGGCCGTTGTTGGCCAAGGGCCCAAAAGTTTCCTTAAACTGAAAGGTCTGCGGTCTAATTTAGTTAGCGCTGATTTAAGTCGGCATCTTGGTGTGTCGTGATGTGGGCAATCTAGAAGGAGGTGATATATATCTTCATCTACAAATCCACAATCACATTCGGGGGTTTCCGCTCGGCCAATTCTGTGTAAGAAATGCTTTGTGTAGGCAGTGCCTAGCCTTAATCGATGAATAAGCGTTTCCATAGTTCTATCTAATGACAGTGAAAATTTGAATTCAATAAATGGATCAATATGATGCGTCAGAGCTCTTAGAATTCTGGTCAAACCAAGTGTTTCTAGACATGTTGAAAGACGTTGTCCTTATAATGCAGCGCAATTCATTCTTTGATATTGGGAGCGGAGCCGTATCATCTTTCAGGTGCGCTTGTCGTGCTGCTTCATCGGCTGCTGTGTTGCCAGGAATGTTGCAATGCCCTGGTATCCACTGGAATGCTATTGCATGTTTCGCTTCGCTTGCCTTTGTGAGGTTTTTAAGTGTTTCATATATTATAGTGTTGCTGAATGTTTTCCCCTTTGTGCTGCAGAGTGATGTTAGAGCCGCCTGTGAATCGCTGAAAATTACCCATTTTTGCGCTTCTGTTACTGACAATATAAATTTTACCGCACATAGGATTGCGAACAGTTCAGCCGTTGTGGACGATGTCGCACGAGATAAGTTAAATGATTCTTGTTTGTTGAGGTGCGGTATAATGAATGATGAAGTTGAAGAGGTTGCTGTACTGGAGCCGTCTGTATAGACGTGTGTGTATCCTGAATACCGCATATATATCTTGTATAGTGCTAGTTGTTGAGCAGCTTTAATGTAGTACCCGCTGACCCGCTGACTAGAAAATATGTTATTAGGCGACAGTATCGTTTGTACTTTTGAGACTTTCGACTACATAGGTGTGGAGACATTTGCCATAGTCTTCCTGTGGAAACGTTGCTTTATAAGTCCTGGTGTTGTGTGAAAATATTATTTGATATGTAACCGTGAACCCTGAAGGATGTGTGACGGAACCACCCAAGAGATAAGGAGTAGCCGGCGCCTTAAATTGCGCGTCAACATCTCCTTATATCATATCAATAAAAAAATAACATACATGCCACTAGTGAATTCCTGTACAACAGAGTTAAGAGATAAGGAGTAGCCGGCGCCTTAAATTGCGCGCCAACATCTCCTTATATCATATCAATAAAAAAATAACATACATGCCACTAGTGAATTCCTGTACAACAGAGTTAAAAAAGAAATATGAAAAAAAATGTCAAAAGTGAAAGGTGAAGTACAACTGAAATATGCAATAAAGTGCAATATGCACTGGTGGAAAAATTACTGGTTTAGAAGTCTAAACCACCTGTTCTTTTCTACAGAGCGAATATGTCAATTGGCATGGATGTTTGGGCAAAACCGACACCTTTTTTTGAATGACCTCAACCCAGCAAGTCAGCATGGATGCTCGGACGCTATAGATTGGCTGGAATCGACGTGAAGTCCATCGCTATGTCTCGCTGAATTGAACGCCGGTCACCGTGGCCACATTTCGAAGGAGGCGAAATGCGAAAACACCCGTGTACTTAGCTTTAGGCGCACGTTAAAGAACCCCAAGTGCCCAAAATTTCCGGAGTTCCTCACTACGACGTGCCTTATAATCATATCGCAGTTTTGGCACATAAAACCCATAAAACCCATTTTGGCACATAGTGGTAAGGAGCTCGCGCCGCAGAAAATCTGGCAATCTGGTTTCGGCGAAAAGATTTACAAACCACCCATACCCAGGCCCCTCATGTGATGCAAGAAATTTACTTAATTATTTGAATCTTAATTTAAGCTGAATTGAATTAATTGAAGCTAAAATACGCGGAAAATTTTTTAACTATTACTTTTAATACTAAATTGTTAACTATTACTGCAGATAGGATAGCTCTCGGAATGCAATTTGACTATACGAAAAAACAATTCTGTTACCCGAAAACCCCAGCGTTTCTACAATTCACAAACCAGCCGCGGCGTCCGCCATTTGCGCGTGCCGGCGCGCGGGTGTCTCGGGGGCCACGGAACGGTGCGCCCGATTCCTTGCAATACCTCCATCTGGCGCGGCCCATGCAAGAGGCCGCGTTACCAGAAAGCCCGCCTCCGTGCATACCACTCGCGGCGAGCGTTTCCCGGTAAACGTTACGGTTGCGTATGCTCCAATTGCCGGGAAGCATGAGAAGCAATCAGGGATCTTTTAATGCTATCGTGTTACACTCTTATGCCCCTGTCACAGGGACGCGGCTAAGGTCCTTTTAACTCCCTTCAACCAAGGACGTCTTTATCTCGAGAGAGATGCGCGCCGTGTCACACAGCAGTCCTTCAGCAAAGGAAGATTAAGGAAGTTCCTAGCGAAAGGAGATGGAAGATCTCCCTTGCCGAGTGAATGGAGTACTCTTGTTCCCAGCGTGCTTGAATTTCGAGTCAAGAAATCACCCTCATTTATATTAATTTCACATTTACCAGCAATTATAACTGTTTTATTGCATATGATATAGTATTTGAGCACTGAAATAGATATTTGAGTTGAGCAGCTACATTCGACTCTCGAACCAGGCGTTCTCGGAATGGCTGCTGCATTTTCCCTGACTGCGCCATTTTTTGTTGTTTTGGTCAACGCGATCGCACGTCTCGCGCATGCGGAATGAGTGATTCAGGTCTTTCCCAAGAATATATAACGTGTTTCTTTCATGACTGCGTACGACGTGAGCAGCGCGTAATGGGCCCCCAGCGGCAGCTTTCAAAAGCTCGCTTATAGGCCGTGTGACACGGAGCTAACTCGTTTGAGGTGACACTCCCTTGCGGTCCTCTAAGGGAAGGAAGTTTGAAGGAGATCCGTGTTGCCCGTGTGACGCGGGTATTAAAGGCGAAGCTTATGCGTCCTCCAATTTTATTTTTTTTAATCGCTATGTCAGATACATGCTCCAAACGGGCGCACATGCTGTGCCACGTGTTTAGTGGACTGGGAGTGGCACGACAGTCAACCGCTGGGTTGCTATAGTAAGCATTGAAGTGCGAGGGCATTTCAAGCCTCCAGCTTCGGTCGGCGTGGTGGCGGATGCGGTGTGCGGGAAAAGAGAAGGGAAGCGCTCCGTTCGGCATCGCTCGGGACTCGGAAAAACAGTCGACAGCCACGCAGTCACTGCTCGCGCGCTGTCATTCCAGCACGATTTCAAAACTTTCGCGCTATTCTGTCGAAAAATCATCAAAGCGGTTAATCGAACAGGTTTAATCGATGAAGTCGATTAACCAAAGGTGGTCATCGGTGATGATTAATTGTATTGCGGGATACATTTAATCGATCAATCGATTAATCATTAAGCTATATTACCAACCCTATTGTTCTCCTTATGCTGGATTACACGAAGCAGCGTATATTTATTGCTCGAGAAACCGAAGTGCCTAATCGACTAAGTAAGATAAATTTACGAATCGCAGCCGATAAGTTTTCAAGGCACATCCACTTGAATCGACTTCTAAGGATCGCACGGTTCTTGATATATTCACCGCGAGACTTGCGGTAATAAATGCACTATTGTTCCACTATAGTCTACTCTAGTTCACTCTAGTTGCACTTACTCTTTTAACAAACCGCCATTTTATACATTTATGCACAAAAGGAACTGGAGCGCCCACGTATTTGATTGCACAGTTTGGGAATGAATATCTCGAAAATGGCGTCATACTGAAAATTTGCTCCTGGATACGCCTTGCGAACTGACAAGCTACAGTTTGTATATCTCAATATGTTCTCTAATGTAATTAATTGTAAAGTTAATTAGCGAAATTTCGTTATTTAGCCAATTATGTATTTCGTATTTTCTAACTTCTTTTACCGGTGTCGTGACGTCATGACTCAGTGTGTCGTGACATTCAAGTAGGACGTTGCGACATTTTGAAACTCTCACCGGCTTGGTCGATCGCCTGTTATATTGCAACCCGTTGCGATTGCCAATGTAGCAGCAATGCGGACGACCAAGCGGGCCGGAGTGAGTGCCAAAACACCTCAACGTCCTGCTTGCACGTCATCACACACTGAGTCATGACGTCAGAACACCGGTAAAAGACAACCGAAGCTGGCTGTATTGAAGCTAATATATTAAATTGTTTAGGGCACTGCGAGGCTTGATAGTAGTTTTCTGGTGTTTGCGGTACCGGACCTTCATTTAAAGCAAAGCAAAGGATACTTGAAAATATTGCGTCAGTACCCCTTTAATGAGCACAGCAACATAACCCCCATACAGCAGCGGCGGCTCAGTGTTTGAGCATCCAGCTCGTTTGCGGAAAGTATCGGTTTGGAAGCTAGGTGACACCGGAAACTCACCGTTCTCCTTTTTTTTCGGAAAGCATCGAATGGCCCATGCAGCGAGAAGCCGGTGGCGCCTGTAGCAGCGGAGCTGCACCTATAACTTCCCGTTGGCTGCGACGCTACATCACGAGCGTGCGAGCGCTTGCCGGTTCGGGCCTCGACGGAGCATAGCGGCCGAAAGCGTATACCTGCTTCCACGGTACTGCGTGAGGGGAGAGGGCATCGCCACGACTCCTTGTCACCCTCACTCTCACTCGCGGAAAACTGTGTCATCCACGTGTTCCTGGTCCGCGCAAGCTCTCGCCTGCATTCTAACTGCGCCTCGGCAGGACAAGTTCAAACGCGCTAAGCATCTCAAGGCGCCCGCTTGTCCGCGAGGAGTTCATAACTCGAGGGACCGCTCAAAGGCGTTCATTTGGACAGTAATGCCTTCGCATTCACAACTCAAGACCTTAGGTGTTCTCCGATTTTTCGATGGCTTGAGATGTCCCCTGGCCTAGGGCTTCGCTGGTTGTGAGGGTGCTCATCTCTATTTAGAGATTTATAGATCTCCTCTATGGGCGCCGCTTGTCTAATCACACACGGATTCGTTGTGGGGCCTACCACGTGGATGCGTGAGCAGACAAGAGCTGTCACTTGGCACCTGCCTGTACGGTAGGTACAAGCGCTCTTCTCGCCAAGTGCTCAGTCATTAATTATGCATCAACGCTTGCAACAGGGCGTATTTCCCTAGCCCGAGGGCGTCCCTGCTAATAGGTGCTTTGGAATACCACATAGAAAAGTACCACCGTGGGAGCGGCCCAGACCCCCCTTATTTTCTACGTTTCATTGTACCCACGGGGATCAACGGGATTTGCATGGCGCGAGCGTCTTCCCCAGGGTAGTTCACCCCCTAACGAAAGTCAAGTGTCTCGCTAGGGGACGCCTTTGCCCATTTAGATAACCGGTGGGTATCTGCGGTGGCAGCGTGGTTTCGAACCGACGTCCACACCCAGCTGAGGCGGGCATTCAACCGCCAGGCCACCGTAACCCCATATTTTTTGTTTAGTGATACTTGAGTTCAGTTTATGCGAAATTTGTAATCAACTGCTTTAAAGAGTAGATGCTGGTGAACCGCATTTTGCACCGCTGTATAAAACGTGGTTAAGTGAGTATCGCGCAGTGCCAGTACAACGTACTATGAAACTTTCCATATTGGGAGCTGCCTTTTCTTGGAGCCCTTGCTGTTCCTCACTGCGGAAATTTGACTGGCAACATTTTATCAGCAGGTTTATTCATAAATACTAGAAATCTGTTAGACTGAATATCAACATAAAAAAACAGGAAGACGCCGTTTAGTAATCAAAACTCGGAAAGCAACATTTGCTTCGAGAAGTATTGCGCTTTGTGCACGCTAGCGCGTGTCCGTCACTTTTTTCAGCAACCATCGAGACTTCTTTAAAGCTGCTAAATTGAACTGTCGCTTTGCTTGTACACTCACATCTTCTGCAGTTTCCTGTGAAAAGATATGACAGTGCCGCTGGCCCTATTCGAGAGTCTCAATCAATTACAAAAGTGAATATGAGTGACAGCAATTACGCAGTGGATAGATTTTATTGACTGATATTTACAAGTCGTCTCTTTGTTCACTCTTAAAAACACGGTTAAACACTGTTCAGGCACAATAGGACAAAATCATGTTTCACGACGTTCTTTGAGTATACACTCGGACAGTCATCGTAGAACACAATGGTTCATTGGCACTGGAAACTGTACACGCAAACTGGTATATATAAAAATTCGTGTCACTTCCTCCGGCTGTGTACATGAATCGGGACATGCTTGCACCGGCTTAACGGCTCTGCACTCGAAAATAAAAGGTTTCAAGAAAAACGTTGTATGCGCAGGCTGAGTAAACGAAGGAATGGTCATTTCTTAAAAATATGGCAAGCCAAGTTTCGTAGCGGCAAACCTATACTTTTGCACACCACTGAAGCCATGAAAAAGACAAAGCCAGAGTGCTAGACATCCTTGGGGTAATTTAAACGTAAATCAGTGATTCTCGCTTCATTTAATAGATCTAATTGAATTTTGTTTTGGCATAATGACTTTCATGAACATTCTTTTCTCGTCACCTTACGGAACTTTCACACAGAGTTATACTCATCTAATGTTTCAACCCTGTCTTTATTGGAACGCACCAAAGTTCTGGATCTTTCGCGACAGTCTTCGTTGTGACCAAGATAGGTAAGCAATATTTGTCGGGGCTTTATTTGGGTATTGTTTTCCATTTACACAAAAAAAGTCACACGATCTGTGTCTTTTCAGTAAACGTGCTTCCTGGACATGAGCTGTTACTTGTCTGTAGCGATTATGACTCAAATTTCAGCATGTTTATTAATAGGCTAAATACCTATTTTTTAGTGATATTTGTTTTTCTCTAAGAAGGGCTTGTCTCGGTTTGCTTTTGCTGTTCTGTCGTTTACTTTTAAACTAATGGCGTAATTTCTTTTGTGAAGTAACGCCAGAGCACACCACGACACTATGGCATTATTAAGGTGGCCTCAAGTCAGTATATCCAGCTCACAGGCTTTTCGAACTCACAGGCTCTTAAGATGAAGCACAATTACCCGCACTCATAATATTTTCTTTTGGGGTATATCGGTAACATTGGTACTCGGTAAAACTACAAGAGGTTGCATGGACCTTTCTTAATGGCCAGCGATGAAAATATCTTCAAAGTTCGACACTTGCTTTTAACAAGTGTCTTTCAATTGAAAGTCTAGGTTGAATTGTGTTACTACCCATAATCAACATTATTTTATTATCGTCTTTTTCCACATGATCAGTTTTGTCATATATTCATGTTTATATTTCTCCCGAGAGTGGTCTCATGCTACTAATTTCTGACCCTATTAAATATCTGCTCATATTCTGTATCTACTGCATGCTCAAAAGCAATAAAAGAAAAGGAAAGTTCTTCGTTTCATCTTTCACAATTTCTACCACCCAAAATCCTGTTTGCAGCAAATTTGTCCTCACGCAGTATGGGCAGTGTGCTGGTGACAGCTAATCAAAAAGTCATGGCTGCAAATATACAGCGCAATAAAGAGTTCTAGAAGCAGACTACTCATTTGCCTATAGAACTACGCAGGCAGGTTGCATTACTGTACAACACTGCAAGCTATACGGTCAACGTTATCGGTGACCTTAATGTCCTGGTTGCCTTGTAACTTTGTTGTTTTATAACCCGGCAGCACGTCTACTGACTCGGAATATAATGGAACAGTTGATGAGCTATAAAAACTACACACAGTAAAAAAATTAATGTACGCACCCTACTCCACCCTAAACACTGTATGTGCGGCACTGCCGCTTAACTTCTATCAAACAGCTTTCCACCTGTTTCTTTCCGCAACCATTTTATACTGGTTTAGTATACTTACCAGCTAGCTGGCCAAGTCTTGGTCATATGCCTGAATATCAACAGTAATTTCAAGATGGCGGCGTCACGGTACCATTGTCTGAACCTCCCATACGGAATGCGAACTTCACTGAAATAGTTCGAAAATAACAAATGAGAGGAATCCCTTCCAGAACAGCTCAGCAAAGCTCTTGAACAACGTACATGAGCATCAGCAGTGGAAGCCACAAGAACCGAACCTTGTGCAAGCACACCCGGGGGTAAATGTCTAACTAGCTATAAAGCAAGCGTCTACAAGCGCGTACAGACAAGGACACACATAAACTTGACAGAACTGTGGAACTCAATATCAACAACAGCTTTGCACAGAACAACGGTGAAAGGTACACGAACGAGCTGAAAGCTGACCGACTGGCCACAGCTTGTAAGACGGCGATAAAGTTGCAGTTGTGTACAAGAGCGCGTCACATAGACACTTAAATTGCACCAAAACAAAACACAGCCGCAGCAACGATAAATGCGCAGCGCAGGCACGAACAGTACATTCCTTCTCAAACTTTCTCGCTCAAGAACGGGCAAAACTTGGCGAGTCATGAATAGTCTGTTACTCACAGGCGTTGAGGTTTGACGGCAACATTTCAAAATCTCACTGCAACGAGGTGCAATGTTTTGTAATCACTTAGATGAGCGTTATTATAGGAGTAAATGTGTTTCTCGCGTCCAGCTACACCTGAACGTGCTGTACATGCACATTCGCTGCAGTTATCTGGACTGGCAGACTCAAAGAACAGAACATGTCGCTGTTGCATTAAAATTAAAACTCCGAGAGAAATATCTTCCTGAGTTTCAATCTGGTATTGTTTTTCGTAAAAGAGGTGCACCTAAATCAACGCATCTGGTACTTTTGTGAAAATTCCAGCTGGATATCGGACATTGCTGGAGCTTCATGCTTGCTAGGCCCTTTCTGTGAGTGTGTCATGCATTACACCATTTGTCCTGTGTAGTGTAGGTTTATTCTGCCAAACTAACTCATAAAATTGAGACGCTTCAACAAGAAGTCACAGCAACGAATATGTTTTCGTGACCTAGCATGCCAGGAACCAAATATAACGTATGGGCTCGGCAAATCTTAAAGCAGGGTGTCTAATTAGAAGGCATTTTCTGTAGCCTATTATAGGCAAGGTATTTCACGTACAAGCGAAGTTGGTAGTTGCACGGCAGCTTAGCAGACATTAGCGCTTGAGTATACTTCAGAGACCGAGCTCTGAGTCCATTCCCAAATCAACAATGATAACTTAATCTATTCCAGTTCAATCAGCCGTAGCGAGAACTGTTTGCCCGTTCTTGTCACAAACACCACCGCCTTTAAGATTTGTCGTCTGCTGTACATTCCCACTTCCAAAGTAATAGATGGCGAATACACTATGCGGAACATGCTAGGGTCAACAAGCCTTTCTGTCTCACTTGGCGAGCATGCCTGAGCTCGTAACATCTCAACTCCACGCCTAACACACAGCACCCGACGAACCCGTGCCTACAATGTACGCGTGTTGAAAGCAGTATTTTAAAAAAGTGGCTGAATAATATCGCTTTATGCGTCAGTGTGTATCGGTTGCAGCGAATATTTTTTTTCAAGAAGTGGAAAGTGAAAGCCTTAACTATTCAACTTGTGTGTATTCGTGAATGTGTTTGTTTCAGCATACATAGTGCGTACGAGCAATCTGTCTGCTATCACCTTGTGAAATTCGCTGTCGCTTGGTTTTTTTTCAGTAGCACTCACGGCTTATGGGGGGGGGGGGAGGCGATCAATTGTAAGCTTGATGGAATTTTTTAAAAGTCACTTGTTGCAGATAAAATAATTCCAGTCCTTGAGCTGCATTGTAATGAGAGGCGGACCTTACTGGCATGAAAAGTTTAAATACATATTCGCCTTATTCGCAAAAGGTTAATAATTACCTTCATGAGTAATTACTTTATGGCACATATTGCAATTTACAAATTTTAGTGAGTGAGATTGTAAGGCGTATCCACTTGGAGCGAATTTTCAGAATGACATCAGTTTGGAGATATGCACCATCAAACTCAACGTAAAAATACACAGTTGGTCCACTTACGTTTTTAACAAAACGCTCATTTATGCATTGAAGCATAAAAGTAACCGGAACGCCCATGTATTTGGTCCCACACTTTGGGAAAGATTATCTAGAAACTGGTGTCATCCTGAAGATTCATTTCAAGTGAAATTCGCCTTGCAAACACACCGGCTACAGTTAGTAAATTGCAGTATGTGCTCTAACGTAACTAATTAGTCAATGTTTGTTAATTACTTGATATGTGTCTCAATTTTGTGTGCAACCATCTTTCTGAACATTCCAGCTTAAGGTCTGGAATTATCTGCAAGAGGCTATTTTTAAGAATTCCATAAAATCTAAAGATGATGACCCTGTCTAACGAACCGACAAGGCCTTCACAGCTAGATATTGTTTCAGTTACAGTGCCCTTATCATCACCAGATTATAACAATCAATTTGTGGTTCAACAATAAATTGAAAATCTTCCGTAGCCTTACACTGAAAAAAAAATATCACACGCGTTATTTCAAGATCTTCAATATAGCAGCACTATGTACACGTATGTTTTACGTTTGCTTCAATAGCACAGAATACTGTCTATGCTCTGCCATCAGGACCCAGGAAGGATTTAGGGAGAGGGAAGTCAAACTTCATGACGGCCTCATTATGTTCGAAAAGCTCGTCCGAGTGGCCCTTTAGTTCTTCCTGTATTTAAATTAAATGCATCGCTCAGCTTCATGATTTTGTTTGCAACATCAAGCAGTAAAACAACGCTACCGCGGCTTTGACGGATGAGAAGAAATGGGTTGCTTTGAACCACAGCATCATTGTGCTTTGTTGCCTCGCCTTTTGCTACAACACAATGATGTGCTTGGTACTTACTGCAAACGAAAGAAGTATACAAACACAGACACACATATGCGCTGTCTTAGAACTAAAGTTCACTTCCCACGGCAAGAGAGTTAAGCACGTGGGAGGCAGTACCGGCACCACGGCAGCGCACCACCAAATTTCATGTACCCGAAAGAAACAACTGCACTATGTTCCCGCTTGTATTTGTCAGTCTGTATCATTGTACCTTTTAACTTGCACCTAAGAATGAATTATGCAGCGCCAACAAGCCCCGAACCAATCACTGTATGATGGAATGACACGTAGGTGCTACATTGTTCCGTGTGTGCCTACGCCCTGTTATACCGCCACTTTCACCTAGAGTAACATCGCGTGTGTGTGATCGGTGTGTGAATGGGGCTACACTTAGTGGTGACCTTTCGCTCGTGTTTCATGTGGTTCGAAGCTTGAGTGCCTAAATCTGTAGAAGTTATGCCTAATTTGCCTAGCATAGCTTCTATGCGCATCGCACGCCCCAAGATATCAAGATACTCCCTGGAATGTTTCGGACATTCACCCGTTTGCGTGTGGTGCACAAGACTTGAAGATAATACCGCTGTCATTGTTGCCAAGTTAACACGGACAATGCTTTTGTCTTAGAGGAAGAGTAGCACTTTACTGCAAGCTAGCTGCAGGTCCCTAACTAGTGTTGAGCATTAGATGCTTCTGTAAAAGTGTTCCACGTGCGCAGTCACATTGGAAGCTCGTTTAGTGGACTTTAACATTCCTGCGTCGTTTTACTAAATTCAGCTGCACGCGCAGTGGCAGGTAATGAAAAGCAACAGGAAACGTACAAACGTACACTTTCTCTGAAAAGCGCGAGTTTTACACGTTAACAGGGGGCATTGAGAAAGCACATTAACCCTGTGTACATAGAGATTACAAAGACGTTCACGCCCTTTCTATGACTGATACTTCACAGAAAAGCTGCTGCGGTTTACTTAGCACTCGTAGCAAAAGTTATTTATTCGCTACGCGCTTAATTTACCAGCTTCCATAAGGATGGCTAAACAAAATAAGGCGAGCGTTCGGTTAACCTTCCGTGGCAACCATCAATTGAGCGTCAACTGATTACTGAAGCATCATTGAAAAGCCTTGCCTGAGAAGACTTGTACTGCTTATGCCTAATTTTTGCGGAAAGAAGCTGCTTAATTAGCAGGATAGTCTGCTGGCCCGTAGTGAACAGATTGCATAATGCAGCAATGATGCTCCTCACGGACCTCCTAAAATGACTCAATTTTGTTCTCAAAAGCGTCGAATTTCTTATAAGGCTGTAAATTCTCCGCAAAAGGACTCGTAGCAAGCATCTGTGCATTCTAGCTAACAACTCGAGCCCTAACCAAAGTATGAATTTTTGTTCTCGGAAAGTATTTTACAAATAAAACCGTTCTAATGTCAGAGTAATATTTAAAAATAACTTGGCAAAAGTGCCTTCGCCTAGCGACTTGGTCATTCCAGTGAAACAATCAACAGCACCATTTTATATTTGGAGAAAATGCGAGCACGTAAGTTATGCCACAGTGATTACAGATCGAAGTTTCTGTGAATGCATCATCAAAGCTAACGCTGCGCTTTCCAAAACCTAACCAAAACCAAAAGCTAACCAAAACCGTAAGCCATCAGATCTGCCTTATATGGGCGTTAGAATAGAAATGAAGCGTTGTGGAATGAAAACGACCTTCATTCGGCAGAGACAAGAATTTGCTTACCATCACCTTCGCCACATTTTATTTATCCTTCAATGTGCGCCTGCGCAGACCCGAATACCATATTTTTGAACACCTAGCGCAGTTGTGTTGCATGCACGACAGCAAGTAGCAACGACTTTTAGTTATTCATAAGTCCTACTCAGCCGATTTCCCAAGAACAGATCTCAAAAACAGTAGCAAGAATACTTGCACCAGTATACACAAAAATTGTCTTGCCTCAGTGCAGTCAAATATTGACCATCACTGGGGTAGTAGCTTCATTCACAGCTTCACAAAATGAATTCAAGTGTTTGTTGAGCTTGCGTCTCTATGCACGCATTCCACGGCAAGATGATGATAGAGATTCAGGGTGCTGCGTCAGATTTGTGCGCGACAGAAGCGGCTCCGGCTATTTAACGCGACATAGGCTTTATCCTTGACCTGTAAATTTTCGTGTGCTCGCATGTCACTTTGCTTGAATAGGTTTTTGCATTCAACTTTTTTACTCTACTTACTTTCTTATTTCTACAATACATTATTATTATTTTCTGCAATTTCTTCACGCTCAACATCTGGCTCAGCATGTAAGACTTGTGGTTCTCCTAACGTCTTCAGCGCTAACTTAAATTTTTATGTGTATATTCTATCATCCCGCTGAATGTTATCATTCGCGATAAGAGTGAAAGTATCGGCTTATAAGCAAACGCTGTCGTGCAAGGGAACTTTGGTGAATGGGGCCAATTGTTGCTAACACTTAACATGCAATGCTAGTGATCTCATGGTTTCTGACTTTTTTATATGCAGCACGTACTGAGCTAGCCGAGCGAAAGCTTCCCTAATAGGATAAACCGCAGCTGCATGGTGCTCTGTAGCACTACTGTCACCGAAGATGAAGCGCCTTCCTTTGACTAACCGTCAAAATTCTATGCATTCAATATTCGTTCCGACAAAGGGGGTAAAAACAGCGCGAAGGACAGAACGAAATCAAAGACGACGTACACACCCCTGAGATGCTTCCTGCAAAACACGTCTGTACGCGAATTCTTGCCTGTCTCCTACGGCCTAACGCCTCTTTGAAGGGCTATCCCCGTCCGTGGGACATGCAAGCTGGATGCGTCGCATCCTGCACTCTCATGCTTGGGGACAAGTGCGATTCTGCGCGAATGTCTGCGTGTTGCAAATATCGAACACAGCGCTATTTACGTCGTCTCTGCTTTCTGCTTGTCGTTCGCGCTGTTTTTACTCCCTTTGTCATGAACCAAACAGCCCAATTCGGCACACTCCTCTCGTTCCGACATATATCCCAAACGGGCTCATGTCACCAATGCACGTAGAAGGTTGTTGAAATGTTTCTAATAATAACGAAAAGGCCTTTAAATATTAGAAGCCGAAAACTGCCACGTGGTGCTTTCTCCATGTGTCGTTCACTTAACGTCGGTGATATTCCTGGCACAACAATCCAGTATGACCACTGTGCACTAACCCACATTAAGAAATCTGACCAGAAAAAATAAGCGGCATTCCTTCCGAAGAAGTTTCAAGTGCTTTCTCAACGCCTCGTTCACTCGTGATGTTCACCAAGAAGGATCACTTACCACATTACTTTGACGAAGCACGTGCAGTGGCCTCGTTCACTTCAACGTGCAACCTTGCTCATTCCGCTCTACCAGTATATATATTCATAAGTACATCAGAAGACGTTGGTGCATTCAGCAAAACAGTGACACCCCAGAATGTTTTTTTCTTATGACTATAAAACGGCAATAGTACACTCTATGTTAGTGTAATTTAGCCCCCACTGATAGCCTTCGGACTTAGCAATTCATGGCACGCTGAATGCAGCTTAAACCACCTAGATTTAGTGTACCTCGCATGTGATAACCCATCGGGACTGGCCAAATCGTATGCACTGATTGATCACAATACGCATCAAGAAATCAGCTCGTCGTGCACGCTGATTTGGATAGCTCTTCAGTTGCCAGAAGCACCTCCTCCCTGCACAAATCACACGCTTTATTATAGCCGTTTCCTCCTGTTACTCAATAAGTGTTCAAGCTGCTCTAGTTCCGTAATCAGTTGTCACTCAATGCAGCCGCCATGTTTACTGTGTTCGCACAGGTGCTTCGCAAAGCTCTTTACATATATACAAAACGCACAATAACAACGCTTCCGCGTCTCAGTGAACAAGCTGCCTTACCGCTTCCAGAGCCGAAGCACTGGAAGCTTACAACCGGCCACTGTATGAGAGAAGGCCGACAGAAACACATTGATATCCGAGCACTCGCACATACTTTCGCCGCATTCTCTACTTCCCGCGTTACATGAAGCAGCCCACATGCTTCATCGTTTCCTCTCTCATCTCACTCGCAGTCGACGTCTCTCCTGCGACATTCGGCCCTAGATGAAACCAACTGGCCGATCCAGCGGGCCTATTCTGTAAGTGTTCGCCTAGTGGACATGCCCATTTCCTCTGCTGCTGAAGTGCTGATTGACTAGGGATGCCTGTGTCTTTCTGACGTGTACCCCAGTCCAGCCAATCAGAGCTTCAGCAGCAGACGAAATGGACATGTCCACTAGGTGGACACTTACCGAATACCACCCCAAGGACAACATGTGCAACCTTCCAGGTTCACCAGGTCATGTTGATACGCGGTTCAAAGCTGGAGAAAACTTGCTATTAGTACCATACGTAACTCGTAGTAAGCATTTCTCCCACGCACTTTGATCCTAGATTTTATCTTCAAGCTCACAAGGAGGGCACGCGCACCGAACAAGGCCGAGAGACTGATCATGCGCCAGTCGCACTGCTCCAGGACTCGACTGCACGACATCTGGCGAACACCAAAACATTGCCTTATCGATGCTTGCCGAACATCGCCACACTGTCGAACGCCCCCACAAGTGAAGTTCCTTCCTGGGACAACAATTCTCGTGCGTCACGGTTCATCAATAGGTGTCGGCTTGAAATTTTCCGGTGTCGAAAGTTGGGCGAGAGGTGGTCTGCGCGCGCGTGCGTATCGGTGGGGTTCAGGCAGTACGTCCACGCTGCCCGCAGCGCGCGAGCCAGCGTAACCATGCGCGGGCGGCGCTCAAAAGCGGCCGTCAGCCAGCGGCACACCCCGTTCGGATATGAGTCCTTGCGTCTCGGCCGCGTGCAGGCTGTGCGCGGGACTGCTTCCGCTGTTGCTGTTGTGCGGCTGCATGGGCTGGTGCCGTGCGTCCATCCGTGGGCTGGTCGTCGTCGTCGTCGTCGCCGCCGCAGTGGCACCGGCCGCCGGCGGCTCCTGTGTCTCTCGGCGCATCTGCTCTAGGGTCTCCTCGGGCACGCTCTTGACGGCCGGCGCCACGTACAGGGATTCACGCGAAGACACCAGTCTTGCTCTGCGCACGATGGTTTGGTGGTGCTCGGGAGTGATGAACAGCTGCGCACGTGAAAGGAATTCAGTGGACCGGCTCAGCGACACGAGAGAGAACATCAAATTTGCTTATAGTCCAGAATCACTCGCAATTGCGGAATGAACCCTGCCACGTCAACGACTGGCAAGTAGCTCTTCCAATCATGCGTCCGTGACGTACAACACATATCTTTCGGCCTAGTTACTTAATCAGCCAACTTCTCATAGTAAATATTTTAGTTTCATTTTATCTGGTGATTCCCTGTGAAAACATTTTTTTGCGTTGCTGTTCGTCGACATGCGGTCATACGATTACAGATTGAAATTAGTGACGTAGAATTAGCAAACGCGCTTCAAAAAACAACAGGATTCGTTTAGAGGGACACTACAGGGTTTTTGTCCCCCTAATTGGCGGACCTCATCTCAATGTCAGCAGCTTGCCATATCAAAGCGCTGTCGCGAATACTATGAGTCGTACAAAAATCACGCTTTTCATCTGCGCAAAACTGTCGTGTAGAGCAACTTACTGCAAACATAAATAAGACTGGAAACACTACAGTCCTCAAGGCTGTGAAATTCACTTAAGACCTGGTACAGCCTAGGCCCACAGGCATCTCGGGGACTCAAGATGAAGATTTCTGAAGTCATGGCATAGCTCGTATTGCCAGCAAGAAAACTAACGTTCCAGTATCCTCAGTAGCGTGCGCGATAGCACCAGCCGAATAGGTTCGCCCGGACACACTTAGAATAACTTTTTTCTCATTCAGTAAGGACATATTCAAATTTCATATATGTATCGACAACGCGGTCCCCGAATGAACACTCTGTCCTTGCGGAGCATGTGGTACAAATTTGAATCCATAATCACCAAAATATCTTACCGAATGATTGTTCATATGAGAAGACTTTACTGTATCGTGATGCTCGGCATGTCAGTATCGAAAGAGATCACCCAATGACGGAAAGTGGTCACTTAAGAAAATGCTTTGCGAATGGAGATTCTTATCCTTATTCAGGAGCCTGCTGCATTGCAGGTTCCTGAAATTGTTGTCTCTAAATTTGCTTGATAGACATCTGCTTCTCATTCTATGCAATGTCGTGAACATGCTTTCTTATTTTTCAATGCGAAAGCAGTATACGGCGTGATCATTTAAAAGTTATGGGTAATTTTTGAAAATCGCCTGTGACATGAGCCATAATTCTTGTCGTTCAGCTCGATTATTTGAAAAGCCGTAATTTATTAGAATGAGAAACCAAAAAACATATTCAACTAATTGTCAAACATCGCTAAAAGAATTTCTTAAATAAGTACTTCATGGCACATATTGCAATTTAGAATTGCAGCTGTAGCTGTAGTTGACGAATTGTACGGTGAGCTTTCGAGACGTATCCACTTGCAGTTAATCTCTGCGATGACACCAGTTGCGAGATACTATTTCTCAATATGTAGAGCGCAATACATAGGCGTTCCATTTACTTATGTGCTTCAATGCCTAAAAGGACGTTTCGTTAAAAAATGTGACAACAGCGCATATTCAGATCAAGTTTCATCTCGCATATCTCCAAATCGGCGCCATTCTGAATATTCAGTCCAAGGGCATACATGTTGCAAACTCACCAGCTAAAATTCCTAAAATGTGATATGTTGCGTAAGGTAACTAATTCAAAAATAATTAGTGGTGTTTTGTTAATTAGTTAAATATGTGTTTTCAGTTCTCGGGCAAGTACTGTCCACCTTTTAAATATTCCATCTCAAGGACTAGAATTATGTTATCTACTACAGGCTATGTATTTAAATGACATAAAACCTAAAAATGGTCACCCTGTATGTCCCGCGAGGTAGAAAAGCCGGCGTTGTCCTCAATGAGTGACGTCACCATCATATTGTATGATGTCAGTAGTAGTACAGAAGATAGTAAATAACATAACTAAGCTAAATATTAGTAAGTATGGGTGATGGATGTGACTTAACGTCAATTAAGGTCGACTAGAGTAAAGTGAGTTAAAGTTAGTATAACAGAAAGGTGACTTAACTAGGAGTAAACTGAATTAAGGTGAAATAAAGTGAATAAAGGTGCACTATTGTGAATTAAGGTCCAAAGTGGATTAAGGTGAATTAAAGTAGATTAAGGTTGGCACAAAATAGAGAAAAGTGAATAAGTTGGAATTAAGTGGGTTCAGGTGGATTAAGGTTATTGAAAATTAGATCAAGATGGACTAAGATAGATGAAGGTAGAGTTGTGAAGGACACGTGACAGCGCATGATGTCAATTATCATGGACGTAACCAATTAATTCGAGACGTCGTAATGCTCTTGCATTGAAATCACGGAAGGGTACTCAAGTGAGTGTCAATTTTTACTTCTTTTTGTAAGAATTGGTGCATTCACGCGGCTTTACGCGAACAGTGAAGAGCTGGATACATTTACAAGTCCCAGGGACTCCTGTGGATCATCCAGATGGAAAGCCTTACGTTTGGCTAGAAATAGCGCTGGCTCACAGCACCAGGTTTAACTCATGAATACGTGTACTTGAATACACAGTCAGACTCAATATGTCATACGGACTCACAGCCACCGCCATAGCTCATTTGACAGGTCATTGCAAGAGTTATGCGGAGGTTGCAGATTGAGCTTCCATGCGCCAGTTTACTTGTATGTCCCATTTCTTTATTAGGAATCTAGTACTTATTGCTCATTAGAATATTGCCTTTATTTAATTATACCAAACTCAAGTGCCACCCATTATGCTTTCATTATCTTCACTGTCTGTTCCTTCATGTAATTATTATTAGCGCACTACTTTGGCTCCAAGGGCTACTCACGTGCTAGGTATACTGAGTGCAGTGCATGCACCCCTCCATAGGGGAATGCTCAACAAGCCATCATCATTTCGTACACACAAGAAAAGCGTCACAAAAGTGGCTCAACACAGTATATTGTGCCTTTCCTTCAAACGGCAACAACTTTTTTTTCAGCTCGCGCCTGCGTTGCGCTCGCCCGATGATGCACATTTACTCTTCCTTTAGCTCTCGTTCTCCCTTTGCTTTCTCCTGAAATCAAAGTTGTATTCCTCCTATATGAATACAACTTTGATTTCAGTACACGTCAAAGAAAACGCCATGTGGTCCGAGTCAATCTAGAACTCTCCACTACAGCGTGCTACATAATGAGATGGTGGGTTTGGTTCATAAAACCTGAGAATTGCAATAATTTTTAACGCGACAGCGTTGAGGGTTCCGTGTCACAGAAAATCAGGTGTCGGCGTCGGCGTCCGCCGTCGGCAGCGTTGGCCGTCAGGCAAAAATCATGAGCCATTCCAATTTGTGAAGGTGGCTGACCAGAAAAGCTGTTTAGTACGCGACATGGAGGCGACATATAATTTTGAGCATTGGACAAAAGTACGAACTCCTTTATTGTCTTGATAGGTGGTCATCGCGGAGAAAGGTACACTCACTCATTTGTCTTGATCGGTGGTCATTATTTCACTCGCATCTGAAATCACGTTCTTTGATAATGCCAAATCGATACACGTACGCCGCTGGGTGGTCCGTTGGGCCTCATCAGCGTGGCGCCGCAAGGGTCTGCGACACGGAGCGCGTAAACGGCTCCCTTTTCGGTACCCACACATTCACAATGCATTCACCGAGACGACAGCAGGAGCAGTGTCATCGCCGCTAATTCACGCAAAGTGAGTAGCCACGAACCTTACGAAACCATCAGTCAATGCAAATTTCGCTCGCTTACGGGCATATGAGCCATTGCTCACCGGGGTATGAGCCATTGATGGTGGTAGTTTTCGACATGCTTTTCTGCGTGTTGTATTATTGCTTGTTTTCAACGCATACATAGAATTAGCAATAAAGGGAAAGCGAGAAAGAGAAAGCGAGTCTCCTCGCTTTCCCTTTCCTGTTAATTGTATATATGTGTTCAAAACAAATAATAATACAACATGCAGAACAGCATGTCGAAAACTGCCGTCATAATGGCTCATAACTCTGGTTAACCTCCCTGCGTTTCCCTCATTTGCATCTCTTTCTCTCTCTCTCTCTCTCTCTCTCTCTCTCTCTCTCTCTCTCTCTCTCTCTCTCTAATGGCTCATACGCCGGTGAGCAATGGCACATACCCTCGTAAGCAAGCAACAATTGCATTGACTGATGTTGTATGCGTGATTAGAAAGAATTCGCACACTGTTCGCTTCACTTTGCCGAGTGCTTGTAGCCTCTGCCTTACGGGGGTATGAGTCATTGATGATGATAGTTTTTGTTCACGGAGAACCAAAATGTACGTAACTCTGGTCACATACAGCTTCGATGTAAAAATCATCCCGAACAACAATCACGCAGGCCATCCACGTGGCGCAGAGGCGTTACTGAACTAATTGAATTTCTCAAAGTAATATGCGTCAGAAAATTTTTAAAGCCCGACTCGCAAGCTGCAGATATGATAGCGTCAGTCTGTAATTTGAATATACGAGAAAACCCCATTTTGCCACGCGCAAACTCAAACGCAAACACCTTTTTTCTTGCTCATGGCAGTATGAGCCATTGCTCTGCCCTGCACCGCTGCCGAGATCGGCCCGCCATTGATTTCCATCAGGCACCGGGCTGCAGAATACGTGGTGTCGGTGTCGGCGTCAATGGGGCTAGATAACGCTATAGCGCTTACTGCAGCGAAGCGTGAGCGGCCTCCAAGTTATATTTTTTTCTGAGAATAGCTTAACCGGTGGCTTTGTTTCTTATCGCTCATCACCTACGTGTGCAGGCTCGATGGCCTTCGGCAGTGCATCGCGCAATCGACACCGACCTTGACGAGACACAGGAGCGCGCCGACGGCGATGAAGAGCAGTCCCACGGTGCGCGTGTGTGTCATGCTGCCCCCCACGCCGATAAAGAGCAGGACGAGTCCGGCTACCAGGAGCAAGGTGGCCAAGTATATGAGCACGCGGGCTCGCTGCTCCTGGATGGTGCCACCGCGCTCCCGCCACCGCCGCGCCGCCGCCCCGTTGGGCTGCGAGTTGAGCGTCGACAGGCTGTCGGGCCGGTGCGGCAGCGAGGCGACGCTGCCCTGGCGCGAGCCCAGACCCCGGCCGCTCTTGCTGCGCCGCCTCTCGCGGCGCACGGCAACCGCTGGCATCGCCGATATCATGGTGACGGTGAGCCGGTCGCCTCGGTGCTTGGGTCCCTACTTGTGTCTGCAGAGAGGACAATAACAAATGAATGTTTTAGCTGAACTTCCAAAATGTACAGTAAATCCAAGTTCCACTTTAATTTTTTCGATCAACTTCAGGTGTAAAACGAGTGAGAGATGAGAAGGGGAAGTTTACACTTTGCCCGGACACATACACAATGGAGCGTTCATCACAACATGCGATCATGCAGGCTGGTGCATCTCACATTTTTATAATGTTAGAATTTTGTGGAACCCTTTAACAATTTTAGTTGGCCCCGGAGAGTGTCTACAGAGCATTGTACTGTTAAAGAAATCTACACTAAGATTAACTTCAACCGTGAAGCACACAAAAGAACAATAATGAAACGCAGCTCCCTTTTTGTTGCTTTGCACATCACAGACGAACGAGGCCACGGCTTCAAGATCTTCTCATCCTTGAATACTTGTAATCTAAGTGTCCTAAAGTGTCTGAAGGGCAAGCCTCTCATCCTTGTATATTGGACAGCCACACAGAAGGTGTTTTATGGTTCCTTCGATGTTTGCATGGTGCTGCAATGGGCAATGTCCTCCATTCCAATCAGGAATCAGTGAGCGTTCGTCAAAAAAGCTTCTAGTCGCAGGTGACCTAGTAATGCGCTTCTTCTGGTCGAGTAAAACCCTGTAAAAATTTAGCTTCACATGTAGGTCCATGACACATATGTGCCAGTTAATGAACTGCGGCGTATTGCCTTTTGTAAGTGTGATTGTAAGAGCCATAACGCTGAGGTTCCGCACTGCATACATTCTCGGCAACGGAATCGAGATGCTTTCACTTTCTCCATGTGCCACACAGGCCGCTTTGTCGGCACATTCATTGACAATGAAGTTGCAGTGTCCCGGTAGCCATCGGAATACTATTTGTGGCCTCTCTCAACCGCTTGACCGTAGGACAATCTTCTCTCTGACACCAATTATTCGTGTGGCCGCCACGCACAACTGATAGCAGAGATTGCATGGCTGTCATTGATACACGGAGTACAACACAGAGATTAGGTGACTGTTCATTCTCATAAAAAAACTAAATTATGGAGTTTTACGTGCCAAAACCATTTTATGATTATGAGGCACGCCGTATTGAAGGACTCTGGAAATTTCGACCACCTGGGATTCTTTAACGTGCACCTAAATCTAAGTACACGGGTGTTTTCGCATTTCGCCCCCATCGAAGTGCGGCGGCCATGGCTGGAAGTCGATCCCGCGACCTCGTGCTTAGCAGCCCAAGTTTATTCTCATAAGCAACTACACTACGGAGGAGGACGAATTCGGGCCCTGTCGACGCTGTACCGTGGCTGATCTTGAACTCGCTGCAGGTTGATGTCGACGGAAAGAACACCGCCCTAGTAGAGCTGGTCAGGTACTCTCACGGTGCCACGAGAGTGAAAAAGAAGACGATCACCAACAAGGCGACAGAGACGACGTAATGGGGCTGTGCCATACCGATTGCACCGGCCATATCTCCTGCAGAGCAAACACGGTCCCATTTAACCTTATATATCTGCCCGTTTCATTTGTGGTGGAGGTGCTGAATTTCACAAGACGTAACTCGGCAGCGGGCTTGTCCTCGAGCGTTCTACCATGCTGGCAGATGACCAGGCCACTGGGTCAGGCACGGCGTCCGCACCCGGCGCACCCGGGCTGTCACCGTCCGCGACGCCGCAACCGCCAGTCGTCTTCACCCATCCGCGCGACCCGGCCATCTTCTCAGACAAACACACCAAGAATGTCGATGTCGAAGAATGGCTTTGCATATACGAACGAGTCTCTGCACAAATACCGATGGGACACTACAGTAATGCTCGCAAATATCTTATTCTACCTTCAAGGACCAGTACGCACCTGGTATGGTACACATCAAGAAGATCTGACCAGTTCGGACTCGTGTAAGAAATGAATAGTATAAATGCTAACTCGATTGTAGTGCGTACCATGCAGTAGATGCGGAGCACTTTGCTTTAGACCGAAAGTCGGCAAATCGGACTTTCCTCCAACTCCGGGAGTGGAAAGGCGTACCTGTGGTTGCCGGAGACACCGCAAAAGACAGGGTGATTTTGCTGCAGCCGTTAAATCGAACGGATGAGAGGGACGGTAGGAGGCTGCAGCGCTCGAAAATGTTGCCTCTAGGCCATTGTCCGACAAAGAAGCAAGGCGTCGAGACTGGAGCTGGGCAAGGTGTGGAATATGAGTCTAAGTTTGTCAGTAGAGGCAAACGTAATAGTGGGATGATTACTGAGGATGGCAATTATAGCGGCTAATGAAGTGTATCACGGAAGATCAAAACATTTACTCAGAGCATAGACTTGCATGTTCTTGAGTACCCTGATATTTGTCTTCTGAGTGCTTTATAGCAACGTAGAACTCTAGCAGAAAAAACTCATGAATAGTCTTCTGCATAATTGAAGCATAGAACAACAATTAACATGTTTTGCCAGCGATGACTTTGAATAAGTTATTGGTCGAGATGAGCCTCTTTCTCAGGTGAGCGACATGGAGTCTCCAGGACCGGCCGCGGCCGACAATGGTTCCTCAATATTGGTGCGCTTTTTGTGCAGAATGGGCTTGCCTTTAATAGCTACTGTGTATCTAGTCACCGATTTTGGTGTGAAGGCGATTAATGCGCATTTTTATATTGAGACGCTAAGGCATTGTTTCTGGAGATGAATTGTTAGCCTTGCTACTTTTCATGATTCTGTATCTTCGAGTAAGTTACTCCTGAAGCCCAGATGCAGACGTCATTTGCATAAATTGGCAGACTGATGGTGGAAGTGATACAGCTAGCCCGAGAGAGGTTGAACAGGCTGAACATCGTCGTGATGACGATGATTTCTATTCGCATTCCTCTCGAAAGGGGGTTGCGAAATATAGTCACTCAACCTGCTTCAGCTGATCAGGTATTATATATAAGGCGTCCCATGTAACTTCAGCCAAACTAAAGATATGCAAATGCCACGTAGGAGGACAGAACCATTATGACGTTGTCTGCCGTCGCCTGCAGATACTCAGATTGTTTTTTGCATTCTGCCTAAATGCATATTTCATATTAGTTATTATAGATATAATAAAAGTGTCAATGAGAAAACTGTAGAGCAACATAAAAAGCTTTCGATACAGCTTTCTATCGCGCAATACTTGCTGCATAAAAGTGCTTTTCCAAGTATGAGAGCAGCCTGTGAGCACACGCAAAGTCCCTTGAGGGGACATTGGCGCGGTAATTTTCCGTGTATTCACGGGCTTCTTTGTGCAATGGTACAGATTTTGGCCTCCATATTTTTTTTTATTGTTGAATTTTCAAAGCTCCATGATCATGTTCGTTTCGATCCTCTGCATCCAATTTACCTTCTTTGTTTCTCTCTGTGCTCAAAAACGGGGCTCAAAATGCCACCTTAGGGGACTTCACGGCTCTTCTAATATGGCCTATGGCTTGGCTGTCTGCGGCGAATACAAAGCAGCTTCTTATGATCAAGTAGCTCCGAATTCATCGAAAGGTGTGGTCCTCAATGTCAGCAGCAACGAAGTGCAAAGGATAGTTCCATGAGAAAGATTATCATAAGCGACCTTCACGGTTCTAAATAGCGCTACGGAGAGATGCTTGGCTGATTTTTGTTACTGAATCGCAGACGCAAGATCGACGACGTTGCCAATCAATGAATAGCCAGTCATAAGCCTCTCATTACAGCTGAATAAACAATGTAATGGTCAAGAAAAAAACTTGGAGGTTAACAAACATGAGCAATGTAACGAAAAATGTGAAGCATAACGTTAAGAAACAGGAGAAAGCAATGTGGATCACAGGGCACACGGATATATCCGATATTCTAACTGACATTAGGAGAAGAAATTGAGCTGGGCAGGCCATGTTATGCTTAGTGTAGATAACCGGGAGGCAATTAGAGTTACAGAATTGGTGCCAAGGGGAGGGAAGCGCAGTCGAGGACGGCAGAAAATTCGGTGTGGTGATGAAATTAGGAAATTTGCAGGCACTAGTTGAAATTGGCTAGCGAAAGACCAAGGGGATTGGAGAAATCTTGGAGAGGCCTTCGTCATGCAGTGGACATAAAAATTGGCGGATGATGATGATAAGGATCATGATGATGATCAAGAAAGCCCTGACGGCGCTAAAGGATCGTCCTTCTCGTTACCTTCTGAACACAGCTGGTGAGAGCTATAGGCCGATGCGATGTTCAAGCGTAGACTTTTATTGCTTTGCGACAGGGACAAAACTGCTAGCTACCATTCAGAGAGAACAGCATCGTCACTCCATGGGACATTGTGAATATATGCCAAGGTTTGCCGGGTATGCGTGTCAACGTGGCGCAAACTTCCACACGGTATATCGTAGGGTCCAGGTGATTACCAACGCCTGCAAATTCCCCGAGCAGCCTCTAATTAATCCATGGAGGAAAGTTCGTCCACTGCAGAATCTCCTATGAAGTGGACTTCGCACAAATATACCCTTCGTAACCTGCGATTGTCTCATGAAAGTAGTATCCAGCTTCTCCAATTCCTTAAAAAGGTAGCGTTGCTGGGGAGAAGGGCGAATATCTTGGAGATTTCTCCAAAATGGTTTCCATCGTTTGTTTTTTAATCTGCCAATGCGACATCACGTTTTCTGTGCGTGTCTGGCCTCCCTAAGGTACAGATTTGGCTTTTTGCGTCCGTATTTATTCTCCGAGCGCCAATGTAATGCCGGGAGCCTTTCTAATTCAATGTCAAAATCTGTACGAATAGCTGACCACGAGAAGCAGCGCGCTGCAACGTGCATAGCGACCCCAACCACAAGCTCCGCGCTAGGTTCAAAGCCGTTCTTGAATTCCGCTTCCACTGAAGTTTGAAATGCGGACCAGTCAATTTGTCGAGAGACAGTGCTTGAGGGCATGCTGCTTAAAAATGTAAATCAATGGAATACAGGATGACCCTACAGCTACAAGTGAATTCGACCTGGCAAGTTGTACTCGGCGTTATTCCACGTGAAGTTTCCAGCGCTAACACGGATGCCATTAACGAAATTCTCAGCAATACTGTGCCCCGGATGCACTTCAGCATGTTGTACCCCTTAGTGAACGCCACCTAAAGGAAAGTTCAACTATTATCAGATGAACTCGGCACAACAAGAGTAAATGCTCCACGTTGGCCACCTCACCGCTCGAGTGACGTAGGCCTGCACATTGACCCGATCTGTCCTTTGTGCTTGTCTATAAATTGGTGCACTGCACAAAGAACGTCACAGACTGTAATTTACACGGCAACCCCAACGCTTCATTGTAGCATATACCAATCAATAGAATGCTCACGATAACACTAACAGTTGACAGTCCTGCGTGATTGTTTCAAACCTTTTGATGTACGCCCCACATCTGTGAGCAAAGATTCCTTGATAAGCAAAGGAGTGCCGCCAGTTTTCTTCGCGACTTCTTACTGGACAGAAAGCTCATAGACTGCCTCTGAGTGCCATGTCCGTGTTGTTTGAGTGGCAGTTTGGTGCTATGAACTCACTTAATAAGATTATGTGGAAATTTTTATATGGGATTCTTCGAATGTAATGCGGGGACTGTATCTAAAACCTAAGCACTGCTTCCGCAGCCGATACGCCCGGTGTCACAACTTACGTGCGTGGGAATTATAGTACAGTGTGTGCAGTGTTTGTTTCACAGTTATGTTGCTTTATCTTTTTTTTCCTATTTTCTGCTTCGCTCTTTCTCTAGTAGTGTTCAATACTAAGGGACAGCCGGTCCTGTAGGGATAGGCTGTAAGAGAATTTATTCACTTTTTTGTCCCGGCTTAATAATGAATATAAAGAATGGCTGCATTCTCATCATTCCGTAGCTTACTGTGCTCTCGCTGTTTTTCCAGCTTCCTTCATATCAACCCTTTTGGTTCGTTAACCGCATGACGAATGTGATGCCCATCAAAATAAATTGAGTCTGCCGAAATCACATGTCAAATTTGAGTTAGAAAATGAACGCGGCTTAAAATCTGTCTCATCACGATTTTTTGCGCATTTGAAATGGCCTCAGTGTTTGAGTGAGTGTGTCCGCTACTGCCACAAAAAGAAGTCGCATTGAGGCCGCCGAAGTGCCGTGAACTCCCTTTTTTAGGAAGGCGTCAGCCGTCCGGCAAAAAGCAAAATTGTCGCAGTTTTCCTGAACACAGTGCCAAGAATACCGACGTCGCTGATATTTTCTTTAAAAATCCTGTGGCTCATGAGGTTATCGAATTGTTTTGCGGAAACATGGGTATGTTTATTCTGCAGAAAAGTTTGATGGCATGTTGATGTCTTGCTAGGGGCGCCAAGTGCGCCCCTAGCAAGACATCAACAGAATAAGAGCAAATATAGTAGAGTTACCTGAATTGAAAATTCGCTGGCACGTGCGACGCGAGAATAAAAATGAACATGCATGCATCTTTTTACTTACGTCAACATTAGAAAAAGTGGGGTCGACCAAAACTTGAGACTAAGAGAAGCTCCTTTTAGTTCACATTACCTAGGAGATGTAAGCGCCTTCTGGCGGCAAAGACAATTGTTTCTCTGCACACAGTTAATATCTACACGATAAAAAATTCTAGAACCAGGTTGGACTGAAGAAATAGAAGGACGTGAATAAACACCATCACAAGCATATGCAATAAAATAAAGTGAACACTAATACAGAAACCATAGAGTCAGGCCATATGAAGGCAGAGGAATGCAGGTCGAGAAAGAAACCTATTGTTTAAAAAGGAAGTCGTCCTGTTTTAACGTTGCCGCACCAGTCTGTCCGCCTTTTCTGCTGCATTGCGTATTACATAGCATCCATGCAGCCCCACACGGTTACATCACAGCAAACAAACTAAGTTATACGAAGGGCGTAGGGAAGCGTTTAACCGTGCTGATGCCCAAGAGTCAACACGACTTTGCACGACTTCTCGTATCCAGCGTCTCCATTAATTGTGTTTTCCACTTGAATTTCAGCCATACTCCCAATCACTTTGGTCAGGTGCAGCGTTGCCGCCGAGTACTCTTACAAATGAACTCGTATTACCCAAAGAATGACGTGTCTTTGTAATGAGCACTTACTTTATCGTTGTGTTTTCTACGATGTGCCTCTCTTTTCGTACATCTGCCTGCAGTCCCGGCGCACCGTTCAGAGATATCCATAATAAAGAATGCGACATCTCGCAATCCACCCACTCCCGCCAGCTGCCATTCCTAGCGGACGAAAAGTCCAGCTGCAGTGTCCTTTACACTGGATTGCCTGTACATCCCTCTTCGTGTGCGTACGTGGGTGGTCACTTTGCGGCTCCATTAGCGAGCGACGCGACCCTTAAGCAGTCACTGGCAATCGGGTCACGGCGGTGCCATCGATCGTACCACGCCTGCCTTTTCTGGGCACGCACAATGTTTTTCTGACTTGCTACTAGGTGGCACTGCGACCGCTTCCATCAAACCCTGCTGGGCAGGGGGCGCCTGTGATTACAGGAAAAAAGAATAATAGTGAAATACAAAAAGCACGGCACAACTACAGGGCCGTTTATGCTCCACACATATACCGTGTACTTGCCGTTTATAGATTGTCTCCTTCTTCCAGCATCGCGCACATGTGCGGCGTGCCGACGACTGGCGATTTCGAAAATCGATTCCGTCTTTAAACTTTAACGCGACCGCCTGGGTGTGCATTTGAACCTGCCGGTCGCCGCCGCTCTTCATTCAACTTTCCTGGTTCTGTATTTGGTATAGAGTAGAGCAGTCATTGCACGAATTTTCAACCGAGAACAGGAAACAGCCAAGGAGCCTCAAATACAAAAACCATGTCGATCCATAGGTCACTGTTACTGCCGTCCTGCCCTTCTTCGCTATTTGTGTTTTCAATCTTCTTTTTTTTTTGGTCACACAAGCCGGCCCATATTTTAGGTCACGCGGACCGGATTCCCTCAAGCTGGAATCTAGCTCATATGGCGAAGTTTAAATGCTTACCGCTAACGTTTCAATAAATATTTAGGCAATGAAAAAGACGCCTTTTACAGATAATGTCTCAAACCACACTAAAATAAACTTAGTTTAGCACATAGCATGACCTGCAACGCCAAAGATCGTGGTGGAGCACTAGCGCGTTGTAGCTCATACTGAGTGCGATAGAGCATATTGTATTAAACTATGGATACTCTGCAGAACAAGTATACAGAGAATCCCTGTGCGGGCTTCTTACTTCATGCCTGACCCGACATTTCAATGTAAACATTTGCAACAGGGCGGGGGCGTTGTATAACAAAAAGTAATTGTGACACATACAGATATGTTGTGCATGCTTGTCCCATATAGGGACTTTGCGCACGGAATCCACGTACTCACACAGAAATATCGTGTATGCAAATTTTTTTCTGCATGTCATCTTCGTCCTCTTACGTTATGAAGGTTACTGTCATGTATGCAAACTGCCCACGTGCTTCATAAGCTTTTCCGGGTCACTCGCTATGCGTGGACAATCTAGACATCTGTAAAGGTGGGTCGAAGTGCTTTTCCTAAGCTCGCTTGATAGCTCGATTAGCCGGACTCCTTATCTGACGTCCGCCTTCCAATCTAAAAACTAATACTCGGACACAAGTCTGAATGCTGTATTAACACCGACGACATCATCGCTAGTGTTGTTTAACAGCGGCATTATATAAAGTTTGGCTACTGAGAAGCCAGCTATTTATAAATTTTGAATTAAAACAAACTAAAAACACGGAACGAGATGAAATAGAGATAGAAACAATATAAATAATTAAAACCTCTCACATCCGCTTGAAGTAAATGAAAGCGACGCTGCATAAAAACTTGATATGAAGTGGCAATTACATAGAAAAAATCACGCGTGGTGCTGAGTCCGCGTATGGCCCATGAAAATTATAAGCAGCATCTACTCATGCTGAAATAGTTCATTTATTATTGTTGGTGTTAGATCTGGAAACATGTGCAATGGGCAGAGAGGCGTAACACTGCTGCAGGAACCCGCAAGGTGGAGACAGGTAATTATTTAGAAAAAAACAGACATCCATCCATTCATAGCAACTGCAACAAAGGAAACCCAAACGGGTTCCTCGGAAGGAAAGCCTCACAGTTGAAGAAAAATTCCTCCTGGTCTGGGACTCGAACCCGGGGCCACCGTCTTTCCGGTGCAGCTGCTCTGCCATCTGAGCTAACCAGTCGGCTAGCCGATGGCAGGGCGAAGTCGAATTCATCAACAACTCGAAGCAACTCGACGCTTTTGCTTTAAGCCGCTGTCGTTTTTGGTGAGCCTACCGCGCAGCTTCATCAATGGACGCAGAAGGACTCAAAGTGGAAGCAGGCTAGCCCCTGCCACCGAGAGGGATACTATGCCTGCCTGCCATTTAGGAAAGAGGGGATAGAAACCAAATTTGAAAATAGAAAGGAGAGAAGCAAAGAGGACAGAAAGAATAACATGACAAGTCCCAATGACTAAAGCAAAGCAACGACAAAGAATACGGTCCGCCAGCAGGAACAGAACAAATACGCAGGAGCGGCACAAAATATGCTGGCTCTCCGGTAATCGAGAGTAGATGGAAGCATGAAATGGCTTCCGGCAAAGCAGATTGGTTGGCGATGTTACTAGCCACAATCCTAAAAGAGGTGTAGTGCATATTCGGACACCCCACCACATCACACTAATTCACGCCATACGCTGCTCTGGTTGATATGGACGCCATAGTTTCCTGTCACAGACAGAACCTCATTGCAAGTATCCTCTCGGTCAAACGGTCATTAGCGGCGTGCCGGATGCTGCCGGCTTGGACGCTGCCGGACGTTGCCGTCGCTGCCGGCGCGTGCGAGCCACTGGCGTTGAAAAGAGCACTCAGCGCCGAAAGATGACAATCAAGTGTAGAGTGCCCTATATCCGCCTTTTGAACGTCGCTGTTGAAAATGGCAAACAAAACTTCATCGTACAAGAAGTTACAGGTTGAGTGCTATTGTGAACAAACATTAGGAAGAACTCGGAAACAATGTTTTTCTAACTTGTTTGGGAAGTAACCAGCGCATGTAATGTGGGTCTTGACTGGTTGCCCGGATGATCACGTTTTGTGCTCGCAACTTGCCCCGATGTTCCCGTTCGAGTGCCCGGATAATGGCACTGGCTTTTGGCTCAAGGCCATCTGAAGGTCGCCGACAATAGGAGCTAAAAGCATTTTATGCTTCAAACACGCAGCTCGCCCTGATTCGTAGAGAATGTAAACAATATTAAAAACATATAAAAAGACAACATTTCGTCCCTCGCTAAAGCTTTGCCAACGGCAAGCCAAGTTTCTTGCACGGAAATAAACAGGGCCGAACGGGAGCCTGGTCACGTCGACAAGCACAACCACTCGGATAAGGGCAATTGTCGAGGGTCCTACATCACAAGCCAACTAGAATATCGATCCTTAGTAGCAACGTGCATTGCACCAGCAAGCAGTACACTCTAATATAAGGTGTCCTAGGGTCCTACAGGAACATCAAGACGCTGACTACGAACTGTCCACACGTTTTGTCGGTTATAAGCATTTATACACCAAAATATAACCAGACGATAACTATAGTTAAGGTGCTATAGCACCATGAGGCAAGCGTCGATCACGAACACAGAGAGTAAAGTATCAATTTGCCTCCCACTGCCCTGGGCGTTGCTTGAGGAGGTAGCGGCGAATCAATAGATGACTCTCGTCAAGCATGAATGACATTTCCGAGTGGTTACATTCGTTGCGAGCACAAGTGGAAGCCAATCGATCAGCCTCTTCCTTTCGCGTGATACCCACATGGGAAGTTGTCCGCTGGACAACAATAAGTACCCAGCGGTGGGTACTGTTGCTGGCAGACGCACTACTGCGCGCTAATCCTCACTTCTCCATGGTCTGCTAAGGACATAGCGGGACTCCATAAGCATGACATCATTCATCGTGCTTATCTTCTTTTGCACGTGCTTCAGAACAACATCAATCGCTAATAACTCCGCCGTTATTGATTAGGCATGACATGCTATGCGAAATAACTGTGAGATTTCAGCCGAAAGCCCGAATAAAGCTGCAGAGATGTATTGGTCATCACTGCGTACAGACTCGTCCGAAAGTACAATAAGATAAACTCTAAATTTTTCGAATAACCCAGTAAGGGCCAACTGGTATACCACTGAAAGAGGCAGATCACAGTTCTTGCCTATTTTAGATATTGGAAGTTGAACGGGGAATAGATACTTGCTGGGTTCTATTAGAGGTGTAACTGAAGTAGCGTCTTTAAAACTGCCAGAAACGCGTATAAACAAAGCCACCATGTTTTCCAAGTCAGAGAACATGCCCTGGCCAATTAGGAAGCGCTTGGCCATCCCACGCGCGGTGGAGATGGTCGACCTGATATAGAGCGTCCTGGTCTGCTTGCAACCTGAGTGGCAACTGAAGTGCGTCAGCAAGTAATGGAAAAGACAGCGCCTCACGAAGTAAGCTAGGCATGACTCGGAGTGCAACCTGATGGTCACGTTAAGATTCGGCAGTCAAACTAGACAGCTCACTCAGGAATGGCAACGCATGCATCTCGGCAGAGAGAGCAAATGATCGATACAACTACAGTGCTGTCTTCTGGTGGCAGCGGGTACTCCTAGGAGGCAACGGGGCCACATACTTCAGGAGGGACTGCCATTTGGGCCGTGCAGATTTACCGGCAAGGTGATATGACAGGCGGTCATCGTCGATGACGCCTAAGTAATGGTGTATTCGGAACCAATGTACTGGTGTATCGTCGAGGTACAGTCAGCTTTTGGTTCGACGAGCATGTTCTCTAGGATAGCATGAATTGCAGCCCACTCTGCAAGTGAAATTTGCCAAGGCAACTTCGCCCAAGTATCGCAAAGTGGCATTCAGAGCTCTCTGCAAGTTTGAACGAAGATGCGGACCAAGGATCAAAGGGCCGCTTTTCGACAGAGCGTTCTCATCAGCATACATAGCTATGCCTATTGGTAAGACATATTCTCAATGCAAATGGCATGAACGCCGAACAAGAACGCCGTTTAAAAAATAGAAATAAGACCCTGCCTTGCAGGGCACCCGGCCTCATAGTGCGAAATGCACTGGTTGCTCCTTCAACGTTAACTTTCATTCTGCTCTCCGATAAAAATAAATAGCACGCAAAATGAACCGGACAACTCGAGATTCTAACGGATGCAAGAGAGAAATAATCGCATTATGCGGAACCAAGTCGAAAGCTTGCTTTATGTTCAAAAATATTATATACGCGGAGCACATGTTTTGCCGACAAAGTTAAAGCGACGATACAGGGTCTGCAATGCTGTCAAGGGCTCAACGACTGCAACAAAATCCGCTCAAGCCATCAGTACAAAAATTCAGCTCCTGCAGACTGACATCTACATTTACGCGAAACAGCATCATTCCTTCTATCAGCTTGATCACATTTGAGGTCAGTGATATTCGACGCTAAGGCATCAAGTGTTTTTCTAGGCGCCTAGGCTTTAATATCGCTATCACCATGGAGAATTTTCAATCAGCAAGAATGCGATGAATTTGCCACACTTCATTATATTTGTCCTGAATACGCTGATGAAAATCTTTATCGATATTTCTCAAGGTTTGGTACGTGACACTATCTTTACGCAGTGCGGCATTAGGAGCCCCTGAGCGCGAGGTGCAACTCCCCGAGAGTGAAGTCTCCCTCGTTGATCTGGCAGGCAGGTCTGTTAACAAGAATTTGATACACTGACTTGTCAGAGAATAGAGGTTGCCGTTTGTGATGTCACTTGGCTTAGACAAGACGAAAAAATCTGCAAATACTTCCGCAAGAATTTTCTGGGCACACAATGCAGCAGTAGGATTCCTACAGATTTCAGGATTCCGAAGAGCCTTGAGAATGCGTCATACCCTTCCAAAACTGCTTTGAAACTGCAAGAAACAACATAGAGCTGCCCCATCCAAGCCGCGCAGTTGTTTCGTGGGCCACCGTTTGGCTGCGTCAAGGTGGCCACGCCTTGACGCAGCCAACGCCAGTCTGTGCGTCACTTTGATAGCTCTGCCGCCCTGTGAGCGCAGCGTCGACGCGAGCAGAGCCTCAAGGACGTAAGATCAGGGTTGGATTTATCTGTACTACGGCGTCGTCGTACCGTAGCTTTGTGTACGCACTCACTCACCAGTTTGAACCAGTTGTCAGGCGACGGCTCCTCTGAAATGAAGTGATGGAAATCGTTCGAATTTGTCATTGTGTACACGGCAATCTAGCGGCTCAAAATACGTTCTCTAGACAACCAAATCGGTAGACCACTTCAGCCCCATGGGTCGAATTCACATGACCAGGCCCGGCACGCACCTCTCGTCGACATCATAAGATGGATGACGGAATGATTCTTTCCTTTGCCCAAGAGATTATTGCCAAACATGATCTGCAAACAAACAATAGTGGATCATTGATTGTTTGCAGAATATGTTCGACAGTTAGCTCGTTAGCCTCCATCGCACGACTGCCTTCTAGCGGAGAACACCAGTTCGGATGGCGGGCATCAGTCTCCACATCGCAAAATTGATTGGCTACATCGAGACACTAAGCACTTCTGTAGTGTGGTGTCTGGAGGATGTGTGGGTTGATTGTATATACTTGTCACTGTCCGCCTCGTAACCTTGAGACTTGCAGTTACAGCTTTACGCTGGAATGTGGTTTCAAAGATATTTTCTGTCTCAATAACTGTGACATCCAAGTCAGCGCATAAGTAAATTGATGCTTTTGAAACATTGAGTGAATGCGTGGTGTCCTTGCATCGAAAAGAGTCACTTGTTAGGGCTGCGCATAGAGCGTTACTTTGGACACACACTAAGCCAAGCAGCCTGAATTTGTCTTTCCTTGCATTAGATTGCTACAGCGCTGTAACGTTTGGTGTAGTCTTCATTGCGAGAAGCTCAATAACTCGATAATCATGGCATTGTCGCAGTAACCAGACATTCCGTTACAGCACAAAGAGACGTCGCTGTCGGCAAGCGTTCAGAATACTTCCATCTGGACGTCAAGTGAAGACAATCGAGGACTGTAAGGAGAGCCTACAAAAGTTTCGCCGCTGCTGATGTTGCTGGTGTGTGGCGACCGACGATCACAGGTCTTATGATGTTGACAAGCACCTTACACGTTGGGCGCCTTCGTTGGCTTAAGCGTTTTTCTACGTGATGATTTATTTATTTATTTACTTATTTATTTATTTATTGCTGAAGTTCCCGAGGGCATACGTGATGGTTGGGTTATTACACTGCCAGTAGCATGATACATCAATCTGTATCTTCTTTACAATGTTCTCCACTGAGGCCATGACCTTTGAAGAGAATGGTTCCAACACTTTCGGTGGTGTGCTGACCACTACGCCTCACAGTGGTAGAATGTCCGTATTTCTCCTTCCATCCCATGCATGCTGTCTTTGCCGTCCTTTGTAGATATAGTGATATTCTTACTTAAGGCATTTGCAACTGCTGGATGAACCCTAGAGCGGCTCGTTCTCTCCTCACCATCTGCCTTCTTTTTGGCTTTGGCTTTCGCAACATTTAGTGTATTTTTAAATGAGGGAAATTCTTTGCATTTTGCCAAGTGTTCACCATTATAGCTAGCGCACCAAGATATCTCACTGTTGCAGCAATTAGCATTGTGACTGCCGCCACATTTGGCCCAGATCACGACGCTTTGCCAGAAACCCTGCACATGACCAATCTTTACACTGTAAGTCCCTTGATACGTAAAGTTGAGCAGGCCGGGTATCGCAGAAATCCAGCCTTTATATGACCAGACAACTTCCTACAAGCAACTACAGTCTTCAACCACTTCGATAAGCCCAGCCTTTGAACACTAAGCATTTTTTCATGTTGGCGTGCAAAACAATCGTGTTTTTAAAAACTTCATTCATCAGTTCTTGGTCAACGACAGATACGACACCAGCTGTTGCAGCTGCCCCCGGGGCATGTGTAGGCCTGCGTGTCGACTCCAAAGACCTCAGACAAACCAAGCAGAGTTTGCACTGCCTTGTCATCTGTTGTGTCAAAGGCAATGCCATTTTTCCATCGGTTTACGCGAATCTCTTGAATGATACCAGGGGAAAGTTTGAGGAAAAAGTCATCCAGCTTTAGTTTGGTGATGGCACTCAGGCACACCATCACATCGCTGATTGTGAACACTAGTTCAGTAGTCACAGTGTTGATGTATAGCATGGTCACTTCCCGTAAGGACTGTGTAGCAGAGGTCTGTCTTGAAAGGCGGTGCTTAGCAGGTACGATAGTATACTAGCCGTCGCACCTCGTAGCAGAAAGTTTGCAAACTGCAGTATCTCATGCTACAGAAGAATTTAGTCACTTCCGAGCAATGGGTGGCCTGTCCTTGCCACCTGATGGATCCACCACCCTCACTTCTACTGCAAGCTTTCTAGGGAGGGCCACCCAGCAAAGCAGGAGTCGTCAGGGGCCAATACAAACAGCGCTGGGTGTTACCGATGCACGATGTATCACAAGAGCAAAACAAAACTTCAGTGCCATAAAAAAATAAACACTGGTCGAGCAAGAAGTTCCGTTCGGTTTACAACAAAGCGCATAGATGTCACTAACGTGGTCAAGCTGTCATTGCTACAAATTCAGGTGAAAAAGGCGAATGTTACGCAAAAGCACGCGCAATGCCACTAACACAAGATAATTACTAGCACGCTCACTACTGCATAATAAATGTGACGTAACACCAATTATATAGCACTATTGACAAAGGGCTACAACAAATCATGCCAGGCTGTTGCCGTTTTCTATAGTATGAAAGCATTGTATGCAGCATGAGACCGAAAATTCTGCGTGATCAAGCGATTGTTGGAAAAATATGGCCGACAGCGCAAAGAGTAAAAACACGTCAGAAATGCTCGGATTGACGTCAAATTTCTCAAGGAGGTTCCTGTAAACAAAACAAAATAATGACTCTAAAACCAAATTTGGTACATTTGGGTCTGGGTGGGAATCAGACCCGGGCTTCCGGAGTGAGAGACGAGCAATCTTCCAGGCGCCACGGTGACTCCGCGATTCCGGCTGACTAAATATGTGCCTAGTGCGTGCGTAATTGCACACATCACGTCGCAGCCATTTGGCTGCGCCGTCAGAGTGATGCGCCTTGAAGTGAAGTAAAGTGAATTAAGGCGAGTAAATTGAATGAAGATGAACTAAAGTGGGTGGTGGTTGATTTAAGTAGATTAAGTTGGGTTATGGTGTATTCAAGTTCGTACAAATTACAGTAAAATGAATTAAAGAGGATTAAGGTGGGTTAAGGTTGGTTAAATTAGAGCAAGGTGGGTTTAGGTGGTTAAAGTAGAGCTGTGAAATACACGTGAAAATGTACGACGTCATGTATCATGGACGTAACCAATTAACTACACAAGTCAAAATGCATTCGCATTGAAATCACGTAAAGAAAGTTAAGTGACTGTCGATTTTTTTTGTTTTAAGTACGAGACGACGGACTGAGCTATTTATTACCGGATAATTTACGCCTATACCTATGACGTCAAGACAACCACGTGGTTATCCCACACATGTCGGTCAAGTTACCTATATTCGATGATGATATCTTCTACGCTGTCATTGCTCCGTTCTTGTTATCTCCCTTTAAACCTTGGTTCGCGAAGGATTTATCTATAATCTGGTCGATCTGGGCACAATTAATAATATTTGGGGTTTTACGTGCCAAAACCACTTTCTGATTATGAGGCACGCCGTAGTGGAGGACTCCGGAGATTTTGACCACCTGGGGTTCTTTAACGTGCACCTAAATCTAAGCACACGGGTGTTTTCGCATTTCGCCCCCATCGAAATGCGGCCGCCATGGCCGGGATTCGATCCCGCGACCTCGTGCTCAGCAGCCCAACACCGTAGCCACTGAGCAACCCGGCGGGTCTGGGCACAATTACATAATATTATTGTAATACTCAAGAACGCCGTATAACTTTTACTGTTAGAGCAGGATAAATGCAACAATGCTCTAAGTATAGTTCCGGTCCTCTTCTTATTATATCAAGCATTTAATTTATGAGATGCTTCTAAACAAGATATTATTAAACAAACATTGTAAACAAGTTAACTGGCACATCTGGTAAACACTTGACAATCAAAATGCAAAATTCTTTGAAGTTCTTTCTTGCTAAAATCAAAGCAAAGAATACTCAGGGCCATGCAGACAATTATTTCTACTATGAAGACACTTTTTCTCAAAAATATCAGGTCACATTTTATGTCGCTTAACAGGTTCATGTATCCACGCCCAAGGAACAGTGGCTCCTCTTTCAAATTTGCGCGTAACGGTGTGTGTGAAAAGCCAGGAACAGCTGACAAGAAACTGTGGTGTAATGCAAATTCAGAGCTCGCAAAGTGTCCCAGTTCAAAATTTTTTTCTTCCATGCGGCCTATCACCTTGTCGGACTGAAACGGCATCCGGCAATTTTTGAGAGACTGTTCCTTTCGCACCACTGCTCAAACAATAGCGCTCTTGAATTGCAGAAGCTTAAGATTTAAACAAAGCAGCGGTAATGCAAATAAATAAAGCGTTCTGGACGGCGCATTCATATGATTGATAAATATTTATAGATTTGTAGAGTGTCTCTGAAAGATTACGTAAGAAAAGAAACTGCTTTGTGGGGTTCCTACGCAGTTCTCCCCCCTGCTGCTGGCTCTCAAAATTGTAACACTATGAAAATCAAAACGTTGATTGCGTTATATTTATTATCTGCTTCCTTGCTTGATTGCTTCCTTGCTTGCTGCTTGCTTGCTTGCTTGCCCGCTTGCTTTCTTTCATGGTTCGTCTATTTGCTTCCTTGCTTGCTTGTTCGTTTGTTTCTTGGTTTGTTTGTTTGTTTGTTTGTTTGTTTGTTTGTTTGCTTTTCTTGCAAGACATACGAGCTTCTCGTGCCTACGTATTCCGAAATTGGTTCGCAGACCTCATCGTACAATGGACTCCCTCCTTCGCAACAAAAACAATTTACTAATTCTGGCTGCATGCCAAGTCTGCAGATAATGGTCTCGACAAAAGCGCGGCTTCCTTTCGTGAGTCTTCGTGTAAGCAGGGCGATGTGGGGGACGCAATTAAGAAATTCCTGCTGGCATCCAGGTCAGCACTTCACGTTCTGTAAATAAACAATCACATATTCGTGCAAAAATAAGCTCAGTGCAAGTAAGCTTCGCAGCCTTATGGCGATACATATGTGGTTATTCAAACTTAAATGTGAATGCTGCCATTTGGGCAGCGCAAGACGGCAGTTATACATAGAACCGAACTGTTGTATTACTTCTTTCCACTGATGTTCCACTTAGTACGCCGTAATTAAGGCTACTCGCCAGTGCGTTTCCTTTATCCCTGTACGGCCATTGAATGCAGCAGTGACTAACGCTGGGATGTGCTGGAGTCACATTTGCCTACATATTGGCACTCAAAATAGTGTGCAAGGCCATATGTCTGCAATTTGTAGCGCACACTCTAAATTTAGTGGCTGGAAAAAGGAATCATGAACCAGCTACCTCAGACAAAATCATTGTTGACACACCGAGTGAGTTTTACAGCGAAGCTTTTCTTTGCCTCTCCCCCCCCCCTTTTGCAGTTCTCACTACTTGCTGCTGGTTGCTGCCACGCACACATGGCCGGAACCGGCCCTAGTGTAAACAAGCATGGATATAGCTTACGCCATGCTGACCCGGGCTGGCAGGTGACACACGTAACTCCGACACCAACACGCCGTTTTCTTCATTTCATCGTCGTCATTGCCTTTAAGTCATTGTTATCATTGCTTCGATATCACGTCATATCCACACTTGCGCTGTCATCACTGTGTCGTCGTCACTTGGTTGTCATATCCCCTTCACTATACCGCCATCGTCGAACCATCGTTGTTATAGTATCGTCATCACTGCGTCATCGTCATTCCATCGTTATCATGCTAACATCTTATGGTGTCGTCACACAGTCGCCGTCCAGCTGTCATGGTCGTTCCAGCCTCATCATTCTGTCGCGCGGCTTCTATTGTCGCCGTTGCGTTACCACCATGCCTTTGTTGACGCACCATTGTTGTCGCACCATCGTTGTCATCCCAGCTTCGGCATCCTGTTGTAGCCGTGCCGTTGTCTTCATTCAGTCGTCGTCAGTGCAACGTCATCATAGTTTTTGTCATGCGGTCGTCGTCACGCGGCTGTCGTCCTACAATTTTCGTCATCTTAGCATTATCTTCACATCGTCGTCATGCCGCCATCGTGTTCATACCATCGTACTCATTCCAGCTTCGTCCTCTTATTGTCTTTACGTCGTCGTCGTCCTACCTTCGTCGTCATGCAACTGTTGTTATTGTGTCGTCGTCATACAGTTGTCAGTAGGCCGTCGTAATCATTCCACACTAATTTTCTCATAATGATTCAAGGCCCAGCATGCTTTCGTCGTCGTTCAGTCATCACCATACAGTTGTCGTCATGCCATCGTCGTGACTCCTTTATCGTTATTCCTTCGTTGTCACACATTGTATGCACCTGATTGAACACATCCCAAGTATGTGGAATGAGGTGGTTTTCGGGGAAAATGTTTCAGCTTGTTGGCGTACTACGTGCTTGCAAGTGGTCGCTAAGCAAGAATCGCGTTCTTCGCGGACCCCAATGAAAGCTTTGCTTAAGCCAATTCCCACAGCGCGTGGAATCCCCCATTTTTACAGCGAATCTGCTAAGGAAGTCTTGCAGCCGTTGTTTTTGCTCGTTTTTTATAATTAGGAGCACATACTTTGTAGACAGTTCTACGCATCGTAGGAGCAACAGAGAAAGAAGGAGAATAGTAAGTGAGCAATCGTAACCGAGCAGTAATCGAGAGAACGTTCTGTGGAGTAATCCTACACAGCCGCAGGGAAACGTGGTAGTAGAAAATTACGGACCAGCAGAAATCATGCCACTGACCAAAAAATTCTGGTTGTTTGCAAAGGTTTCCCTGCTTCCGACCGCCGCAGTGATCATCGATACAAAAATTTAATCAGCAGCAAGCAAAGATAACGGGGACCATGGCTTTTGCTACCGATAGATTCCCCGCTTGCACGCGGTTCTGCAGCTACGCCCGCTCGACACTGCACATGTTACCCACCGATCTATGGCGGATTCCCAAGACCTAGCCATAAAATACTTTCCGCAATATCTTTTGCGGCAGTGGACATGGCCCAGTCGCAGGGGTCATAACGCTGACCAACAATTTTTTTTGTTTTTACACCGAGTAGTTCCACTTCAACGTGCGACACTAACAACCCGACGTTGTTGATTCTGGAATGCCCATTAGTGTGCCCCCTTGCTACTTAAACTTCTTCCTGTGCCTGTAATTTACTGAAGCTTAGACTGTTGGGCCAGTTGGTGCATCATGTAGGGTCGTTGAGTGGAAATATGAGCGGGGAGAAAAGGAGTGGACAGGACAGACCGGAGAGTGGACAGTCCGGAGCGTCTGTCCTGTGCACTCCGTTTCACCCCGCCCGTATTTCTGCTCAACGACACTACATGTAAATCACTGGTTAGCGGGGCGCAGAGCGAAAACAGGAGCCTACTGTTGTGAAAATATCTGCAAAGTCTGCCCCGAAAGACCCATCGCAACTTTGAACGGAACTTTTTGATATTCGAGAAAGGGGGGCAGCAGTAGAGCGTAGTGTAAACGATTTAACAAGTCAGTGGCAGGAAGGCCAGAAATCAATCCAAAAAGTAACTTTAGAATATCGGCAGAACCAACCTCATGATGAATGTCAATGTTAATGCGATTAATATTGAAGCGTTGTGGGGACAAATCGTATTGCTGGAGTCAACTTTATTTACAATCATTAAATCGGGAAGTAGCCTAAGAACGTTAATTGCATTAATTCACGCATGCGCCACATGTAGCGCCACTACAGGCCACAGTGGATAAACCTTGAGATTTCAAAAAGCTTCACTAAACGGCGCTTCCCAACCGCGGCCAGCATTGTCTCGATGCCTTCAGCAGGCAACAGCGTCTGCAACTTTGGACACTACTAAGAAACGCTGCATCTTGGGACGCTCCACTTTTTCCGCGTAAAATCCAAAGTAGAATGCTTTGCCTGGTGTATTCTTACCAGATATGGTCGCCACATTTCAGCAGGGCTGTGTCCGCCCTCTGAATACAGTGTCGGATCTGTTCTACATTGTTATTATCATGTGTTCATATACTTCTCTTACAGACGGTTATCGTTTTCTTTTAAAGCGAAAGCTTTACTGGCCGCGAACTTGCGATTTCGCCGTGGCCGTGCTTCGAGGAGGCACATGACGTCACAACGCGTTCCTCGCCGTTGCGTTCGCCTCCGCTCGCTTCGCCAGCTGCGTCGCATGTCTGATGTCGGAGGATTGAAAAGGAGAGCTCGCGTGTGCCGCAACCACATTTGAGGTGGCAGTATGGACGGCGACAATTCTGATAAGCAGGAGGAGGCCTGGGATCGACATCGGAACGAGATGAAGAGGAAACGAATCGCCCAAGAAACAGACGAACCGCGCACTGAACGACTGGCTAAACGCCGCAACATACCTAGACAACCAGACTAACCTGCGCTTTCAATCAAGATTAACCAAGGCTAACCATGCTATTCCTTAGCTTTCGCTACGTATATCCTGGCATAGCCGAGCTAAGCCACTGGCAATTTTTTCATAAGCTCGCACAAAGAAAAACTTATATTGTTTGTATTCTCTTCTACCATCGCTGTATTTGATTCCCATCCACCTAGTATTGTTTAAAACAAAAGTATGCTTGTAAATATATCAGTGAACAGACACGTGCGCGTGAGAAAAAATTTGCCGAGTCATAGGCGACCACAACAACAAGTCAGATTTTAAAAAGCGGGATAGAGCCTCCAAAGTCTTGTGCGTTTATGAAAGCCGAGGTCAATGTTCCAATACGCTCCCTGTTGACAAAGAACGACCGCCCAATTATGTAAATGCCACATACGTTAGAACGGGGACCGCAGGAAAGTGAACTCCCTGACGTCTGGAGCCTTCAGCAATAGACAAGCACGTAATATATCCACGCATCTACGCAGTCGCCACGATTTAGACTTCTCCGCTTCAGACGGCGTTTCTATGCTTATGTAAAATATAAGGTAAGATTTCCGCAATAGGTTGTGCGTTGTCCACTGAATCAGCTCATAACAGCCGTGGTAGCATAGTAGCACAGGTAGTCGGCAAATGACACATCGTTATTACAGACAAAAAGCTATAGTAACTCTGCTCCAGCTACTGTATGCGCGATTACTTGCGTATACAAAAATTATTCGCACGAAATAAACTAAAATGTGACGGTGAGAGAGTTACGGCGTTGCTTTCACTTGTTGATCAAACTTTTATGACTTCATCTTACACCGCACCATTCCATTCAAGTAGAAAAGACTAAGAATACACACTAGCAGTTAATCTGAAATAATTGTATTATCTAATATAACAAGACTATAAAACACTATGAAAGTCGGATTTACTGAACTTTATAAGGACAGAAATAACGCAAAAGACTCTCGTATTTTAAATGCATATGTGACTTCCTAGTTGTACGTGAATTAAACAAGGCAGGGGGTACACCTTAGGCTTTACCGTTTCTATTTGAGCGGGCTAAATTTCATAAGCAACTTAAGTGGTCTGCAAGTATGAGTTGCGCGAACGTTTACTTTCCCACGACGGGTTCGCCTTAACCAATAGCAGCCTCAAGATAGCAGCATTACCAATTTGAATCATGCCCTGTGCCCAAATATTTCGGTGGCTTCTAAAAACACGACCTAAAAAGAAAGTTGTATTCGGCGAGACCAAACAATGGGTTCACGATCGAGCCTGGGGTTTCCCGCAGATTTTAAAGTCACTGAGAAGGCTGAATGTTAGCACTCTTCCGTGTTCAGTGAGCCGTATACTCCGTGAGTTAGCAGCCACCCACACATCGAGGAAGTCAATCTGATTTCAGCTTTTATGCCCACGGATGAAGACAGCTTGATAATTCCGTGGTTTAACGCTCGGATAACTATTGGCGCCACGGCCGCACAGAGCGAGCTTACTCGGAAAGCCCTCTGTGAACCGGCGCCAAGTCGCAACCAATCTCGACGCTAATGTAGCAGCAGGGACAGGGTTAAATACGGCACTCGCTCTGCGGGCTTAGCGCACCGATTGCAGCCGAACACGCGTAATGCCGAGCACGAGCTTGCGCCCTGTTTTCCTGTCCAACCATGGCACCAGGACTCGTTTGCTGTGTGAGCCTGTGCAGGTGAAGGAGATGACGCAACGGGAGACTCAGTGGCTGGCTTAGAAGACGGTGAGAAATGTGTGATAAACGGTGCTGCAACGACTGCGAAAGCTGGACTCTGTAACGTGGTATCTATCTGACCGATCTATGATTTTTATTGTTCTTGTTCAGTAAGTTACGAAAGCGCGATCAACTGAACCAAGGTGGGTGCCTTCAGCTGGCTATCCCAGCATCACCTGTAATGAAGAACTCCTAAGAAGAAAGGTACCATAAAAAGTGAATAGCCAACAGTATGACTTTTTGTCGTTTTTCATCTTCAGGCCTAATTTATATGTAATCCAAGAAGTTTTGCACGTTTCTGATAGAATGTGTTAGAACGCTGTAGATCTTTGTCATTTTGCCATCACGTATTCTTTATACAACCAATAGGCAAATTGCCAATGAAATTGTAAAGCAACAGCTGGCCCTTATTTGTACTTTAAATCTATACCGTCTGTAGCCTGTAGACTGTGTTTCTATGGCTGTACGCTTTTGATAAAAAGTTGTACACATTTTGATAAGCTCTGAAATGTGTATTTCTATTCCTGCTTATTTCAAAACGAAGATATAGCAAGTTAGGCCCAAGTTTGTCAAATATTCTACAGACAGTATTACACAGGCTACGGACTTATCACTTCGTTCTCACCGACAGTTCATGATTTGTCTCTCAGTTGCGCTCCTGTTCAGATAGCATTAAACTTTCGGCGTCTCTCGGTGTGTACTGCGTGCAGCCTACGGCTATAGCGCTATTGGGGGCGAGGAGTTACGGAGTCGCCATCTGTCGGAAGCGCCTCCATTGCGTAGTATGAGGGATAACGCGGCGCGCTCCTCATAGGTTCGGCTCACGGCGCTCAATAAAAACACCACGCGACAGCCCTCCTGAAAATTTCTGTAAGTACTCTCAAAAGGAGTGGATTTTTTTTTACTGAAAAAATAATAATATTGGGCAAACTGGAGGCATGGAATGGTTTACAGACGGTATCTTTTTACCGAATACCTAGAGCGAACGCCACTGCGCGCGGCCGCCGCGATGATGTCTCCCGAACCGGCTGCTTGCGTGAAAGGTATGCAAACGCTGAAAGCAAGCTATGTGAAATATGTTCTTCTAGTGGGCTATCTGCATAAATGAATGGAGCATAGAATGAAGCCTCAATGAAGCGATCGCACGGGTTCGCAGCGACCGACTGCTCGTCTGCATGCATGTCCGCATACAATGTTTTGCATTCGCTGCGAGCGCATTTTGGCACCGTTCCGTGAGCTCTAGGGAGCCGAATATCAGCATCTGACAGTACGCAAACAACTATTGTTGCGTAGACGTTATCAGAGCAGTTCAAAACTAATTTTGTTAGAGACTTCAACGCCTACGGCGACTGTGATGTCCCGTCGCGATGATGCAATCTTTCCTTTTCTAAATTTTTGGACGTTTCAATATTATTTCTTAAGTTGCGTCCCACTGTATGTTTATCTGTCTCCTCAGCGTGCGTTTTCCCGCTGCTTCTTTTTCGTAATCCAGTACATTAATTCATAATACAAACATGACCATGTGCCATGCTTCTTTTAATGTGCTTCTTACCGTTCCCTTTCCATTCCAGCGAACTTGACAGAATCTAGCATCAACAAGTTCATAGACCAAACAAAGCGTCATGACATTAGCCGGGCAGCAAGCACGGGCGAGCGTCTCGGTGTGCGTTTTCAGCTACTCACGGAACATCGCAGTCCCGACGCCGTAGTAGAAATCTTCCTCGCGTCTTGCATTCTCCGTACCCGAGTACTGCGTACTGCGTACCCGAGTTGTAGCCGACGGCTGTCTGCCGGTTCTAAGTTTCGCGAACCAAGCTTCACGCAGATTCTTGCCCTGCGTCTAATTGTGAATAAGGCTGGCACCAGGCTCCGTTGCGTACGTCTGGCACTGCGGCACCCAGCAGTAGCCTATCAGACTACACGCCTCCAAAAGCCGCCACTACCTATTGTAGTGTTTTAAAATGCTGTGAAGCAGATACCCAAGGCGGGAAAACCTCGCCACTTAATCAGAACCGCAGCGCAGGTGGGACCTTAAACTTTCTTTTTCAGTTCGCTTCGTCGCTTCCGAAGCCGGCGACGCGGCCGCTGTGTCCACGTGATCCCTCATGCCACATCACGCCGATGTTGGCGCCAGCTTTTCCAGTGGTGGAGCTCGCCCCCAATAGTGTGCGCAGTAGAGCCAGAGGTGATGCGCTTCATATCGGTGAGAGCAGCGTAAACGGTCATCCACTGCAATCATACGTTGGCCTCTCGGCCATTTCTATACGCAAATAGTATACCTTCCTAAACGAACGTCCCAGTACTCGGTGGTATTGCTTCGCAGGTAAGAATCTCGCTCTCCACATACTTTTTATGGACTGTAGAGCGAATTTTCACAGAATCAACCGCCATACAATGACGTGATTCTGCTATCACCCTCAACGCTCGAGTGCTCTGGGTATAATAATGAATTCGCCCCGTGACTCAGCTCCGGTTTCGAGAGTCAATACAGTCAGTCACCGGAGATACGCCGCAGCTCCAACTGGAGAGCCAATCTGAACTCCTGCTTAGACGACCGCCCAGTGCTTTCCAATAGTTATTTTGTTTCGGGTTCTTCTGAAGTAGTGGAAGGAGGTTAAGGCAGCTGAGAGGAGAGGGGACGTGATAGCGGGAAAGAACGCTTGGTGAAGTTTCCTATTTTAGTCATGCCGCAAACGGCAATTATACGCGTACTATCCACTTGGTAAACATTCTGTGTCAATACCTGTGCTCGAAGGGCACACTCATTTAGGTCTCACTTAGGCCCTCACAGTCGTAGTAGCCCGTTGGAGGGCATCAAAGGACAGTGGCGGTTAACTTAAAATTGAACTGACCGGACCAGTTTCGAACGCAACACCAACATTTTAGCCAAATAATATATGTTCATTTTGAAACCAATCTGATATATAGTTAGATATACAAAATCAATGCAGTATAAATGAATGCAGTTTTTATTACAATCCCTAAAGTTCCGGTTTCCATTCGACTGTCCTATGTTCTACTTACATCAGCGCGTTTTGAGGATCCCATTCACATGTTCTGGCGTCATCTGCTTATACTGTGGTCTAGGCACGCGCTTTTGTCGTTTTAAGAAGCAAAATGTCACCAATATGGCACAAATATTTACTTTCTCCTGTGTGCGACCGGCCACATGCGTGAGTCCAGTGTAAAGTTACCTTCATACATATGTACACATACGTAAGCAGTCCCTTCTTCCTGGCCGTCCAGCGCGCCCACGATCAGGCCGGCAGGCTAGACTTGTCAGTCCCGTCGTGGGATTAGCAGGGGGCGTGTTTTATCGCGTTTTTCTGGACCCAATGAAAGTTTACTCACTCACTCACTCACTCACTCACTCACTCACTCACTCACTCACTCACTCACTCACTTACTCACTCCCTTATTCACAGGTGATTGCTGCAGCTGATGTTCGGGAAGCAGGTAATTCCTTTCCGTCGAAAAACAATATCGATTTCCCGCTACACAAACGCTTGCGGCGTTCAACGGCCACGCGCTGAAATTGGAAGCGGCACTTGATCATTTGGTGGCGCGCGCTACTAAGGACCTCACTAATGAACTCGGCGTCTTCCAGGCACCTCTTTAACGCAATGTGTTAATTGGATGGGTTCGGGACCACGTTCTTGTCAACGTAGTGGTGTCTCTTAGACGAGACCAAAGTACACCGTCTCCCATTGCAGTCGGATTCCTTTGGTTTTGTTGATGTTGCTGCTAACGCTGTTATGAAACTCGGCTCTTTTATCTTATTCAGATCGCATATTGCAAACACCTTGAACCGTGACTAAAATGGCACTCAGGCCCGCAACTTGAAATCTTTCGCACCAACGCATTAAATACCCACCCACCCCTGCAGTTCTAAAATAAATACCGTCTCTTGTTTTTGCTGTAATACTGCTATATACTGCGTATACATACAAATGTAGTGCGTTTCACACGTAGCCGGCAACGCTGCGGAGACTATTTACGCAAGTAGTGCAGTCATACACGTGTTACTCCGCGCGTTCAGCAGTGAATCTTTGTTTTATCTGCTGCGCTTTCGACGGAAAAAACTACCTCGCACATTACAACTGCAACTTGTGGACGTAAGCGCGCATAGAATAACGTATCTGTGGACGTTTGACTTCAAGTGTGCAGCGTACTACGTTTCAGTCGCATGTCGCCCCCATTTCTCCCCCAGTTCTGGTCGCATTTCGCCTCCATCGAAATTGCGGCATTGCATTGCCTGCTATGCATAACTCTGAGCGCGCCTGATCTGGTCTTCAATGCGTTTAACAAATGCTCGATCAAAACGTTCCTGCATAAATTTAAACACGATCAAGCGATCACGTTCATATAAAGGCACCTTCACAGTGTCTATATTCAACGCTTTGCTGCGCTTAAGGCAAGCGAGGACGATTCGTGCCAGCACTGCGCCGGGGGCGGCTTTACTATATAGCGCATGCAAAAGATATTGCATGAGGCGCCAGTAGCCTGTTACCAACAGTCTCTGCTTAACAACCACTGCGAAGTTTGCACAGTTACATTACATTGACTCTTTAGCTGCACGTCAATTGACAAGTGAAGGCCTCGAAATGGCGGTGTCTTGAAACCTTCCGTTTACAGAAGCGATCAATGGCACGGCATTATTGAACGTGCTGCGGTCTAGCATGCCTGGAAGTTAAGGAAAAAAAATCGGTCATACAGTAGCGACAGATGGCAAGGCCGGTGAACAGATGAACTCGCGTAGGTGAAACACGGTGACAGCAGACAATGTCAGTTAAATTACAGAGTGAAACTTAGCACAGTGTGCGACCGACTTTGTCGCTGTCTGTTTGTCCGCCGCAGTAGAGATGACGTGCGCGAATCGGTAGGTTGATCCAGCAATTAAATATAAAACACCGCGCTAGGACAAAACAGTTGAGGGAGCCCATGGCAGGTTACTGAAAGCCAAAGTAAACTACATCTTCAACCCTAATAGCAATGTGAGTTTCTGCATCTCAAGCCGATGGCAGAGAATTCGCCACACCACGACTTCTTTTGTTCGAGCTCTATACCGCTCTTCCCTCGAGCATAAGCCAACAAAGCTCTGGTCCATCCGCTGCAGGAAGTCGATGCTCGCACTAATTGCGCGCCGGTCATAATTCCACGTCTCGTGAGCGGTGTTTGTTGTATGCCCCGCTGCCTTTTGTGGGTTGCTACGGCTCTGAAGGCAGACGGGCACACTGGAAAGCAATAAGTCGCGGTGTCGTCGTCATGACGGAAGCCAGTCTGCCGCAGCGCCATGCGGAAGTTGTGGATCACATCTTCAGTACGCGCTCTCCATGGCTCGCGAGCAGTGGTTATCAATGCGAAGGTTTGTTTGTGAATGTGTGTGCGTGTGCGTGTGTGTGTGTGTGTTTGTTTGTGCGTGTGTGTGTTCCTTTTCTCTGCCCACATCAGGAGCGGTATTTGCCCATTGCTTATCGTCGTTACACGGTCTTTAAGCACGGCACGTATTTATCATATAACCTTACAACGATTGCGGGCCAACTAAGATTGATTGGTGGTTTGCCACGCCGAAGATACACAATAGCGACGCGGTATAATGGCGCATGGGGTTATTAACGTGCACCCATTGCCCGTCCAACGAGCGTTTCTGCATTTCGTTCGCAGGAACTTCATCTACAGCAGCAATTACCATATATCCGAGTGTAACAATGGTAAATACAAGGTGCATCAGTGTAGCAATTTCTAAGTTAGAAAGAACTCCGGTTCCTGAAGGAAAACCGAATAGTACAAGTTGATGATGCCCTATGCTTTCGACGACCAACTGCTAATTGCGCATCTGCGGCAAAAGGAAAGGATTTCATCGATATACAGAAGAGACGTGTGACTGCACTGATTTATGCCCCCAGTGAGACTAGAAATGAAGGCCAGCAGGAGTCGCCACTTCACTATTGGCAGGGATCAGAGACCACTTTTTATTTCTATCGCGGCTGCCTGCTGCAGCCAATTTCTGGTGAAAAAATAATTAACATCCATTCAGAACTTGTAAAAAAGACAACGCTCGAAGGTGACTCTCAATGTAAGCGAATAGCGAAATGCTTCGAGAAAGATTTTTCGTTTTTCGCTTTGCTCGGAGAATGACGCACTTGATGGCGTATATGTCCTGGACTGAAGATATTTCGGTAGCGCTTGCTGTTTCACTGTGCAGTTACGCAGAGACTAGGTCCCTTAACCAGTTCATCTGTAGCTGTAGCATACGGGGCTATGCACATGAGCCGATGTGTTGTGTCTAGCGGCGTGAGTCGCTGCGTGGAAAGTAGTTTCGATCTCCTCTACCGCCAGAGCCCTCTCCCGCGGCAGAAACACAGGGAGCGCGGGTGGTTGGATGAGAGGAGGGCTGTCCTTCCGGAGCGCTTAACCACAGCATTTAAACCTTCAGACGCAACAAAGTTCTCTCGCTAGACCTTACCGCAAGCGTGTCTCAAGGAGACTTCCTCCCGTACCCCGACTCACCCTTGTAGCCGCATCGAATATGGAACCACCACTGACTTACTAACTAGTAACTACAGACCACCAATTACCGACGGCCTACCAAAATAATGGCGAGAAAGGTAAATTGAGCTGTTCACCTTAAGTACACTTGATGTAAACCTAGTGGTGTCCCGTTTTGTCAGAGATACGGCCTGCTCGACGGGTTCTTGCCTATGGTAGTAAATAGTATTGTTTTAGCTCCAGAAGAAAAAGAATAACCCTAGATAGTGACCTCTGGAGTACCCCAAGGCCCTGTCTTGGGGGGCCTCCCTAATGTTTATTGTATATAATTGATATAACTAGATGTATTAGGTAAGCTATCAGGATGTTTGCAGACGACTGCGTAGTATATAGGATTACTGATAGTGGTTGTGATTTTTATGCCCTTCAGTATGATCTAGATAAAGTTTCAACTTGGTGTGTCAAATGGGAAATGTCGCTAAACGTATCGAAATATTTAAACACTACCTTTACAAGGACAGCTTTATTCTACGCAGGGTTGCGGAATGCAAATACTTAGGAGTTTTATTTACCTCGGATGTAAGGTGGAACAGGTATGTGCAGGAGGTAAGAAGGAAGGCGGCACGACAATTCGGCTTCCTAAGTCGAAATTTCGGCCAACCACATAGTAAATTGAAAGAACGGCTGTATTTCACTCACGTACGTTTGGTACTTAGGTACGCAGTCATCTGCCGTGATCCTTATACGTGTGAGTTAGTCAATTTACTTGAAAAAATTCAGAATAGGCCGGTTCCATTCATTCTGTGGAATTCCGGCAAAAGCCTCAGTATCACCGAATGCAAGCGCACACTTCGTTGGCAGGATCTAAAGGACAAAAGAAAGGGCCTCAGACACAAATTTTTTCACAGCGTATACCATGCTAAAACAGCAATTGACAGGAACAAATGTATTACATTACCGTCATATATCTCGCGTAGAAGGGACCATGCCTTGAAACTTCATGAATTTCCTTTTAAGGCTGACACCTAGCGTTATGGGTTTTTTATAGGACCACGAGGGACTGGAATGCTCTTTCGTTAAATATTCAGGTATACAATGCAATGAAAACATTTACCTCGGTTTGTGTGTTGAAATTAGTGAAAATTGATGCAGATATGTATGTACTCCCCTGCTGTAATGTCTTCAAAGGCGTTGCAGCTACTGAATAAATAAATAAATACATTGTTTTCACTCGCCTTTCTCGCGAACTGTATTTGCTTTCACTGAACCCCTATTATTGGACATTCGTGACACTGTCTTCGAATTTGTTATCATGATGAGGGCTAAAATAGCTGTCGCAGCTATCAAATCTCCATTATTCCCAAGTCAACCAAAATTCATACCAGCCCCTATCAAGCTCGCATCGTGGTCAGTGAAAAGACTCACAGAGGAGGAGCGCTTGTCAGCCATGACTTGACAATAGACGGGAACATCACCGCCCCCTAAGGCCCATCACCATTTATTTACCAAAAAGTTTGGATAACTTTGGTATTTTCTCTACATCACCCGCAGCATGATCAGCAGTGTTTGACCTCTATGTGTTCGCACATTGCCTGTCATCTAGACGTAGCAACAAAGGATGATGGTCCTTTGCGTCATGAACTACTCCAACAGCACAAGTATTCGTTCATGCGCAGTCGACTAAGCTTTCAACAACAATCTCTTCACCGCGCAGCAAAGAAGAAACCAATCCCTACCACTGTCTTGATACAGGCAGTGATTGATTAACTTTAGACTCGCTTTGTTTTGAGCCCATCTTTTTCTAATGCAGCATACAATGCATTGTTTTGCAAGCGTTAGCGTTATGCTGATGGCTGCAGTGTCAGCGGCAACTGCGGCATCAAGTGAATGGCGTAATGCGGTTTTTTTTTTTTGCGGCTTTCGTTTTTAATATTAGCTTGTCCTTGTTTCAATCGAGGCGAGGGATCCACGAAGGCAAAGTAGTGCCATCGGCGACATCGCGGTCCTTATACGCTGCCGTGGTTGCTGCGTCATAAACCGCGTTCGCTGCGGTTTATGGCGTGTGATGGTTGCGCAAACACCCTTTGCATGTCTTTAAAGGTTAATGTGGAAGAAAATTTGACGTGACGACATGCAAATGCCTCAAATATCGTTTTGGGGCGGATGTCATTTAAACCTGCCTTGAGTAATTCTCAACTTTACAGTTAAGAAGTGTGGACTCTCTTTCAGATTAGTGTGATGCGTAGAAGGCAATGGATGTTTGCCGCTCGAGGATGAGAAGTAGTCCTAGCCCTTCAAGTGCGTCAACCACTATGCCACGAAGCTCCACGCAAGCGCTCAATCCAACGGCAACCTGCATTACTCGGCACAGGTGCGCTATAACAAACATACGAGTACGTCGTTACCTTTTAAAACAACAATCTCCTGCAGGAAGCGCTACGATATAATCCTCACCAAACGCTAGCGCCATCTAAAGAGACAAGGTCTTTGGGTCCACTTGTCAAAAAGGGGGCATCAGCGTGTTCCTGGTGTCTTCCTACACAAATCCTGCGAATTCCGTGGTGGTCACATGATTTTGACCGCTACTAGGCAAGATTATTGACGGAGCCGATCCGAACGCGTCTGCACTCCTCGGCGCCACTTGGCGTTCCCCGGGTATGTAATGAGTTTTTCGGTTGTTTCAAGGTGCGAGCTATACCACAAACGAATAAAGCGTAGTATGCTGCCTGAAGCCATGCTAATCAGAGCCATTGGCACGGTAATCGAGTAGGCGCTGGGTTTCTTTTTAAACATAAACTAGGCTTTTAAACCTCAATAGGGAGAACCACTATCAAGAACACCGCAGAGATAACGCCAAAACTTGGCTGCCGCCTGAGGATGAAGGGTAGCGATAGTCTGCGAAGCTATTCACTTCCCGTAAAATGGTTACACGGGTCAGAAATAGCTGCACGCCTGGCCTGAAGCCGGCAGGATAAGCCTGCGCGCTCGATCGACGACGACCTACGGCAATGATTTGGAGAAAAATAGCTCCTTCGGTAGAAGCACACACGAAAACGTACTAACCGGTAATAGGATAGATACGATATCACTTTCATAGAAAAATATTGTGCAATGCTCAGCGATTGAAACGCGGTGATCAGACCACATGGTGGTCCACTCTTATTATGGCACGGGTGAGCACTGGGGGGTCAAATGCAGTCGAAGTGCACCACAAAAGCTCTCGCTTTCATTGTATACCCCGTGTCGCAATTAGGGCATGCCTATTAGGGCGCGAAACAATTATTCTAATCTAGGCACCTCACCAAAAATAGCGTTGGCTTTGCCTTTTAATATATGTAGATATTTCTAACTATTGAACGTCTTTCTCTCTCTCTCTCTCTCTCTCTCGTTGTTTGTGCCGATGGATGAGTTCGGCGGCTACAATGTTCACCGGCGGCAGGAAAAGCACCTGTGGCCATTCGATGCTCAGTTAGCTGAGCACTCTATACAGGGATATCCATGCTTTTCATCCTCTGCATCGACTCACTTCCGGGTATGTTTGTTTTTCCACACTCCTTCGTCCTAAGCGAAGTAGCAAGGCAGACTTCGGCCGATCTGTCCACCTCTATTTCAATAGATATCTATGTATATTTCTTTGGCTACACACAGCCTTTCCTTGCCTTATATGTGTTTTATGTATATCGGCAGCACAGTTTTTCATAATATATGATGCCACCGGCTCCTGCTCACCTTTTAAACTGTACCCATCAATGTTGAACGGACTCAAAAACAAAATAGGAATAATAAGTAAAACGTCAATAAATCTCGGACCACGATCACGCACCTTTACGGCAAGGTTCAAATAAGCATATTGCATGTCCCAAAAAAACACATACAAGAGAGCACGTAAATACAGCAAGTTTAAGTAAGCGCCATTGTACGTCACAACAAGCACGTATAGCATTGCAAGTAATGAAATTTGAAAAAAAGAAACAGAACCGAAACAAAGACAAAATTCATGCGCAGGCACTTTCGTCATCGTCTTATTGAGACCGGGTTCACCTGAGCCCCGAGCTGCACCGACGGGGCCCCGTACGGCCGTCTAAGCTGAAAGCAAGGAGCGTTCGTGGAGCGACAGATGCCTTCCCGTAAGCTTTCGACGCAGTATAGCAGAAGCGTAAAAGCGAACGAACGACAAACACTTCAACCAAAGCGTAGAGAAAACTCAATTTCTATACCTCGCTCGCTCTCCGAAAACGGCCGGACAATGGGCTGGGCGGAGCAGCACATCTCTCGGAACCGACAGCGGAACAAAGAGATTCGGCGCCGTTCTCCCTGACCCTCAGCAGCGCGCGGCATACCTGCAACGGCGGAAACCCAGCGCGCCTGTTGTCATTGGGAAATTGCCGCTTCAGAAGGATTCTTCGATTTCCCGTCAGCGATGTGTGCCCCGCTCCGCTGCCTGTATTGTCAGAGTTTCTTTTTTTCTTCTTTTTTTTTTTTGTGGACCGCGCAAGCTGCTCCGCCTAACGGATCTGATACCTCCGCGCAGTTTACAAAAACGAACGGATTTCTGCGCAGCCTCCGACACCCGTAAAACAGTGCTCGCAACCCTTTTCGTGCGTGAATAACTATTTTACCAGCGGTTACCACATTACTTGCACAACTACACGGAGTATACTAAATCCGCTCAGTGTAAGCGGCACTTGACGTCGGTGGCGCTGAATTAGTGTCGTCAGAAAGTTTCCGAACGGAGCTATAATAAAATTATGACCTCTCTGGTGCAAAGTGGCGCTGATCGTGACTCTAGGATGCTGCAACGGCAGTATTATGGGGATGGGAACCGTCAGGGCGCCCTTTGTCTTTCTGCTTCCTCTTGACATCTACATATGCAAATATGCACTTTGAATTAAAGAATATTTACGTCGCTGCTGCGGCCGCAGTTAGGCGCTCAAACTGGGTTTGCTTTCTTTTTTTGTCTTCCGTCATCGCGCCATACCCGCCGCGTGGTAGTTATAGCCTCACCAGGCCACCGCCGCATCGCTTCCACCACAACGCGAGGAACGAAACATTGCCCAAAATCCATCGCCATTCCACATCGAACTCCTGCCGCTGCAAGAACGTGCTGTCGGCAGCCGGGTGTGCTAGCCACGTGCTCTGTGGGGCAGTTTGGTGAGGTTTGGCTTGGTGCCTATGGGTACGGCTCAGCCCACTGCGGGGGATCGGGCGTGAATCAGGCGGCACAAGGTAAAAAGGGAAGAAAACCTAAATGGAATTTTGGAAAATAAAAACGAGATAATAAGTGAATGCTAATCGTTAGCATGAATTTTCACGCTTTATTTAGAATTTGAAGTTGATATTTTCGTTTTCTTGTTGCCGAAAAACAAAGATAACATTATCGTGACAGTCTTTTGTTTCACTTACAAAATTAAGCATGTCATGACATACGTTCGTATTGTAGTATCCTAGTGCCGACGCCCCGTGAGATATTAGCGAGCAGCTTCTTTTTTTTTTTTTTTTCGGCGGTGGTGGTGGTGGTGGTACTTTTCTTTTTTCTTTCTCTTTCTGACGGGAAACAAAGTCGCGGCACTTACAGTAGCATGAAAAGGCACAGCTAAGCCAACTGTTCGGCAAATTGAAACACAAATCAAAGAGAAAAAGACACGATCAAGAACGTTCATTGAGCATTTGTATATTTATGTGAACTATATCTTCCTAGAAGGCGCTCTTGCTTGTTTGCGGTGGTTCGTTATTATTGTTAGTCCTATCTTGCCTTCCAGATACTGCGTCATCTAACACGAAAAATGAGGTTGTAGGAGGAGGTTTAGTTTTTTTTTTATATTATTGCTGCAGCGAGGTGCCTACTGACTAAAATAATTTTGAAGTACCTTTTCTTTATATTAGCTGTAGAGCAAAACAAAAACATTCTGCATCTCAAGAATCAATAAAATAGTCATAAACATATTTTTTTCACATATGGTGCATCTTAAGCCCGGTCCGATGAAATCACTCCTCGTAGGGGAAAGAAGGTGCTTTTGAGGATATTGTAAGTTTAAATTTGATTAAGGTATTTGTCATCATAAAAATTATGCTTTTTTCGCGAATGTCCAGTAGTGGGTAAGCACCATTGCTTGGCTACAAGAATACGAACAAAACAAAGTAATTCTTTAAAGAGAAAGCAAGCAAAATGGCTTTCTTCCTTCTTCCGTATCTGTGTGTGTTTTTTTTTTTTTCGAGAGCTTGTTGCAGTAGAAATCACTTCGGACGTGGGGAAATAGCTAAAGTCTGATTATATATGTATATTTCCTTTTTGCGTTAGCTCCAGTTTACAGACATCGCATTCCTCGAAGGACCACGTCTGATTGCGTAAAGGGCAGGAACCTTCTGATTAATTATGCAAAAAAGGTGAGGCGTACAGATAGGACACAAGAGAAGTAGACAACAAGTGTTACCTATCAGAGGGAATATGCGGCAGCGTGGAACGGAGGGGGGGGGGGCTGGAGGCGGGAGCTGTTTTTTTTTTTTTTTCTACTCTGCGACGCTCCGCTCCCAGTGCTGAGTGGCTGGTTGATTAGCGTCTCTAAAACGACCGAGGGCAAGTTCGAAGTCGCATTTTTTTTTGCGCTTCTAATGTAAATTTGTTGGGAAGGTTCGCAGAAATTAAGAAAGGCCACCAGCAAGCCACCCCTTCCCCAGGACAAAAGTCACGTCAAAACAACACAGATGGATAATCAGTTGTCCTAATTAAAACATTCAAGTAAACAAATACACATAGCAGCTAACTACGCCGGCTCGCTATTTTTTTAACACGGTAGCGACTGAAAACTTACAAAATCCGAAATCCAAATTTGCGCAATCTTTTTGATAGTGGAACCGTTGGAGATCCCACGTACTGTGGGAATTGGTGTAAGCGAAGCTTTGATAAGCCGGAAAGGTAAAACGGCACATCACGATAAAAAAAATTTCGCCCGACAGGCGAAGCATCGATTGCAATATCAAATTAGTAGACAGCTATACGAAGTAAGGATAGTAGTTAATCGGCCGTAAAAGCTTGTAAACATAGGCATAATTAACAAACATGGTGTCACGCGCGCACAAGCAAACATGAACGCATCTCACTCGGTGACCGCGGAAACTCGACGCCAAAACGCTGCATTGAGGAAATGTGGCAGCAGCAGCGAGCGGATTGAACTTCGTGCAGCCGCTCGCATCGACGCGAATAAGTCGCGAAACCCAGCGCAACGCGGACTCTGCACTCCTCGAAGATGTCTTTTCAGAAACAGCGGCCCGGCCGGGCGCTCGCGGCCGCACGGTCCGGCCAGAGTAGATGCCCTCTTCCCTACGCTCTCCCCGAAGCTCTGCGCGCGACGGAAGGCGGCGCGCTTCCTCCGCGCTTTCTTCTGTTGCCCGCGCGAGATTGAGCCGCGATCGCGGCTCACCTTCGTACGCTTTAACTCGCCCATTCAGCATACGGCGCGCGGCGACGATTTTATCACCCTTGGGCTTTATACGGAACCTCACGGCGACGGCGACAAAAGAAATGCGCCTGGAGTGTCCATGCAATTGCTATCGCAATAATAATCCTGCAGTGATTTTCGGTGATGACCACGTCCTGTAACCCAGCCGCAACGGTCATCAGCCGCGACAAAGGGCCTTGCAGAGCAAAGGTGACTTTTATTCAGGGACGATATTCTCGCGCGATCACTTCCGGTGATACTATCACCAGGACACACGAGATATCGCGTTTCTTTACACCGTACGCGTCGAAGCAGCCAGACAGAAGCGCCCCCTGGCACTTTGAAAGATAACCAGCTTGACTCACTGCGAGAAACTCCGTCAGCTGGAATCGCGAAGCGCGCCTTTAGCGAGCGGGAGCGCGACGCGGCGGCAAACGCCCGTGCCCCACCGGCCTAGGGGCAAGAGGGAATGGCCGGTCTACGCTACGGGCGCTGCTTCAGACCGGCCGTGGCGAAGGAAGCGGCGAGGCGTGGCTACGCCGCAGCATAACTTCCATGATACTGCGTGCGCATTTGGTGAGCTTCGCCACCCACGTATGGATGGATGGATGGTTGCTGTGAGCGTCGCCTTTGGAACGGGACGCCCGGAGGACAGCACCATCTGTGGATGTTGGCAGAACCGAGCTTCTTGTCACGTGACCAAATTCGCTTCCACGAACGAAAGCGGTCATAGCTTCAATACAGAGAAATCCTACGGTGGTCACGACGAAGACGACGCTGACACGTATAATTGTGGAGTGAGAGAGAGAGAGATAAAAAAAAGAAGGCGATATCCTTCGCAAAGAAAGCTTCATCTTAAATGTGTTTTTCGCTTGCTTGCCGGCGTTTCCTTTTCGTATATCAACTATAATATTTGGCCGGCACCTGTTCGTACGTATCATTCAGCTCTACGAGGGCTTTTATAATGTACAGCATTGGTTTCTTCATGGCAAGGTCGCGAAAATGAGATGGCAATCGCATAATTTGCGAGGGCTATTTCGGGATAAAAGCAGAGCCATCGCATCTACTGTACAGCCCCACATATGTAGTTGACATAATTCTTAACCAGAAAAGCAATGGGAAAGTTGAGTGTCGATCGCTACGTAATATCTTCTCTGCCCATTTCGTAGCGCATTTTTTACACCATTCAGTTGACTGTAATACATTTTTTCAAGACGCGCTAATGCGCATGGCACTCGGGAACCGCGCTCCGGTGAACTTGATATCATTTGTGTGCTTTGTGGAGTTACACTTTTGACCTTCTATGAATAATTATTTATTATTATATATTATTATATTCGTATATTGGTTAATCTCCCAGAAATAATTCCTCAACATCTTTCTTGAGGGTTAGTTCGTTTTATTGTGGTTACCTCACAAACTGTTCTAGCGTGGCTTCGACGCATTATGTCCCGGTGCCCTGAGTACTTCCCTTTGTTGAGGTTCCTCTAACCCAACGCAAGACTTTTCTTTTTATGCCATTTTTTTCTTGCCCTTGCGCACCTCACAAACTATTATCGTGCGTATTTTGAACATAAGTTTTGCTGGCACTATGGTTTCGGCGTGCAATCTCCCTTTTAAGGCTACCTTCCTTTCATAGTTGATCAATCGCCACTGTCACCTACAGCCCACCGCGAGACCATTACATGGCGAGCGCAACCTAATTACGCATCTGTGGCCCACTGTGCCAGGTATCTCTTGCGCTGATCAGATATCGGGAGAGCCAAATGTGTCTTTTCGGGGGAGTTTCGCCCTGGCAATGTTCGTGTTAACAGAGGATAAAGAAAAACACTACGGCACCATTACAAACACCCGCTTACAGGGTTTGCAACGTGGACGTCACGCCCCTTGCCACTTGCAGGAGGTGTAAACACGTTTGCCTGAACGCTCCAGAAGGTTCCACGAAGCCTGCAGACTATGATACGTCCACTGCAGAAATCCGTTCAAGCGGTAAAACGAAGCACCTTATCAGTCAGCGCTGCGATCGCATCTTATCCCCGCGGAACGTGCTCGCGCCGACAGATTGCACGGAGCCCTTGCAGGTCTGTCCTTGGCTACATCTTTGCTCGGTTTAAGCTTGAAATGCGCACAATTTAGCATATCTTTGCCGAAATTAAAACAACGTGTATTGTTAGGCGGCCAGCGCGAAAAAGAAAGTTAGGGTGAAGGCAAGATGCCTGTTCGTCATTTAATGACACTCTCTAACCTTCCGGGTTGGGGACGAAACGGCGAGAGAAAGTTGTTTCGCAGAAGCCGTTTCGTGTAGCCATGTCGGGTTGATTATTGCAGTGTATAGATTCATTTGAAGTAATCTTACCACGTTCTCTTTATTGTAGCGCAATCATTTTTTGAGCCTGGTTTAATCAGAAGAAAACACTCCGTCACATGCAGGTTTCTCAGACGCGCCGCCGTGCCTCAGTGGCTACGGCGATCGGCTTCACAGTCCGAAGTCGTGGGCTCAATTCACAGCCGGGTTAGTGGCATGCTGATGAGGGCGACACGCAAATACCCTCGAGTACTCTGTTTAGGCACAAGTTAACGAGGAGTACTCAGAGGCCGAACATTTATTTATGAGTCCACCTATTCGCGCAGGGGAAGTCACATTTAACTAAGAATGGTCACCTAAGGAAGGCTCACGTCAAAGCGACGCAGTGAGCCAAGCATCCCGTTTGCGCTGACAGGTAGAACTCATTTCACAGCTCGTTACAGAGTGGAAGAAACTTGAATAATTCGTCCGTCAACTTTGGTGAAGTGAAATTGTTTGTGTTGCAGTCGTTGAGTACTTCAAAACCACGAAGGTATGAATTAAATAGAGGACGGAACGCAGGGATTTGTGGAACCATGTTAGGTCCACATTATGTGTTTAGCTTAGGACGCTCTATCGTAAACAATAAAAAAAAAAAGCTCAGAGTCATTCCCATTTGAAGAAACAAAGTTCTAGTTACCTGCAGAAAAAGAAATTAAAACCCATATCTAATGGCACAATATCTCCAGAAACCGTGTGCATTTTCTTTGCTTCTCTTTTCATTGCAGAATCTGAAAACATGACACGCTTTCTGTCACAGGAAGTTGTCAGCCCTGCTTTGCGAGATGTGTAGATGGCACGTGCCACCATTTCTCGGCTATTCGACAAATGATTGCTGTACTCACTTCTGTACATCTTTTACGCGGCGCAGGAATAAGACTACTTAATATGAATGTCCTTTTGGCAATTACTTAGCATGTATTTATGCACACAAGTTGTTTCTGGTTTCCTTTCACCAGGCGCTGAGTAAATCAACACGTTTTTTTGCTTGCGTTTTTCAAAGCTATCTTGCTGGGCGGTGACGCTAGTCCTACCAAAGCAAGACATGCAAAGAAGACCGTTATTTGTGAAACGCCATCACACCAATTTTGCTTTTAAAGAATCTCGTCGGCCCAGAATTTTGGGTACGCAGGTGCACAGTGACCTGGGCGCCCGACCGAGTAGGAGTGATTGTGAAAACGTCCGGGCGTATTTGGAGCTCATCAGCCCAACAGGACAGGAGCCCGATGTAAGTGCCTGAGTGCGAGTGTCTCTGAACGACGAGCGCCTTCGACTGTTTCAGCGGATAGTGACGGAGTTTCGATGGAAATGAACCCTGGCCTAGAATTACATACACCGTTCCCGAGCCATGGTTTCTTTTCCTTTATTTAGGTGCACTGTGCGTTTGAAAGCACGCGTACGAGGGACTCGAAATCGACCCGACTTCCCCGCACGACACGAATGAAAGCGTGGCAGACTGTCGCTCCGCCCGCGTGACAGCTTTTGCATTGACTATACAGGGATGGCGACAGCATGACGCGCAAGAACGCCTCGGATAAATGCGTGCGAGACTTGTATTGGAAAACCCAAGTTGAGACAGACCACTTTCCTTTAGAAAGACCTGTGTGTAGATGTCACTTCGAATCCGGTTGAAGACTGACGGAGGCTTATGTTTGGAAAGGGCTAAAGCGCAACGCTGCGGCAGCCGCAGGGTTAAACTCGGGACGCCCTGTATCGCAAGCTCGCCACCGAAAAAAAAAACTACAGCAAAATGTAGCTTATGTTCTAACGTACGTCTAGCCGCTGTACTCAACTTGGTCCTTTTCCCTGTTTCAGCCTTTCACGGTGTTTTCCTGTCTTCGTTCCGCGAAAATGAACGCTGTGACGTCGGTGCATAATAGATCTGCCACCGGTGGTTTCGTCTGAAAATTTGAACCAATCAACCTTTTATGCCTATCGAAAAATGCAGAGCTAAGTTCGAAAAAGAACCAACGTGAGAAGAAATGCCACTGGTTGTCCGCTCAACTCTGTAGATTCAGCAGTTGCCCTTTATTTGCCCTTTGGTTCGTTACGTGCCTCAATAGCTTTACTTTTTTTTTTCGAATGATGATGATGATTGGAGTTTATTGGTGCAAGGACCAGAAGTTTTCTTTTTTTTCGGAAGGCGGCCCTGTAAGGACTATAAAGTGTAGCGTACGATTCTTAAATATGCATTCTGGTGGCTCTAAATGATTAACCAGGTTGCGAGGCGGAGCGATCTTGGACGCTGTGCAGCTTGCCACACTTATTGATAGTTAGCGCTTGCGTCTAATATGTCACGTACATCGACTAAGCGACACCTGTAACACAAAAACCTTCATCACGTACTCTGACTGACACTTGAGCTCTACGTAAATGTAGACTGCTCACCAACAACGGGGAGCTATTCCTCCAGGCGTTTTTTTTTTTTTTGGGGGGGTTTTACGTGCCAAAACCACTTTCTGATTATGAGGCACGCCGTAGTGGAGGACTCCGGAAATTTTGACCACCTGGGGTTCTTTAACGTGCACCTAAATCTAAGCACACGGGTGTTTTCGCATTTCGCCCCCATCGAAATGCGGCCGCCGTGGCCGGCATTCGATCCCGCGACCTCGTGCTCAGCAGCCCAACACCATAGCCACTGAGCAACCACGGCGGGTCCTCCAGGCGTTGTCAAACTTACCGTCGAGCTATCATCGCCGTTGTGTAATTGTGGTTGTCATCATGCCATCGGTGGTATTCTTGTTGTTGCTGTCTATTCTGTTATAACTATAATACCCGGGAAAAATTGAGGCAGTATTCTCCACGTCTATATTTTTTTACGTAACCCAATAAAGAAATAAGTTATCAATACTAAAAAAGTGAGAAATGAAGCTAAAATATCGATGAACATAATCGTAATAAATTTAAGGATCCTGCAAGCGGGAGTTACTTTCCAAATGTAACGCCTGGCCGCGCCACTACTTAAAAGTTATCCATCCACTTGGTGACGATCCTGCTGATACTAATATGGACAATAGGTCCAAGCATACAGCCCACTCCAAATTTAGTCCACACTTCGTACATAACTGCGCAGCCCTACTTATCGTAGTTCAGTCATCGTTGTCGTGCCGTCCCAGTCGCAGAAAACCGTTTTCTGCTCATACTTCCGGCTTTCATGCAAATCGTGCTTACATAGAAGTTTGCCGCTTGAGCGTCACTTGAAGCGTGAGCGAATATTAATTTTGCTGCGGCAAAAAGAAAGCGAAGACAGCGTTATACACATATTCGTACGCGCGGACGACTCCTTACTAGTCCTCTAACCCAAGCTGTAATGGAAACCGTACATCCCGCCTCGTTTCTTTCGCCTCCATTAGGCATCGGTAAACACATTCTCGTTAACTCTTCTTTTTTATTTCTATTTTCGATAAAAGGGGGGACTTGATAAAGAGTGAGAAGGCCTTCGAACTGCTGCGATAGGCTCAGGCCTCGCGTCGATCTCTGTCTGTTGACGAAGGAATTAAAGCGGAAGCTAGCTTCAATAACTGTGCCATGGGACGACCCGGGTGATCCAGCAAGCGAATCGTGCATTCGGGGCCCGCCATCGGCAGAAGCCCTACTTCTGCTGTGCCTGGCACGAATGGGCAGCGTACAGCAGTCCCTGATAAAGTGCGAGCGCACTTAGCGGGGTGCGCCGATCCGCGAAAAATATATATATGTATATATATATACATATAATCTTCGCGGAAAAAATGGCTTATTTATGTGTTGTGGTTTAACCAGTTGCTTTTTGGCTGACGTTGCTGCCTGTTAATTGAACGCAGCTTCAACTCACCACCAGCAGAGTCAGGAAATACGCAATTGAGATTTAGCGCGGCAGATACAAAAAAGAAATAAAACTCCCATTTTTGGACTCGCTGTATACGTGAGATCGCGCATGAGAAGCAGCGAGGCAATTATCTGGAAATCTTGTATGAGAGAATAAATGGCGGCGTTATTTTATAGCGACGCACCAGTGGTTCGAAATGCCATTGTAACGAGAATTACTTCTTTTTTCTTTTACCCTTTGGTAAGCGCTATGTGCTCGTCATAGTTCATAGTCATAGTATGTGCTGGTCATATACACTAAGCTGCGTTGTGGCGTCGGTTAGTATACTCGGTGGGCAAGTAACCGGTGCGACTCCTCCTGGGTACTTAACTATTCAGCCCAAGCACAGTTGTTGCGTAGTGATATGCTTTTCCGTTCACGCGTGCTCATTTCATGAACAAGAGGAATCAAGCGAAACGAGCAGATTGATTTCTGTTAGTTACAGTGATATCAAGTAAATAGACAATGAAGTCACGGAACGTATACGGGACACTAACTGTTACGTTTAATTAAAGGAAATAATAACGAAAGAGGAAACGAAAGTGGACAAAAAGTCACCTCGCCGCAGGTGGGAGCGGAACCCACAACTTCTGCATTAGGTGAACGATGCTTTAAAGGAAAAGCTATCGGGGCGGCCGTTCTCCGACCCACTTTCTGGAGTATCTGTGTATGTCTATTAGATGTATCCTTGCGAGTGCTTTGCAGCGTCACGCCCAGCAATGGCGGCAAATGTGAAGCATCCATCCAGCCGCCGGTGTCACGTAAGTACAAGAACTTAGAAGAAGGCTACCGGTCACGTATCGTACTTCAACATTGTATGTCGCTCTCCCCATCCCCTCTTCTGGCATCCAATGGTCGTTACAGGGTTTGTCGGCCCACTGTAGTGCCTTTGCTCGCCGGAATGAAGTTAAATGTTGCGACTACCAAGTTACAATTTTGTTTATACGTAATCATGAAGTAGGATTGTTTGCAACTGTTCGAATTACTATCATGATGCCTTGCTTCAAGAACATGGGACACCTTTGCCTCAGACAGTGAACTCCCCTGCTTCGAACGCCTGCTTCGTGGAATCTGACGAAACGTTCTTTTCCAATTAGCTGTTAAGAATTTCGAATCCATCGTTTTACCTTACTTCTGGTATATCCTTTTTTTTTTTTTGCTGTTTTTGCTCCAGGCATCGTGCGTCACCACGGAGAATGAAAATCCGATTAAGTTAGAAGCGTGATCCTTTACGTACATGGTTTTGCGCCACATTTCTTTAAGATCACCAGTCTTTTCTTTTTTATAAAGGGTCCGATATGAGCATGATAAAGTGGAAGCTCGCAGGAGTCGGTGCTTCAACATCGGCATGTCTGCACGGTGCAAAAAAACAAGGACAGAAAGACACAGCGCCTGTGTTGTGTTCTTTCTTCTGTCCTTGTCTTTTGGCTGTGCAGACACGTCGTTATGTGTGCAGTTGGGAAACCTCGCGCAATCACTTAAAGACAGGTAGCTCAATTGGGAAAATGCCGACGACGCAATTTAATCGAGGCTACCACTCTAAACCTGTTGCTTCTAACAGCCGGCCTTTGCCGCCCTGCGAAAAAAAAACTCCACCCGTCGCGCTCGCAACATGTTACTTTCGACAGCGGCGCCATCTCTGGCAGAACAATAATTTGAAGACCGGGCTTTCCTCTCATCTGTCAGAACATTGTGAAACACTGTGGCTGCAAACTGTTTTTCCAAAGTACACGAAAGTTCTTGACTTGGATATTATTTGATGAGTTTGGAAAACGCTTTCGCAACCCCTGGAAAATCGGCAGTTCCCTTGGAAAAAGTCCTGCATCAAATATTCAGCCGCCTACCTCTGCTGCATGCACTCGGGCGCGTTGGCTTTCTTTGTTTGTTCTTCGCATACGTGCAATCTTTCGCGTGTTCCGTCGGCACCTTATGCTTTTATATTTACTGTGTGATCGTCACCACAAAAAAATTAAATTATGGGGTTTTACGTGCCAAAACCACTTTCTGATTATGAGGCACGCCGTAGTGGAGGACTCCGGAAATTTTGACCACCTGGGGTTCTTTAACGTGCACCTAAATCTAAGTACACGGGTGTTTCCGCATTTCGCTCCCATCGAAATGCATCCGCCGTGGCCGGGATTCGATCCCGCGACCTCGTGCTCTTTTATATTTACTGTGTGATCATCACCAACGTGTGCCCAAGAATGTTGTTTGTCCTGCTGCGTACCAGGACCTCAGAATGTATCCCTATTTTCATGTGCAACATCATACTAAGCCACCCGCGTCGATTCAAATCTACATATATTATCGTCCCTCGTGGTGTGCCTCCCTCAGGTACACTGATCTTCCCCTACGTGTGTCAAAACTTTGTGTCGATATATTAAACCGTACTGTGCTAAACCAATGTTGTACCAATATGATAAATCGCATAACATGTCACGAGCATTAAGCGGCGTGTGAAGCCTAAGTTCTTTCTCGTAAAGTCTTAAGTAATGTTTCCTCGCGGGCGATCCCGAACTGTTGTTACTGTTTTCCATTTCTTCACATTTGTCCGTTCATTATTAAAAAGTAAAAATGAGATTACAGCACGCAGTCTTCGGTGAAATTTGTCGCCGCGTGAGCATTCATGACGTCAGGCATTCTGGCGCCACGTCATGAATTACCTATGCAATGTACTCACAGTTGCTCTATGAACGCAGTTTTCTTTTTTTTTTTTGGTAATCTTCAACCACAAGAGCTTCTTGGCGCTTTTGGTAAAAGTAGCTATTGAAATATGACTGCTGATGAAGGGGACCAATTAAGTACAATTGCCGCTACGTTGTAAATTGCGAGCGAGTATAAACTTCAAATGGAACTTCTGGACCATCCTAGAGAACGAACGCCTAAAAAATAGGCGCTCATCCTCAAGTTCATCTCCATAATATTTTCAGTCTACTGCTAGACGAAGACTGCATTCAGCGATTTCCAATTACATTTATCATACATCAGCCTAACTTATCTAATGCCTACAAATTTCCATCCAATTCTTTACCGCCACGAACCACGTTTCCTTTTTTTTCTTTCATTGCCCATCATTCGGTCACTCTGATGGATGGCCGGTTATCTGTTCTGCGCGTAATATGACCTATCCATCTCTCTTCCTTCCACTTAACGTCAACTACGCCATCTAACCGCATTTCCTCCATCGTCCGTCCTGCCACTCCTTACCTTCTAGCTTTCCATCTACAATTTTCTCAGTTCCATTGCTCGCGGCAAGAATAAGGCTGGTTTGGCGCACTGTAGCCTGCAAGATTAAACGGCGCCCAGCAACATAAGAGATGCCGATCAGTGTAAGTTTATTAGAACACACACAGATAAATCGCATGATAACATAACAATGTTCACATTCATTTCATCATCAAATCCCAGTATCTTATCGTGACATCATCAGTTCATACCAGCATCAAATCAACCACATTCATGTATAGTGTAATGTAGTTTAAACTCCCATGGTTTATCTGCCGTCCGATAGAACTTTTGCGCATTTAGTTTGCGTCTGTGTAAATTCTCACTTTTTAATTGTGTGTCCGCGTTCGAAGGGCCGGATGCTCATTTGCAACGCGTCATTCCGTGATCGAAAAAAAGCGCTTGTACAACTTTGCCCAAAGACGCGACACACTGACACAGCATCCAAACTTTTGGGTGCCGCAAAGAAAGCTTCACTAAACACGACCTCCCAGCCACAGGCAGCTTTGTCCCCCAGAAACTGTAGTGTTGCGGTTCAAAACAACGTTTGGCAATAGGTGAGAGCGCGGCTGCGTGTGCTTATATTTCAGCAGCAAAACGCCATTCTGGTCTAGCAGAGTGCAGGCTGAGGGCGAAGCCAATTTGTCAAACCCACTTAATCTGTACTTGCGTGCTGCTTACTTTGAAAAAGAAAAGCTCACTTTTTTTTAGCGCGGAATCACGCCACTGAATTTCCGCATACGTACTCCGCCCATGGAATAACGCTATACCTGTGCGTCTCGCTGAACGAAGGCACCTTTAACCTTCCTTAGCGACATTGTTCTCAAACATTGGTTTGTTAAGTGTTGGGGTGTGTTTTGCGTATGTTGTGCACGTCTGGCATGCTCTGTGCGTATAAGCTCATTTTCATCCTATAGATTTAGAGTAGCTTGCTATAGGCATTCAGCCAGAAAAAATTCTTCTCTATTCATTAAGCAGTTATCTCCCCCCCCCACCCTGCTGAGTCGTCCAGGCGAGAAAATCAGCACCCAGCAACTGAACGACCCATACCGAACCCAGGCGACGTAGCAAAGAATGCTTCGCATTGAAATTTTTTGATCAGACCACTGTCTCCAACATGAAGTTGCCGATCTTCCAGGCGTATTGCCACGCAATGATGCTCATAGTGTTTTGCTTTGCGAGGGAAGCCTACACGGACCGGACTTCCTTTGTCGGCACGTCTAACGAAACCGACAAAGCCAGGAAAATGTAAAAGCTGTTTTCTGTCGAAGTCGAAGCTGTCCCCACAAAGCTATCCGGAAGCCTTTGTTCACGTAGCCTCACAAAGCGTTGCGACCATGACATCGTTCCCTCACGGTGTCATAACGAAACGTTGGTACAATGAAACTCCCAGCGTCAGCATGAGAGAACAAAGCGCAGAGTGTATGTTTAAAAATACAGCTGTATTCGGAAGTGAACATAACAAAGAAAGCCCATCCATGAAGCTGGGAATGGCTATTGCACGCAGCGAAGTTTTTCCTTCCCGCTTTTATGCTATTCTTTTTTGCTAGCCAGTATGCCCACACAATGTGTAACCCTAGCTTTTGGTTCCGATGCTTTACGTCCGCGTTTGTAACGGAAGACTGCAGCTTGCGGGGAAGAATCTCAGGTGACATTTTCAACTTTAGTATATCTTCTTTATTAATCTTTTGCTATGGTTAAGCATTGAACGACGTCGACGGTTATGATAGCTGAAATGTCCGTGTCGCCAATGGTATGGCGCCTATTCCAAATATCCCCTGCTTCCTGTGCGACCATTAGACATTTTTTTTAAATGTCTGCATTCTTCGAAGGGGCGCTTCATGCATTGCTCTTATTTTTTTTTCTCCTGGTATCCGTGATGTCGCCGGACACCGGCAACACGTTTCCTAAAGGAAAGACTGTGGTACACTCTTTCCTGTGTATTTGCCTATCGGAGTACTTTTTTACCTGCGAGAAAGAATATCTTGAGCCCAATATTTAAAAACGAACTCCCCATCGGACAGCCGTTGTTATTTTTTTTTTTTCTGCTGAAGAACATGGCACATTCAAAGTACATCCCCGGTGCAGAGTAGCAGACCAGAGCATACAAGCTCAGGCCGACCTACTTACCTCTTCTCCAATAAACTCTCCCTCTCAAAGCACGTCGGTGACAAAAACAAATAGTAAAACAGGTCATGCCAAACCTTAGAAACGCAAACTCAATTTATTAGCACCCACCGAAGTATTACTTCTTACGAACATCCACCAAGCCAACATCAAGGTCAACGTATGTGACAGACAAACATATGCCAACGGTGTTGGTTTATGTTGAGCGCCGAGACACCGTGCAGCCACACCAACTCTGGTCAGTAACTGCGCCAATCGGATTCCTACTACGTTTCATGACTTGCGTCTTTCAACTGGTCAGTCATATTTTTTTATCATTTGTCAGTACGCTCAGCGTGTGACTTAGAAATCAGCTCGCGTCGATCGAAATGGGCTCGTTCCTGTGGTCTTCCCAGGCGTCCGTTTAGTGCCGCGGTACTCTCTTTTGTTTCCATCGCTCTGTCTGACGGTTAGCGATGAGGCGCGGTGAGTGAGACCGCCTATACTTGAGCGGCAGCGTAGGTGCGCGCGAATTGCGCCGATGGTGTCAATTTTTCTCGAAAACTTTCCTTTTGTTCTTTCCGTCTTATCAACTTCCACTAGTGAAAGTGCTCCATCCCATGGAGATGTCATCAGTAAATGAAGTAGCTGTAGTTTCTCAATCTCATAATCACGTCATAAAGAAGGATTGCATGGCAGGTTATAATTGGAAGTCAATAACCAAGAGTAATATTGCATTCAAACAATGACGGAAGGCAAAGAGGACAGCAGCGTGATTTATAAATTCACACGAGCGTTTTCCTTTTTTTTAATGTAAGGTTATGGCTAAATAAAGTTAGACGCCATTGAAGCCTCCCCCCCCCTCTCAAATTGTTCGCTGCAGCAGCTGTCACCATACTCGTGATCGCCGCCATCGGTCTGCATTAGAGTCCATTGGAAAACGATTCATTCTCGCACGTATCTCACATTACTCGAGTCTTCGTAAACCAAGCCCGAAGCTAAACGCATAATTTCTTCTTTGTGAGCCCTCTAACTTTATGGGCTTTCCTTGTCAGTCACTCCATTGCTCTAACAGGCAATCAGTGCACTGTTCTCGCTTCAGTGCTAAACAAGCACTATATGGTATGCTTTCTTTCAAGGTTTTTCTTCCGAGTCTCGCGAATAGTATGCTTGATCGATGGCCTCCTAGATAATGCTGCGCTTTTGTGATCTCAGAAGCCATGATTAACCGCATCGAGTTTCTTGTAGTAACACCAGCATATCATTAAAGCTTGTATATCTCTCTCTCCTACAGGAGAAAGTCAGCTCCAGCATATCACTAAAGCTTGCATCCACCTCGTCAAGAGAAATTGGCATAGCTGTGTCGTGGACGGAAAAAAGAGAATGCCTAGAAGTGGTGCCCAGGCAATAAAGGTTTCACATATTCTCGCTCAATTCTTCATTAGTCTTAATTTCCCACTATATGTCTTTTAATTTCCATTTCATTGTACGAGTGTGTTAAGACTTCCCTAGATTTGGCATTGACAATTATTTTGTATATACCATAGAGTGCCCCAATTGCTTATTCTCTTCGTTGCTGATCGATTGATCGTTGCTGATCGATGCGTTGCTGATCGATTCAAGTGCGCGTCTGTACATTTTTATTTAATTGCTTGCTGAAGTAATTTCTCCATACTCAATTGACAATCGGATCGGATCGGAAAACATTTATTGGGCTCTAGAAAAGAGATCTTCGCGGCTTCAGACGGCCGCTTCCATCTTCTGATGGATTCTTCAGTCTGTAATCACAGGGTTGGTGCCCTAGTCCAAGGCTCCACTGAGTATGGCCAACCCGCGAGCTCGCTCTACTAGGCGCTTTTGGCCGTTCAAGCTTACGCTGGAAAGCATACTCTCCCACTGTTCCGCACTCGGGTTTTTAATTTTATAGATAGTTGGGGACTCAATATTTTGACAGGCCCATGATATGTGGTACAGATCTGGTTTCTCTCCGCACCATGGGCACTTTGCCTCATATTGCGTCGGGAAAATTTTATTCAAAAGGTGTAGATTCGGGAAATTACCCGTCTGCAGTTGTCGCCATGCAACAGCATCCTCTCTGCTTAGATCCTTATCCGGGGGTGGGTACTTCAATCTGACCCCTTTATAATAATTTAGGATACCTGAGTAGCCCATGGGTACTGACTCGGTTTCCTCAAGGCTGGATGTGTCGGACGCCCGGTTGGTTTGCCCTCGAGCTATCCTAACCGCCTCTTGGTTCCCTGTTATGCCAGTGTGCCCTGGTACCCAGATTATGGTATGCTGAACTTTGTTTCCCGGGTCGCATGAGCAGAGTATGTGGCGTGCTCTGCGCCCAATTCTGACGTTTGTATAATTACGGCATGCTGCTTGAGAGTCTGTTATTATTGTTAGGGACCTGTCAGATCGATAGCCCTCCAGTGCTGCCAGAGCCACAGCTGCCTCTTGGGCCTCGACTACCGTGCAGTCCTGTAGTGATGCGCTCGTGATCTCCTTGAGGTCCGAATTAACCACCGACGCCACTGCTCTGCTGTTGTGTCTTCCGTCTTTGATGAACGTTGCCGCTTCCGTGTACCTTGTGTTGTCCTTGTTCGCCAAGGTTCTCTGCACGTACTGCGCTCTTGCTTCTCTACGCGCCTTGTGCAGGTTCCGGTCCATATTCTTGGGTATCGGTGCGACTCGCAGTGTACTGCGATACTTGTCCGGAATGGCCTCGGTACGCTCAATCTCTTGGATCATGTTGCCGCCGCCATATCTTCGCAGGAGCACCCTTCCTGTGGGTGTCTGCATCAACCTACGTGCCTGAGAGCATAGTAGTGCTTCTCTTAGTTCACTGAAGGTATTGTGCAGTCCCAGGGCCAGCAGTTTCTCGGTCAGTGTGCGCTGCGGCAGGTGAAGCGCAGTTTTGTACGCCTTTCGCAGTATGGCGTCCGCTTGTTCTTCTTCTTGCTTGATGCATTTGTGGTAGGGAAGGCTATACACCACTCTGCTAACCACGAGGCTCGTGACTAGCCTAAGTGTGTCGCTCTCCTTCATGCCGTGTCTCTTGCTAGATACTCTGTTGATCATACGGGCTACCTGCATGGTGGCAGTCTTCAGCAGTGTCAGAGTATGATTGCACCGTTGATTGGACTGAAGCCACATCCCCAGGATCCGAATGGTGGTCTCTTCCGGAATGCGTTGTCCCGCGAGGTATGCGTTGAGGCTGAGCTCATCGCTTGTAGGGACCGTTCGATTTTGTTTGCCTCGCCACACCCTTAGGAGCTCGGACTTCTCCGTCGAGCAGGTGAGGCCCCTGGCCCTCACGTAGGCTTTTACGCAGGTGGCCGCTTTTTGCAGGCACTCTTCTTTTTCGCTGAGCGATCCCCGGTTCACCCATACCGTGATGTCGTCTGCGTAAATGGCGTGCCGTATGCCTTCAAGTTGTTCGAGTTGTCTTGCTAGCCCGATCATTGCGACGTTGAAGAGGATGGGGGAGATGACCGACCCTTGAGGAGTTCCCTTGTTTGGGGTGCGAAACTTCTCTGATCTGACTGCTCCCAGGCCGATTGTTGCTGTCCGGTTAGAGAGGAAGGCCTTGACGTAGCCATGAATCCTTCTGCCACAGTTCAGGCTATCCATTCCTGTCAGTATGGCTTCGTGGCTGACATTGTCGAAGGCTCCTTTAATGTCCAGTGCCATGATGACGTGTTCGCTGTTTCGTGGGACGTTGCTGAGCACCTCCTCCTTGAGCTGAAGGAGCACGTCTTGCGTCGATAATTTAGCGCGGAATCCAAACATGCTGGGGGGGTACAGCTCGTTGTCCTCCATATAATTTTGTAGCCTCATTGTAACCACCCGCTCGTACAGCTTGCCTAAGCATGACGTGAGAGAGATTGGTCTAAGATTTTCTACTTGCAGTTTTTTGCCAGGTTTCGGAATCATCACTACCTCCGAATGCTTCCACTCCTCGGGTACTGTCTCCTCCGCCCAGTGCTTGTTGAGATAGTCAGTAGGCTTGACTACCAGCTCATCACTGAGGTTGCGAATCAGCGCGTTTTTTATCTTGTCTGCGCCTGCGGCCGTATTCCTAGTGGTATTTCTTATTGCTGCGTATACTTCCTCTTTGGTTATAGGCCTGTCCAGATCAGAATTTTCTTTCCCCTTGTAGCACTCCGTGTAGGCTGCTGGGTCACCGTCCCCGAAGCACTTGTGCCTTACTCTTTCTATGAGCTCATACTCTGAGCCCTGAAACTGGTGAACCAGCCTCTGTATGGCCTTGTTGTTCTCCGACTTGGTTTTAGTCGGGTCGAGGAGTGCCTTGAGTATGCTCCACGTTCGGGCGGTACTCAGGGTTCCGCTTAAGGAATTGCTAAATTGCTGCCAATTTGCTCTCGCCAATTGTTCCGCATACTCTTCTGTCTTTTGCGTAATTTCCGCAATCTTCAGTTTTAGCTTCCTATTAAACTTCTGTCTCCTCCACCTTTTGGTCAGGCTCTGTCTTGCCTCCCATAGCCGAAGCAGTCTAGAGTCAACCTCCGGTATTTGCTCTGTGCGGTCAATCTCCTTGGTGTACTCGCTTTGCCTTTCCTTCAGCATATTCCCCCATTCCTCGATTGACAGTATCGCGCCCAGCGGATGTCCATCACAGGCTTGTCTGAAGGCATCCCAATCCGTTATTTTTGCTGTACCTATCCGACGCTTTACGTGAGCCATTCCGATTTGCGTCTTGATGATGTAATGATCAAATGTTGCGGAGAATCCTGCGACGAAAATTGCCCACATTTCCTACATCAACAATAAATCATTACGTTCAATAAAACAGCAGCCACAGCGCCTATGGCCAAGTTTAAGCTTGGCCAGGGGCCAAGCTTAGTTTAAGCCAAGTTTAAGCCAAGTTTAAGATGGCCAAGTTTAAGCGTTTCACAATGGTGTCCCGCTGAAATGCAGGGAGACAAAGCAGCGGTCACCATGGGTTGTCGTAACTCATGCTTGAAGTTTACGGACCACATCAATCTGCTGTATTGAGAGATTTATTTAGAAGGCATGTCTGGGCCAGAAACTAAGTGTGTGTGTGTGTGTGTGTGTGTGTGTGTGTGTGTGTGTGTGTGTGTGTGTGTGTGTGTGTGTGTGTGTGTGTGTGTGTGTGTGTGTGTGTGTGTGTGTGTGTGTGTGTGTGTGTGTGCGTGTGTGCGTGTGCGCGCGCGCGCGCGTGTGTGTGTGTGTGTGTGTGTGTGTGTGTGTGTGTGTGTGTGTGTGTGTGTGTGTGTGTGTGTGTGTGTGTGTGTGTGTGTGTGTGTGTGTGTGTGTGTGTGTGTGTGTGTGTGTGTGTGTGTGTGTGTGTGTGTGTGTGTGTGTGTGTGTGTGTGTGTGTGTGTGTGTGTGTGTGTGTGTGTGTGTGTGTTGAGGAAGTTATGCCCCAAAGGAACCCACACAGATCTAAAATATGAACATCTCACGGAGACGAACGCGACAATCCGCCGGGGCATCAACCGCAGTTGTGCAGTTGTGCAAGGCCGTAAACACCCGCACTCTGACATTTCGACGCTCGACGTCAATAATGCGCAGGCGGCCGAACTTGCTTCGAACCCGCCATTACGACGTCCCGTCGTATTCCGTACGTACCAAGACATGCAAAAGTGCCGTCCGTAAAAGAAGGCCGAACAACGATTGTCTAGAAAGGACAGGCGATGCCGAAAAGCGCGTCCAAAGCACAAGCCCTTGCTGTGCGTCAAGCATGGAATGCGCACCTATTTCGCCTCCTCTCCTGTCGCGGTGGAGCAAAGCAGAAGCGCTGCTACGCGTGGAATGAGGACGCGGGTCGATGAGTGACTCGCCAAAGCAGGCATCGATAGCCGATCGCAAAGGTCAGAGAGGCTGCGAGGACGGGGAAGGGACGCCCCTCGCACACGGGATTTCAATGCAGAGCTCTTCCAGTGCCCGCATATGGCAAAGGCGGCGGCCAGTGAGTGTTCTGGCCCCAGCGGCACTGCTCCTAAGGTTAGTTTGCTCGCTGTCTTTTGTTTTCCAGCGAGCGTACAAGCGCGCTATCCGCGTGAACATGCTCGCCAACTGCTCCGACAGCACTAGCGTCTGGGTGGTGGCTCTCATAGCTCTCTATATATGTATGTTTGTATCTGTCAATGCAGGTTTGTGTCTAGGTATCTATATACGTTTATATCCAACCGTTTCCCCGCCGACCTGGTCTGCTGTTTAGTCAGTTGTAGAATGGGTAGCACATCGGGCTGCTATGCTGAGGTAATAGCGTTCGAAATAAACCATGGGATCAACTTGAGTCGTTGGGCATGTGGCGATGTGTGTATACGTGCCACTCTTCAACGAGCCTCCTTCACGTGGACATGTGTCACTATGGATGCGGGACCGGGCAGGTATGGCTGTTGGAAGAAACTCTTTGACTCCGTCTTCAAGTACTGGGTGCTACAATTTTTTATTTGATTGATTGATTGATTGGTGGCTTGATTGATTGATTGATTGATTGATTGATTGAGATTGATTGATTGATTGAGATTGATTGATTGATTGATTGATTGATTGATTGATTGATTGATTGATTGATTGATTGATTGATTGATTGATTGATTGATTGATTGATTGATTGATTGATTGATTGATTGTGGTAGTGGGGGCGGTGGTGCTTTAAGCAGGACATTTTAATGATATCACATGCATCATTGGCAAAGCACCCATAAGAAACTGCATGAAATAAAGTTGTAACCTGCGCTGTGCATAAATACTGAGTCAGGTTGTACGTTGCATGGGATCAAAGTGTGCACAATTGTGCGCATCTCACTTAGTTGTATTTAATTGTACGCTTCACTAAAACCCTACCCCACATTCCATAGTGTGTTTTAGACCTGCAGCATTTTTAAACGTGCAGATATCGCGTACTACTTTCAGCCAGCAAGGTGTCCGTAACATCTCATCATAATGAAACCTCCTCAAAAAAAAGTATAAATCCCACTGTGCTGGCGCACTGATATAGTGTTGAACTTGATACGATAGCTACAGTTGTGGTAACTTCTTCAGGCATAAAATCACTTCACAAGACATTACCGTTGAATATATGAAGCATCAAGTAGAAATAAATTCTTATCCTTATTACGAGTTCTTCCCTCATAGGCAAATTTGCGTAGAAAACTTCGTCATGCATGAAGCCTATAGAGAATTAATGAAACGATTGCAGATTTTTTAAAACTTCTTCTCGCGACCGCGACGTAAAGAATTACCCAATGTTCCAAGTTCCACAGACAGGAACCTTAAGTTGACCAACAGTTGTCCCAACCAACGCCGCAGCTAGAAGTGTTATTACAGACGCAAAAGGAGTTCGAGCAACTCTTTAGCAGTGAGCACTTCATTCTTGAAAGGGGGCAGCCGGTGCTGGTGGCCTTTGTTCACTTCTCCTCGCAATCTGTACCTACTTGTTCACGCTAGGTTGCTTACCGTGTTCACCTATTCTTTTCTATGATTTCTTATTTCTTTTTCTCTTCTTTTTTCGCGGGGTTAAGGCTCGAAGCGGGTGTACTAAGCAGAGAAACGGTCAACACGAACGGATGGTGTAAGAAAGGCGTTTTCCGCGTCCTTCCTGAGCAGTCTCGAGGGAGGCTCCGGGTCTTTTTTGACGACTTAGTTTTACCTCGCACAAGTTCTCCGCCGCCTGCAACTGAAGCAACTCGAGTGTCTTTAGTGAAGGCGGGAATACTTTGTGTTAGATCCGCGCCGGCCGAAACAGAAAGCCGCTGTGCAGGAAGCCGCGATGCCGAAGGTTAGCAAAGCGAAACGGAATTCCTTAGGGGTCTAGTACAGTAGCCCACCGCAGTCTAGACTGAAAGCACTGCGTTTTAGAATACAAATTAAGCGAGGCAATTCTTTCTTTTTTCATTACCTTAATTTAAGGAGTTCTTGGTATCTGTTAAACTGAAGAAAGAGCGAACTTCAGAAACGTCTTCAAAGTTGTTCCCTTGAGGCGTAATTTACTAAAAGTTTTTTGCCATTTCAACTTCTTTTGTTTTTACATCCTGGGGATTTCTAGGTGGCCTAATGTGAGAACGAAGTTAAATAGAAGCATGTAGGCGTACTTTATAGAGATACTGCAGGAGTTACTTATGAGATGTGCTGTCCATTAGCCGTTGCTCATAGTTGCGAGATTAGCTAGTTCGTACCCTACAAACTTTTTTGTGGGGAAAACAGGGGGAAGGCGGGAGACGGAAATTCAAGATGATGAGTAAAACGAGAATATGGTAAAGCAGGCGCCTGCTTTCACAGGAGCTCCTGCTTTCACCTTGTTATAGTTTTGCTCATAACCTTTTTGTGGACGTTATTTGTCTCAGGACACGGCTAAAGAAGATTCTGTGCATCCGCTGCAGACCCAGGAGTAGAACAATTCGAACATTAGATATGGTTTTAGGTTGGTAGACAAGCCATCCGGACTTACGGTCATTTTAATTTCATCCGTTTCAAAACATAGCATCGTCCTTGCAATAAGATTTTAATCAAAGAGAGACACCAAGGGGCACAAATAGCTAACCAGGAGAGATATAATGATGATCGTGACTGACTTCAGTAAAAAGCTGGCAATATTTTCTTTTCTGAAATACTGTCTTGATGCTCCAGGTGCGGAGTGAGAAACATTTTCTCTGTGTAGTTTTGTATAAGCGTCGTCAACACTTCGCGCATGGCGCATGTCGTCATAGCGTTCCTGAAAGCTGCATGTGCCAATGAGATTGTGGATAGCTATCCACAATATCTCATTGGCACATGCAGCTTTAGTGTATTTTGCGCTGCCCTGGGATGTAGGCGCCATTTGCGTTTACAGGAACTAGTTACGATACAACAAGGCGCCCGTCATGATGGCTCACTTTATGTATATCACTTTCCTGTAAATCATAATGTCGCTGGTTCGGTTTGTGTTTCGATTAAAAAAGAACAGCTGGTTGATTGAGTACTGCGTGTTATAGCCTAAAGTAGTTGCGATCGGTTCATAGCCTTGCTCTATGTTTTATTGATAGCCCAAGTAGACCTGTTAGACGTACGGTGCCATTGATTATAATTACAGCTATGCCAAGATAAACAAAGAAAAGAAATCCGCTAGCCTGAATGGACGGGCAATGGTGAACTGTTGTTTGGGATCTTCTGTTCTTGTAGGAAGTGAATGTCAGTTAGCACCTCCGATTATTTCTTCTATTAAAGTACAAACAAGTTCTCAGAAGAAAAAAAAAGAAGTTCACGCTTCTCCGATGCTACTGTGGACTCTACAACTTATTTTGGTCCTGTGGCGTAACCCAAATACACCAGAGGCCAATCCACCCCATACTTTCTAAAGTGCAATGCATAGCCTAAGCTGTTTCGTTTATATACTCATATGAAAAGTACTGCTCAGCGTGGCACTGTTCATTCCACTTCCACCACTTCGGAAAGATGTTGCGTAAGTAATCTTGATATTCGAGGAGGCTAGAAATTTGGTCTTGTTCGCACGACATATTGATTGTAAATCAGAAAAAGCACCTGAGCAGAGGGAGTACATGATGCCTACGCTAACCTCGGCAAATTATTTTATTTTAAACGAGGCACGAGTATACACATACTAATAACACTCAAGTAACTTAGATTTCATGCGCACGCTAATCAACACTCAAAAATGATAACTATTTTACTCAGGCAACACACTACCAGATATGATCAGAAGGTTGTGTGTTCGAATCACGTCCGGGCCACCGCCTCATAGGGACCGAGATTAGGTCCACTATAACAATGTGGAACAATGGAGGAAGCCTAAAAACAGTGAAGAAGAAACTAGGAATTGGCAAGAATCAGATGTATGCGTTAAGAGACAAAGCCGGCAGTATCATTACTAATATGGATGAGATAGTTCAAGTGGCTGAGGATTTCTATACAGATTTATACAGTACCAGTGGCACCCTCGACGATAATGGAAGAGAAATTAGTCCAGAGGAATTCGAAATCCCAAAGGTAACGCCGGAAGAAGCAAAGAAAGCCTTGGGAGATATGCAAAGGGGGAAGGCAGCTGGGGAGGATCAGGTAACAACAGATTTGTTAAAGGAAGGTGGACAGATTGTTCTAGAGAAACTGGCCACCCTGTATACGCAGTGCCTCATGACCTCGAGCGTACCGGAATCTTGGAAGAACGCTAACATAATCCTAATCCATAAGAAAGGGGACGCCAAAGACTTGAAAAATTATCGACCGATCAGCTTACTGTCCGTTGCCTACAAACTATTTACTAAGGTAATCGCAAATAGAATCAGGAACACCTTAGACTTCTGTCAAGCAAAGGACCAGGCAGGATTCCGTAAAGGCTACTCAACAATAGATCATATTCACACTATCAATCAGGTGATAGAGAAATGTGTGGAATATAACCATCCCTTATATATATATTTCATTGATTACGAGAAAGCGTTTGATTCTGTCGAAACCTCAGCAGTCATAGAGGCATTACGGAATCAGGGTGTAGACGAGCCGTATGTAAAAATACTGAAAGATATCTATAGCGGCTCCACAGCCACCGTAGTCCTCCATAAAGCAAGCAACAAAATCCCAATAAAGAAAGGCGTCAGGCAGGGAGATACGATATCTCCAATGCTATTCACAGCGTGTTTACAGGAGGTATTCAGAGACCTGGATTGCGAAGAATTGGGGATAAAAGTTAATGGAGAATACCTTAGTAACTTGCGATTCGCTGATGATATTGCCTTGCTTAGTAACTCAGGGGACCAATTGCAATGCATATTCACTGACCTGGAGAGGCACAGCAGAAGAGTGGGTCTAAAAATTAATCTGCAGAAAACTAAAGTAATGCTTAACACTCTCGGAAGACAACAGCAATTTACAATAGGCAGCGATGCATTGGAAGTCGTAAGGGAATACATCTACTTAGGGCAGGTAGTGACGGCGGATCCGGATCATGAGACGGAAATAATCAGAAGAATAAGAATTGGCTGGGGTGCGTTTGGCAGGCATTCTCAGATCATGAACAGCAGGTTGCCATTATCCCTCAAGAGAAAAGTATATAACAGCTGTGTCTTACCAGTACTCACCTACGGGGCAGAAACCTGGAGGGTTACGAAAAGGGCTCTACTCAAATTGAGGACGACGCAACGAGCTATGGAAAGAAGAATGATAGGTGTAACGTTAAGGGATAAGAAAAGAGCAGATTGGGTGAGGGAACAAACGCGAGTTAATGACATCTTAGTTGAAATCAAGAAAAAGAAATGGGCATGGGCAGGACATGTAATGAGGAGGGAAAATAACCGACGGTCATTAAGGGTTACGGACTGGATCCCAAGGGAAGGGAAGCGTAGCAGGGGGCGGCAGAAAGTTAGGTGGGCGGATGAGATTAAGAAGTTTGCAGGCATGGCATGGCCACAATTAGTACATGACCGGGGTTGTTGGAGAAGTATGGGAGAGGCCTTTGCCCTGCAGTGGGCGTAACCAGGCTGATGATTATGATGATGATGATGATGATGATGATGATGATGATGATGATGATGATGATGATGATGATAACAATGCAGCCTGTAGCCTGTAGAGAACGCGTATTATATCAAATCCACTTCACTTGTGGTAATCACTATGAAGGGCAGACAGGTCGCTACCTATGGGACAGGTTCACAGAGCATGATAACAGTATAACAAATAACGGTGAACGGTGGCTAGCGTTGCACTTCAGCATGTGTGGGCGTCGGCTGCCCTTTCTGAGTTACCCCGTAGTGACAAAAAATGAAGGCACCCTTACTACGATGATGGTCGAAACAGCAAAAATTGACAGTCTAGGTCCTCAGTGTGTTAGCATCCTTTGCTATCACTGCCAAAAAAATGTTTATAGTTTTCTTTTTATTATACATTAGTGTGTCCATGACATTTAAGCTTTTTGAGCGTCGTGTGTGTGCGCATATATACAGTCGCGTTCTGTATCAAATAAAACAATTTGTTGAAGTTAGTGCATGTGTCGTGTACTCCATCGGTACGTGTACTTTTTCTCGCGCTGTACCTTCAGGTTATATTCAACGACCGACTTTCACTAAGGCATAGATAAAGAAAAGCGCATGGGGGACAAAGTGTATATTGAGCAAAACCCAAATAACAGAATGTGTACGCTTGATAGTATCAGATACATTCAGGCCACTTTAATATCGTTAATCTGTAGCAAACGGGCCATAATGGGCACACTCGGGTGTCCCCCTAAAACCCAAGGGCTTTCGTAAGTGCTTGCGTTATGCACTGTAGAGCTTGCTTCACCCTGTACTCCGTTGCTCTCAGGCGAAGACTACCCCCACGCAAGGTATGACGCGCGGTTGCATTCATGCTTTGTTCGAACTTTAGTAATGAATTCTGGCCAGCGTCACCGCTCTGAGAAGAAGGAAAAAACTGCACTTAATTCGAAGGAAAGGTCACCAAGTATCCACCAGACTCTCCAGCTTGTACTGGCTTATCAATATCTGGTGGTTGCATGAACATCTAATCTTGATCCCGCAGCACTGCACGCAATTGCCGAGGCGGAGTGTGTGTCGGCGCTTCCTGTACAAAGTAAGAGCCTCGTAACGACAGCGTAGGCCACACCCGAACGTCGGCCTCTCGGGTCTACTTTCGCTTGCACTTAGCGGCGCAAAGTAGCACAACCGTCCCAACACGGTCCGCCGAGAGCTACTAATGACGGTGCCGTAATTTGGCACGCTTTAGTGACCTACGCAGAGCTAGCCATAACGGAGGATAGTGCATGTACGCCATGCAGGCATCACCTTAGACTCTCCGACGCAATGGAAGTTCCTTGTATATACGTATGCTATGTTCCTTTTAGTTTTAACGCTGAACCGTATTACGCTTAGATCTTTAGCGACTTCGTGTGAAATTTATGAGACTAGACTGGTACCACTGTATCTTATATACATGGTTCGCCATGCTGATTATCTTGGCACACTCAAAACCCCTCGAGGAGTCCTGGGCAGTCTCATAAACCAGTGATGCTGTAGTCACCTGGTTCGAATATTAATAGCAAAACCAAACATTTTAAACGAAACGAGAAAAAAATACGAAGGAAAGCGTGTAAAATAGCGTAAAATAATGTCCCTATTTCCCTCCCTCTTCCGTTGTCACCGTCACAGTTGTGATAGCCCATCACTATGTGAGAAGTTAGAAATAAAGAAACCTACTTTTCGAAGAAATAGTATACTGCGAGGACAAAAATGCATTCGCGTTCAACCTCGGACGTGACTTCCTTTGCAACAATTTGACAGTGTGTTGGTGGAAGACCTAACAGGAAATACTGCTCCACTAAATTCGAGAACGAGATCCGGCAATAATCGCCAGTAAAAATGGGGAATCCAAGCGGTGCCCGAGGAAATGTCAGAAAGCAAAAGACAAGGCGGGAAAGCCAAGACGACACCGTTGAGCAGAATTTCGATCAGCTACACAGAGCCGCACAAAGAGACAGAACCATTGGTCCCCGTCCTGAATACAGCGGTACCTCTTCGCGGTAATAGCTCATATGGACATTTCCCGGTTTAAACTGCACCAGGACGATGGAAGTCACCTTTCGCGGTCCACATACCCTAACCACTGTAAGTGTCATGCCACCGAGATAACTTGAACAGCAAATACAAAGTCCTTGTAAGCCATGCACCAAAACCGGAGGCAGTGTCTTGCGCAATTCCGTGGCTCTAACAACCTACCAGCTCCTTTTTCATTTCATATTTATTTTCCTACGTTTTAAAGGGACAGCAATTAAATATGCGTGCAAGTAGCCATAAATCACTTCTGCGTTAGAAAAGAAGACAGAGTACAGCATCAGGCATCAGCCTTCTACTTAACTTCTACGAGTTAAACTTGTCTCCGAAAGCTTATTTATTCGTGCCTGCTCCAAAAAAGGTACGTCTCCGAATATATTTCCCGTCTCTGGCAAGCTTACACAGGCACAAAGTATCCCTTATTTATTGCTATACGCTGACGAGCGGCTCAACTTTGCTGCAAAGCGCTACAGTTGCGTGAACTTTTGCAAGCCTGACAAAGAAGAAAAATATCTGATGTACTAAGGAAAGAAGCTTTTTAGGCTTAATTTTTTACCTCTCAAAACCACGTGAGGACTTGGGCACTCGCCATACAAGAAAACAAGTAATTTTGGTCGATTTTTGTTTTACATGATGACGCTCCGTGGAGAAGGCGTATGAGGATGTATGTAAGCAAAGGAATGGAGCATTACATAAAAATACCAGGCTTAAGTAACGTACAAGAAACATTCTCAGTACTGTAGTGCATCACAATGCGGTACGCAAGAAGTGGTGATTCCGCAACGAGGGCCAGTCTAGGAGATGACAAATAACAGAGTATACTTCTTTTCATCCCCCTGATTGATTCGATTGTGTGCCGCCGGCGTCTTTAGTTCTGTTGCAAACGTTTGACAGAAGGTTCCCAGACACCCCGGTATTGATAGATCCTTCATTTTATCATCTTCAGCAACAAAAACTCTAGTTGCAATTGCAGGACAACGGCTTCCCCGGAGGGTCTGCCAGCATGTCTTTTTTTTTCCGTCAGCGCAGCTCGTCCGGCACCTGCAAATATCCCATCGTTCGCTGCGCAGTTCCTTATTTCGTAGCAGCTTTGTTGTCCTCCAGTTTCCGACCCTCTTGGTCGATACTAGTAGTATACCTTGATGACACTGCACGTTTCAAGGGTATACCACTCAGCTGCAAACTATGATCGACAGGCGATAAATGTGACAAGGTCACACGTTGTTATCGCATGGTGCTGCAGACTCCAGTGACAGAAAGTCGACGTGGTAGGATGAAGTTTTAATAAGAAAGCATTATGTGCCCCATGAACCAAAACATTCGGCTATCGTCCGGCGTTAACATCCGACGGTACCAAAAACCCACGTGACCAAGTGATGACGTCACGTTCTCGGCGTTGGACCTGCTGCTGCTCACACGGCGAAATCCCACGATGAACAGCCACGGCTTCGAACGGACGCCGTGGCCCACACCCAAAAAATTTACTTTGCCCAGTACGAAAACTGAGTTCAACCACGTTCAAAACCGACCTGGCCCCGTACCAAAATTGACTTGGCCCACCCACCGAACTTAGGGTAGCCCACACCCAAAAAATTCACTCTGCCCAATTCTAAAATTTAGTTAACCCATGTTCAAGACCCACCTGGCCCACTCCAAAGATCGAGTCGACCCACCCCCAAAATTCGGGTGGCCCTCCCTAAAATTGATTTTGCCCAATTCGAGCGCACGACCTAGTGAACAGTATGGCGAGGAAGAGTCAGAATGCTTTCCCATTCAATGCACCTAAGGAGACTTAGGTCTCTTTTTAACTTTTGGTTGTATTTCTCATGAATAGAGAAATTACAGACGAGTTTAGAATGCACGGAGACATGCGAAGTCTTTTTATTTTCATAAAATCTTAAATCACTTGCTCAAGAAACACGTACACCTTCATAGTTAGCAGCAACAGTTACGTGAATTTAAAAAAATATCATTTCATTATTCGTGACGCAGCATGGCATGTCGGTCATACTATCCAACAAGGAAGTGTTTTCGGTGAATCAGTCGCGTGTGGCGCAATAAAGCGAAAAGGAGTCATAGTGGGCACCCAGAGTGCTCAATATACCCGGAATTTGATGCACGTGGTTTTTTTCTAGGCCAGAAATCCACAGAACTGAAAAAAACATGTCGCGTACTGAGCAACGCGTACACCATGGCTAAACTTTACATTGTTAAGGCGATCTTCAATGAAGGTTTCAACGTCGTGCAATCACGTCTTCCTTCGGTCTCTTACAGTTTGGTGCAGACATGTTATTACGTGAAAGGTGCAGGGGAAAATTCTCTTGTTGCAGGACCGGAAGTAATTAGATATGCATGGACGAGCTTCATCCTTTACGCTATGGTTTAAGTATGTCCCGTCGATGTAAAATTTCTTGCGATGCATTTCTCACAAAATGTCTTCCATAGATTTACTGTAGCCGGAGCACTGGAAACGTGTTTCTTCTTTTTCAATATCTTTTTTTAAAATTTTGCCACTGACTCTACCGTACCGAGGAATAAATTCTCGTTTACAGTGCAGCCGGGGATTAAAATTCTTCGGATGGATCACGCAGACATTGCCGGCGCTCAGTGAGTGCGGATTAGCTTCAATCCCCCTTTAATCCACGTTCCGCGTAGCCCGGATCAGCATTACCGCTGAAGATACGTCCAATTAGCATTAAAACCCCGATTAAGATCCTGGCCATTCGAGCATCATCAGCGAAGCTTAGTTTAGTGCAGCTTAAGTCTACTCTCGAAGTGCAGCACGTTCGTCTCTTTATTACTTTTTTTTTGCAAGAATGGCGAACTAAGCTTTCGCTTTCATTTGCTATGTTCACAGACTTACTACGTATTGCCAGACTAAACATTAAATATTTCATGAGCTGCATTACTTTTTTCGCAAACTTCGTCACGTAACTTTTAGTTGTGTTTCAGTCACATTTGCCCCTGTCGCAGCGCAGGCCAGTCTACGGGGCACAGCCAGGCTGACTTCCCTGCCTTTCTGATATTTCTCTTTATGCGAAGCTGTTCGCGTATAAGAACATCACCATCCTTTTCGAGCTTAGTGCTTTACTGGGGTATCCTCTCAGATTGGTTTCCTTGTGCGTGTATCTGCACGTAGTTCGGTACAAGGCCTACTCGCCTATTGGAATTTCGTCTCTATGCTCACGTTTCTTTAGTTTGCTAATAGTTTTCTGTGAAGCCAGTATTTTTTTACTTAAGCTGCATAGAGTCTTTCGCTCGGCATACAAATCTGAGCTCACTGTTCGCCATAAGCCAGGCATCGAATACACATGGGCTTCGATAGCGAGACTTACTTATCAGTGTCACATTGCTCTTTCGTTGTTGATATGTTTGCTATCCCAATGGACGGTTGCCTGCTCTTGCTGTCCGGGCTACATTCTACGAAACTTTCTAGAACCTGCATATACAGAGTCTGGTTTACGTAAGTTTTGTTCGCTATCGGTTGTTACCAAAACGATTGTCTCGCTAACGTGCCAACGGCTGTATGTATGTATGTATGTATGTATGTATGTATGTATGTATGTATGTATGTATGTATGTATGTATGTATATATATATATATATATATATATATATATATATATATATATATATATATATATATATATATATATATGTCAACGCTCCTCACTCTAGTTTTCACTGGCACTAGGAACAGCGTACACGCCTTTACTGGACTTGGCCGACCGTTATGTACTCTTCATTCCGAAACAAATTCCTTAGACTCCATATTCTTCTTCATGACAGCAGTGTATAGCTGACATTATTACTGCTCTTCGAATCGTAGAAATGTGAGTCAAGAAGTTAAAGTATACCGTTTTTATTCGTTATTTTTACATCTTCAGAAGTTAGGAACCTATGCAACTATCACCGAACTGCTCCATTAGGCGGCGTGGGTGCCTGAGTACTCACATAATCAGGTTAGTTCAGATTGAAAGCGGTGCCGCGGTTGTTTTATGTAGTCTTTAAAGCTACTCCCCGACTGAAGTTCAGATGGTCATAGTGCCCCGTATTTTCATCCTTGCCTTCCTCCAACAAGACCCGCGTTTGACAGCTGATAAAATCAAACTACGCCTGTGCCACAATTGCTTCTTTTGTTGTTCGAACTTTGGTGTACTCTTCAGGCACAATTAGGTACCCTGTATGTGCATCTTTCTAGGATAGCGTTTCCCAAAACGTGGATTCCCGCCGAAAACTTCGACATTGATATGCAAATAACTCCAAGGTGGATATACAGATACATATCACTGCAACTTCTCTGCTTCATCATTATCATCAGCCTGGTTACGCCCACTGCAGGGCAAAGGCCTCTCCCATACTTCTCCAACTACCCCGGTCATGTACTAATTGTGGCCATTTTGTCCCTGCAAACTTTTTAACCTCATCCGCCCACCTAACTTTCTGCCGCCCTCTGCTACGCTTCCCTTCCCTTGGAATCCATTCCGTAACTTTTAATGACCATCGGTTATCTTCCCTCCTCATTACGTGTACTCAATATGCCCATTTCTTTTTCTTGATTTCAACCAAGATATCATTAACTCGCGTTTGTTCCCTCACCCAATCTGCTCTTTTCTTATCCCTTAACGTTACATCTATCATTCTTCTTTCCATAGCTCGTTGAGTCGTCCTCAATTTAATTAGAACCCTTTTCGTAAGCCTCCAGGTTTCTGCCCCGTACGTGAGTACTGGTAAGACACAGCTGGTTATAAACTTCTGTGCTTATCCTTTCTCTAATGTGTGTTTACATCACGAAGAGCAAAAAGCCTTATATCCAATCAGATAGACGAGTGAGTGAGTGAGTGAGTGAGTGAGTGAGTGAGTGAGTGAGTGAGTGAGTGAGTGAGTGAGTGAGTGAGTGAGTGAGTGAGTGAGTGAGTGAGTGAGTGAGTGAGTGAGTGAGTGAGTGAGTGAGTGAGTGAGTGAGTGAGTGAGTGAGTGAGTGAGTGAGTGAGTGAGTGAGTGCTCTCAACCTGCAGGGCACGTCGGTTGCGGAAATGCTCTAAGCATTGTCTACGACGTGAAGTGAACGACGTGTCAAACGCGGCTTAATATTTCGATCACGTGACCGCATTTACCTGTGAACGGATCACCACGACAGAAAGCCTTCCGAGCGTCACATTCCATACGAGAAACATTTCGGTGGGAGAGACTATAGGGGGCGAACTAAGAACCCTATAAGAGTAGGACATACAAGTCGACTCTCTTTCAAGAATCGATTCGTGCTACCACGTGTCAAAGATCATGTGCCACGATGGATAAGAACTTCTACCAAGACGCCCGCGAGACAGAAAGAGAAATCTTTAACAATTAAACGGTTCCGAAGGAAGGGCTTTCCTTTTGTCTGCGATTCCAGTCGTGCTGCGAGCGACGCTTTTCCAAGCATCTAAGGAATGGCGTCGAAAAAAAATTTCATCGAGGGCTACTTCTCGTAGCGGAGTTCGAACGTCTCGGCATTCTTCGCTTTGCCAAAAGACGAACGCGCAAAACGTCCCCTCAAAAGTGCGGCCTTAAAGAACTCAATACGTCATCTCAGATTCTGCTCGAGGAAGGGTCATTCCGGCAGAGCGACGTCCGTAATACCACCCATTTATTTTTGTTTCTGCTTCAGCGAAACCGCATAAAACCGGAGGCAGCGGGATTTACTCCTGAATTTCTTGAGAAGCTCTTTTTTCTTTAAGGCAGCCCTTCCCCAACTAAGAAGAAACGTGTTTCTTTCTTTCATCATGCATGGTGTTCGCATAAGACAAGCACCGCTCAATAAAGCCGGCAGCCCCTCACCGTCCCAAACCGCCACCGAGAGATTTCGAAACGGGTCGCAGGGCCGCTCGAACAATTTTACGTCGCGTGGGTGCCGCCTTCGTTTCTAGCTGCGCCTACGCTTGTGCCATCGTTTATCGTGGCGCTTCGGGGAGAGGGCCAGCCGAATAAAGTCACCGTTTCGCCGTGGCGTTTCGGTGGGCGCGCGGTTTTCCCGCGGGTGGGCCGAAGAGCTTAACCACCAATGCCTGGTACGTGTTGACCCCGACGGGTACGCGCGGTCGCTGTCTCCGAAGAGCGAAGGAGAGAACTAAAAAAAAATTGGGAAACAAAAAATCGATTGCGTGAGGTCGGGCCAGTGTTCCTCTAAAGGAAGGGGTCCGGAAGTGCTATAAATGGCCGCGGTCGTAACCTCCATAAATTTACCGTTGCCTTCGAAAAAACGAAGGGTAGGTGGGGTAGAGGTTCACAAGGAACCGAGAGATTCTCCGCTACATCGCACGCTTACACACGATCCTGCGAGAAAATGGAGGGCCGAGTGGCTCTAAAATCGCCTCTTGACCTCACCCTGCGAAGTGGTTCCCTTTCTTTTTTTTCTTTTTTTCTCCACCCTCAGACCTTCGATCGCGTCATCTCGCCGCCTCTTCATAGGATGTCGTCAAATGGAGTACAAGCGCCGTCGTTCTGAATAATAGAATACTACGTTCATGTAGCGACGGCAGCCGCATGACGTCGTCGCTGCGTGGATTACGTCATGACGTGCCAAATGGTACGCAATGTAACTGAGCAGGTGGCGCAATAGAGTCAAAGGAACATGTAGTGACTGTGGTCGTTTTACAACAATGGTTATGGGCTCACTGCCTTGCAGTCGTCGTGATGTACGGCGCACATCGTCGCCGAAATGCCATAGTGCTTCGCAATAAAGAAGAAAAAGAAATAAGGAACAAAAGGCGCAATGCCACGAGCGATTCAAACTACGGTCCAACAGAACAGCACTCCGAGGTATTACCTCTCAGCCATTTGTTTGTTGTTGTTGTTGTTGTTGCTGTTGTTGTTGTTGTTGTTGTTGTTGTTGTTGTTGTTGTTGTTGTTGTTGTTGTTGTTGTTGTTGTTGTTGTTGTTGTTGTTGTTGTTGTTGTTGTTGTTGTTGTTGTTGTTGTTGTTGTTGTTGTTGTTGTTGTTGTTGTTGTTGTTGTTGTTGTTGTTCTAGCCTAGGTGAATGCCTGTCTCCCTTGAGTTTCGTTCCTCCACAACACTACCACCTGACACCCCGCGCGGATCCATCTACTGTTGAACTAAACAAATTTCTTAGGCACACCCCAACGTGTTGTGCGTCGCCTGTGGTAGCGTCAAATAGACACGCTTTGCCGACGCTTGTCATGGAAGAGTGGTGCCCGGCTTGTGGGACACAGGCAAAAGGCAATCACTCATTTGAACAGCCCAAATGCCCCTTCAAACCCCAAGCGCCTTTCGCGTATGATGCATGGACAATGGTGACCACACTATTTCTTTGGGGCTGTAAAACGTTTGGGGCCTTATTCTATAACTCTGTAAAAGAATATTTTGTTCTATTGGAAAGCAGATTGCCCGAGTAAGCGTGTGAAGCTTCAATCCAAACGATACTGGACTAAGCAATGCAAGGCTTACTACGTATAATTTTTCGACAGGTACTGCTTCATTGCTTGGCATCCTTGTTAAAATCACTAGTTGTTTTTCTTTGCATTTTAGTTGATAAATTGCTAAGATTAGCTGTGTAGGTGTAATAATTTTTTATGAACAGTGTGCATGCTTGAATGGTCTGGGGAACTATGCGTAAGCACAAGCTCTATATTATTTGAATTTAATTTTGTTATTATTATTTGCGTGAGCCGGCATGTTTCCCTAAAGATCACTCATGATGCGAACCACGCCAACATATATATTAACCTTAAGCAAACGCAAGAGTGGGGGATTATTCTCCAGTGTGAGCGACTGAACTATACTACAAGAAAAAGTTCATTTGACTTGCGTTCTATGCAGTGAAAGTGCGATTATCGCTTTAACGAGGATGCTCTACAAACACTGTTTCGCGACAGAAATCGTATGTTCGTGCGCAGCAAAAAATTCAAGTAAGCTCCACCGTCATTGCCGCTTCCTAACGT